>NC_045704.1:5899398-6208561 GCF_009834535.1 Camelus ferus
AACAACGTAGGTGAATGACGGCTTTCACACACACTTACCCTTCAGAACTGAGATTTGGAGAGACTTTCGTTCAGCTTGCACAAAAGGAAAGGGATACAGGTGAAACTTTTGGTCTGGATTCTCAGTCTGTTTCCTAGTGCCGTTTTCTAGTTCCTGCAGTTTTCACACTGTAAAACCGAGTTGGAGCTTTTACTAACCGTAATTATATGAATGGAGTGTAGTTTGCAACAGAAAAGAAACTTTGTGTTCCCAAGAAGCTAGGTAAAGGACAGCTTTCATACACACTTATCTCTCAGAAAAGAGCATGTGGAGAGACGTTCGTTCATCTAGCACAAAGGGAACGGGTTGCAGGGAAACTTTTAGTCTGGATTCCAGTCTGTTTCCTAGTGCTGGTTTGAAGTTCCTGCAGTTTATATTGTAAATCTAGTTGGAGCTACTACCTACCCATATATATGCATGGAGTCTAGTGTGCAACTGAATCAAACTTTGTGTTCATAACAAGATATATGAAGGACGGCTTTAACACACAATTATCTCTCAGAACTGAGCATGTGGTGAGACGTTCGTTCATCTAGCACAAAGGGAACGGGTTGAAGGAGAATCTTTTAGTCTGGTTTCTCAGTCTGTTTTCTAGTGCCGCTTTGAATTTCCTGCAGTTTTCACTGTAATTCCAAGTTGGAGATAGTACCTTATTTATAGATGGGGTTTAGTTTTCAACTAAAAATTAACTTTGAGTTCCCTAAAATCTAGTTAAGGGACAGCTTTAACAAACAAATTATCTCTCAGAACTGAGCATTTGGAGAGAAGTTCGTTCATCTAGAACATAGTGAACGGATGCAGAATAAACTTTTACTCTGGTTATTAAGTATGTTTCCTAGAGCCGGTTTCTTGTTCCTGCAGTTTTCAGTGTAAAACCGAATTGGAGTTAGTACCAACCCATCTATAAGGATGGAGTGTAGTTTGCAACTGAATAGAAACTTTGTGTTACCTACAAGCTTGGTGAAGGAAGGCTTTCTCAAACACTTATCTCTCAGGCCTTAGCATGTGTAGAGACGTTCGTTCATCTAGCCAAAAGGGAATGGGTTGCAGGGGAAACTTTAAGTGTGTTTTCTCAGTCTGTTTCTTAGTGCCGGTTTGAAGTTCCTGCAGTTTTCACTGTAAAACATAGTTAGAGCTAGTACGTCCCCATATATATGGATTGAGTTTAGTTGGCAACTGAAAAGATACATTGTGTTCCCAAAAAGCTTGGTGAAGTACGGCTTACATATACACATATATCTCTGAAATGAGCATGTAGAGAGATTTTCTTTCATCTAGCACAAACGGAACAGTTTGTAGGAGAAAATTTTTGTCTGGTTTTTCAGTCGGTTTCCTAGTGCCGGTTTAAAATTCTTGCAGTATTTGGTGTAAAATTGATTTGGAACTGGTACCTCCCCATATATAAGGATGGAGTGTAGTTTGCATCTGAAATGAAACTATTTGTGCCCAACAAGCTAGGTGAATTACGGCTTTCACACACACATAACTCTCAGAATTGAGCTAGTGGAGACACTTTCCTTCATCTATCAGAAAAGAACGGGTTGCAGTGATACTATTATTCTGGATTCTCAGTCTGTTTCCTAGTGCCGGTTTGAAGTTCCTTCATTTTACATTGTAAAACCTAGTTGGAGCTACTACCTACACATATATATGCATGGAATGTACTTTGAAACTGAATGAAACTTTGTGTTCATAACTAGATATATGAAGGACTTCATTCACACACACTTATCTCTCAGAAGGGAGCATGTGGAGAGACGTTCGTTCATCTAGCACAAAAGGAACGGGTTTCAGGGAAACTTTTAGTCTGGTTTTTCAGTCTGTTTCTTAGGTCCGGTTTTAAGTTCCTGCAGTTTACATTATAAAACCTAGTTGGAGCTAGTACCTACCCATATTTATGCATGGAGTGTAGTTTGCAACTGAATCAAACTGTGTGTTCATAACAAGATATATGAAGGACGGCATTCACACACACTTATCTCTCAGAACTGAGCATGTAGTGAGATGTTCGTTCATCTAGCACGTAGTGAACCGGTTGCAGGTGAATCTTTTACTATGGTTTCTCAGTCAGATTCGTAGTGCCGGTTTGAAGTTCCTGCAGTTTTCACTGTAAAACCGAGTTGGAGCTAATACATCCCCATATATATGGATGCATTGTAGTTTGCAACTGAAAAGAAATTTGTGTTCCCAAGAATCTAGGTGAAGTACGGCTTTCACAAGCACACTATCTCTCAGAACTGAACATTTGGAGAGAAGTTCATTCATCTAGCACGTAGTGAACGGGTTGCAGGTGAATCTTTTACTATGGTTTCTCAGTCTGTTTCCTAGTGCCAGTTCCATGTTCCTGCAGTTTTCACTGTAAAACAGAGTTGGAGCTAGTACCTACCCATATATATTTAGATGCAGTTTAGTTTGCAACTGAATAGAAACTTTGTGTTCCCTACAAGCTTGGTGAAGGAAGGCTTTCACACACACATATCTCTCAGGCCTTAGCATGTGTAGAGACGTTCGTTCATCTAGCCAAAAGGGAATGGGTTGCAGGAGAAACTTTAACTGTGTTTTCTCAGTCTGTTTCTTAGTGCCGGTTTGAAGTTCCTTCAGTTTTCACTGTAAAACGGAGTTGGAGCTAGTACGTCCCCATATATATGGATTGAGTTTAGTTTGCAACTGAAAAGATATATTGTGTTCCCAAAAAGCTTGGTGAAGTACGGCTTACATACACACTTATATCTTTGAAATGAGCATGTGGAGAGACGTTCGTTCATCTAGCACAAAGGGAAAGGGTTGCAGGTGAAACTATTACTCTGATTTCTCAGTCCGTTTCTTACTGCCGCTTTGAATTTCCTGCAGTTTTCACTGTAAAACCGAGTTGGAGATAGTACCTTATATATAGATGGATTTTAGTTGGCAACAAAAAATTACCATTGTGTTCCCAACAATCTAGGTGAGGGACAGCTTTAACTAAAATATTATGTCTCAGAACTGAGCATTTGGAGAGAAGTTCGTTCATCTAGAACATAGTGAACGGATGCAGGAGAAACTTTTATTCTGGATTCTCAGTCTGTTTCCTAGTGCCGATTTGAAGTTCCTTCATTTTATATTGTAAAACCAAGTTGGAGCTAGTACCTCCCATATATATGGATGGATTGTAGATTGCAACTGAAAAGACACTTTGTGTTCCAAACAACGTAGGTGAATGACGGCTTTCACACACACTTACCCTTCAGAACTGAAATTTGGAGAGACTTTCGTTCAGCTTGCACAAAAGGAAAAGGAAACAGGTGAAATTTTTGGTCTGGATTCTCAGTCTGTTTCCTAGTGCCGTTTTCTAGTTCCTGCAGTTTTCACTGTAAAACCGAGTTGGAGCTTTTACTAACCGTAATTATATAGATGGAGTGTAGTTTGCAACAGAAAAGAAACTTTGTGTTCCCAAGAAGCTAGGTGAAGGACAGCTTTCATACACACTTATCTCTCAGAAAAGAGCATGTGGAGAGACGTTCGTTCATCTAGCACAAAGGGAACGGGTTGCAGGGAAACTTTTACTCTGGATTCCAGTCTGTTTCCTAGTGCTGGTTTGAAGTTTCTGCAGTTATATTGTAAATCTAGTTGGAGCTACTACCTACCCATATATATGCATGGAGTCTAGTGTGCAACTGAATCAAACTTGTGTTCATAACAAGATATATGAAGGACGGCTTTAACACACAATTATCTCTCAGAACTGAGCATGTGGTGAGACGTTCGTTCATCTAGCACAAAGGGAACGGGTTGAAGGAGAATCTTTTAGTCTGGTTTCTCAGTCTGTTTTCTAGTGCCGCTTTGAATTTCCTGCAGTTTTCACTGTAATTCCAAGTTGGAGATAGTACCTTATTTATAGATGGGGTTTAGTTTTCAACTAAAAATTAACTTTGAGTTCCCTAAAATCTAGGTAAGGGACAGCTTTAACAAACAAATTATCTCTCAGAACTGAGCATTTGGAGAGAAGTTCGTTCATCTAGAACATAGTGAACGGATGCAGAATAAATTTTACTCTGGTTATTAAGTATGTTTCCTAGAGCCGGTTTCTTGTTCCTGCAGTTTTCAGTGTAAAACCGAATTGGAGTTAGTACCACCCCATCTATAAGGATGGAGTGTAGTTTGCAACTGAATAGAAACTTTGTGTTACCTACAAGCTTGGTGAAGGAAGGCTTTCTCAAACACTTATCTCTCAGGCCTTAGCATGTGTAGAGACGTTCGTTCATCTAGCCAAAAGGGAATGGGTTGCAGGGGAAACTTTAAGTGTGTTTTCTCACTCTGTTTCTTAGTGCCGGTTTGAAGTTCCTGCAGTTTTCACTGTAAAACATAGTTAGAGCTAGTACATCCCCATATATATGGATTGAGTTTAGTTGGCAACTGAAAAGATACATTGTGTTAACAAAAAGCTTGGTGAAGTACGGCTTACATACACACTTATAACTTTGAAATGAGCATGTGGAGAGACGTTCGTTCATATAGCACAATGGGAAGGGTTTTATGGAGAAAATTTTAGTCTGGTTTTTCAGTCTGTGTCTTAGTGCCCGTTTAAAGTTCCTGCAGTTTTCAGTGTAAAATCGATTTGGAGCTAGTACCTACCCATATATATGCATGGAGTTTAGTTTGCAACTGAATCAAATTTTGTATTCATAACAAGATATATGAAGGACGGCATTCACACACACACTTCTCTCAGAACTGAGCATGTAGTGAGACGTTCGTTCATCTAGTACAACGGGAACAGTTTGAAGGAGAAACTTTTATTCTGTTTTCTCAGTCTGTTTCATAGTGCCGGTTTGAAGTTCCTGCAGTTTTCACTGTAAAACAGAGTTGGAGCTAGGAACTCCCCATATATGGATGGATTGTAGTTTGCAACTGAAAAGAATCTTTGTGTTCCCAACAATCTAGGTGAAGTATGGCTTTCACAAGCACAATATCTCTCAGAACTGAGCATTTGAAGAGAAGTTCGTTCATCTAGCACGTAGTGAACGGGTTGCAGGTGAATCTTTTACTATGGTTTCTCAGTCTGTTTCCTAGTGCCAGTTTTATGTTCCTGCAGTTTTCACTGTAAAACAGATTTGGAGCTAGTACCTACACATATATAATAGATGGAGTTTAGTTTGCAACTGAATATGAACTTTGTGTTCCCTACAAGCTTGGTGAAGTTAGGCTTTCACACACTTATCTCTCAGAACTGAGAATGTGGACAGACGTTCGTTCATCTAGCACAAAGGGAAAGGGTTGCAGGTGAAACTTTTACTCTGGTTTCTCAGTCCGTTTCTTACTGCTGCTTTGAATTTCCTGCAGTTTTCACTGTAAAACCGAGTTGGATATAGTACCTTATATATAGATGGAGTTTAGTTGGCAACTAAATATTAACTTTGTGTTCCCAACAATCTAGGTGAGGGACAGCTTTAACAAACCAATTATCTCCAGGAACTGAGCATTTGGAGAGAAGTTCGTTCATCTAGAACATAGTGAACGGATGCAGAAAAAAATTTTACTCTGGTTAATAAGGATGTTTCCTAGTGCCAGTTTCTTGTTCCTGAAGTTTTCAGTGTATAACTGAGTTGGAGTTAGTACCACCCCATCTATAAGGATGGAGTGTAGTTTGCAACTGAATAGAAACTTTGTGTTACCTACAAGCTTGGTGAAGGAAGGCTTTCACACACAAATATCTCTCAGGCCTTAGCATGTGTAGAGACGTTCGTTCATCTAGCCAAAAGGGAATGGGTTGCAGGAGAAACTTTAAGTGTGTTTTCTCAGTCTGTTTCTTAGTGCCGGTTTGAAGTTCCTGCAGTTTTCACTGTAAAACGGAGTTGGAGCTAGTACCTCCCCATATATATGGATTGAGTTTAGTTTGCAACTGAAAAGATATATTGTGTTCCCAAAAAGCTGGGTGAAGTACGGCTTACATACACACTTATATCTTTGAAATGAGCATGTGGAGAGACGTTCGTTCATATAGCACAAAGGGAAGGGTTTTATGGAGAAAATTTTAGTCTGGTTTTTCAGTCTGTTTCTTAGTGCCGGTTTGAAGTTCCGGCAGTTTTCTGTGTAAAATCGATTTGGAGCATGTACCTCCCCATATATATGGATGGAGTGTAGTTTGCATTTGAAAAGAATCTATTTGTGCCCAACAAGCTAGAGAAGGATGGCTTTCACACACACTTACCTCTCAGAACTGAGCTAGTTGAGAGAATATCACTCACCTTGCACAAAAAGAAAGGGATGCAGGAGAAACTCTTAGTCTCGTTTCTAAGTCTGTTTCCTCGTGCCGTTTGTAGTTCCAGCAATTTTCAGTGTAAAACCGAGTTGGAGCTTGTATTTCCCCTATTTATATTGATGGAGTGTAGTTTGCAAACTGAATAGAAATTTTGTGTTCCCAAGAAGCTTTGTGAATTTAGGCTTTCACACACACTTAACTCTCATAACTGAGCTAATGGGGAGACATTCGTTCCTCTATCTGAAAAGAACGGGTTGCAGGGATAATATTTATTCTGGATTCTCAGTCTGTTTCCTAGTGCTGGTTTGAAGTTCCTTCATTTTACATTGTAAAACCTAGTTGGAGTTAGTACCTACCCATATATATGCATGGAATTTACTTTGAAACTGAATGAAACTTTGTGTTCATAACAAGATATATGAAGGACGGCATTCACACACACTTATCTCTCAGAACTGAGCATGTGGACAGACGTTCGTTCATCTAGCACAAGTGAATGGTTTGCAGGGGAACTTTTATTCTGGTTTCTCAGTCTGTTTCCTATTGCCGCTTTGAATATCCTGCAGTTTTCACTGTAAAACCGAGTTGAAGTTAGTACCTTTTTATAGATGTGGTTTAGTTTGCAACTAAAAATTAATTTTGAGTTCCCAACAATCTAGGTGAGGGACAGCTTTAACAAACAAATTATCTCTCAGAACTGAGCATTGGAGAGAAGTTCGTTCATGTAGAACATAGTGAACGGATGCAGAAAAACTTTTACTCTGGTTACTAAGTATGTTTCCTAGTGCCGGGTTCTTGTTCCAGCAATTTTCAGTGTAAAACCGAGTTGGAGCTTGTACTTCCCCCTATTTTATATGGATGGAGTGTAGTTTGCAACTGAATAGAAATTTTGTGTTCCCAAGAAGCTTTGTGAATTTAGGCTTTCACACACACTTAACTCTCATAACTGAGCTAATGGGGAGACATTCGTTCCTCTATCTGAAAAGAACGGGTTGCAGGGATAATATTATTCTGGATTCTCAGTCTGTTTCCTAGTGCTGGTTTGAAGTTCCTTCATTTTACATTGTAAAAACCTAGTTGGAGTTAGTACCTACCATATATATGCATGGAATTTACTTTGAAACTGAATGAAACTTTGTGTTCATAACAAGATATATGAAGGACGGCATTCACACACACTTATCTCTCAGAACTGAGCATGTGGACAGACGTTCGTTCATCTAGCACAAAGTGAATGGTTTGCAGGGGAACTTTTATTCTGGTTTCTCAGTCTGTTTCCTATTGCCGCTTTGAATATCCTGCAGTTTTCACTGTAAAACCGAGTTGAAGTTAGTACCTTTTTATAGATGTGGTTTAGTTTGCAACTAAAAATTAATTTTGAGTTCCCAACAATCTAGGTGAGGGACAGCTTTAACAAACAAATTATCTCTCAGAACTGAGCATTTGGAGAGAAGTTCGTTCATGTAGAACATAGTGAACGGATGCAGAAAAACTTTTACTCTGGTTAATAAGTATGTTTCCTAGTGCCGGGTTCTTGTTCCTGCAGTTTTCAGTGTAAAACCGAGTTGGAGTTAGTACCTACCCATCTATAACGATGGAGTGTAATTTGCAACTGAATAGAAACTTTGTGTTCCCTACAAGCTTGGTGAAGTTAGGCTTTCACACACACTTATCTCTCAGAAATGAGCATGCGGAGAGACGTTCGTTAATCTAGCACAAAGGGAAATGGTTGCAGGTGAAACTTTTACTCTGGTTTCTCAGTCTGTTGTCTAGTGCCGCTTTGAATTTCCTGCAGTTTTCACTGTAAAACCGAGTTGGAAATAGTACCTTATATATAGATGGAGTTTAGTTGGCAACTAAAAATTAACTTTGTGTTCCCAACAATCTAGGTGAGGGACAGCATTAACTAACACATTATGTCTCAGAACTCAGCATTTGAAGAGAATTTCATTCATCTAGATCATAGTGAACGGATGCAGGAGAAACTTTTATTCTGGTTACTCAGTCTGTTTCCTAGTGCTGGTTTCAAGTTCCTGCAGTTTTCACTGTAAAAACCGAGTTGGAGCTAGTACCTCCCCATATATATGAATTGATTGTAGTTTGCAACTGAATAGAAGCTTTGTGTTACCTACAAGCTTTATGAAGGAAGGCTTTCACACACACTTATGTCTCAGGCCTGAGCATTTGGGGAGACGTTCGTTCATCTAGCAAAAAGGGAACGGGTTGCAGAGCAAGTTTAAGTGTGTTTTCTCAGTCTGTTTCTTAGTGCCGGTTTAAATTTCCTGCAGTTTTCACTGTAAAACAGATTTGGAGCTAGTACCTCCCTATATATCGGGTTTGAGTTTTGTTTGCAACTGAAAAGATACATTGTGTTCCCAAAAGATAGGTGAAGAACGGCTTACATACACACTTATATCTCTGAAATGAGCATGTAGATAGACGTTCGTTCATCTATTACAAAGGGAACATTTTGGAGGAAAAAAATTTCTGTCTGGTTTTTCAGTCTGTTTCGTAGTGCCGGGTTGAAATTCCTGCATTTTTCGGTGTAAAATTGATTTGGTGCTAGTACCTCCCCATATATATGGATGGAGTGTAGTTTGCATCTGAAAAGAAACTCTTTGTTCCCAACAAGCTAGGTGAAGATAGGCTTTCACACACACATATCTCTCAGAACTTAGCATGTGGAGAGACTTTCCCTTCTTCTAGCACAAATGGAAATGATTGTAGGTGAAACTTTAACACTGGATTCTCAGTACGTTTCCTAGTGCCGCTTTGAATTTTCTGCAGTTTTCACTGTAAATCCAAGTTGGAGATAGTACCTTATATATAAATGGAGTTTAGTTTGCAAATAAAGAATAACTTTGATTTCCCAACCATCTAGGTGAGGGACAGTTTTAACTAACACATTATGTCTCAGAACTGAGCATTTGGAGAGAAGTTCGTTAATCTAGAACATAGTGAACGGATGCAGGAGAATCTTTGACTTTGGTTACTCAGTTGTTTCCTTGTGCCGTATACAATTTCCTCCAGTTTTCACTGTAAACAGATTTGGTGTTAGTACCACCCCATCTATAAGGATGGAGTGTAGTCTGCAAATGAATAGAAACTTTGTGTTACCTCCAAGCTTTTTGAAGGAAATCTTTCACACACACTTAACTCTCAGGCCTGAGCATGTGTAGAGACGTGCTTTCATCTAGCCAAAAGGGAATGGGTTGCAGGAGAAACTTTAAGTGTGTTTTCTCAGTCTGTTTCTTAGTGCCGGTTCCAAGTTCCTGCAGTTTTCACTGTAAAACGGATTTGGAGCTATTACCTCCACATATGTATGGATGGAGTATAGTTTGCAACTCTAAAGACACTTTGTTTTCCCAACAATGTAGGTGAAGGAAGGATTTCACAAACACTTACCTCTCAGAACTGAGCTAATTGAGAGATTTTCTTTAATCTAGCATAAAAGGAACGTGATGCAGAAGAAATTTTTTTCTGGTTTCTCAGTCTGTTTCCTATTGCCGCTTTGAATATCCTGCAGTTTTCACTTTAAAACCGACTTGGAGATAGTACCTTATTTATAGATGGAGTGTAGTTTGCAACTAAAAATTAACTTTGAGTTCCCATCAATCTAGTTGAGGGACAGCTTTAACAAACAAATTATATCTCAGAACTGAGCATTTGGAGAGAAGTTCGTTCATTTAGAACATAGTGAACGGATGCAGAAAAAATTATACTCTGGTTACTAAGTATGATTCCTAGTGGCGGTTTCTTGTTCCTGCAGTTTTCAATGTAAACCGAGTTGGAGTTAGTACCACCCCATCTATTAGAATGGAGTGTAGTTTGCAACTGAATAGAAACTTTGTGTTACCTACAAGCTTGGTGAAGGAAGGCTTTCACACACATTTATCTCTCAGGCCTGAGCATGTGTAGACACGTTCGGTCATCTAGCCAAATGGAATGGGTTGCAGGAGAAACTTTAAGTGTGTTTTCTCAGTCTGTTTCTTAGTGCCGGTTAGAAGTTCCTGCAGTTTTCAGTGTAAAATCGATCTGGAGCTAGTACCTCCCCATATATATGGATTGAGTGCAGTTTGCATCTGAAAAGAATCTATTTGTGCCCAACAATCTAGGTGAAGTACGGCTTTCACACACACTTACCCCTCAGAACTGAGCTATTGGAGAGACTTTCATTCATTTTGCACAAAAGTAAGGGATATAGGTGAAACTTTTATCTGGATTCTCAGTCAGTTTCCTAGTGCCGTTTTCTAGTTACTGCAGTTTTCACTGTAAAACCGGTTTGGAGCTTGTTCTAACCGTATATATATGGATGGAGTGCAGTTTGCAACTGAAAAGAACTTTGAATTCCCAAGAAGCTAGGTGAAACACAGGTTTCATTCACACTTATCTCTCAGAGCAGAGCATGTGGAGAGACGTTCGTTCATCTAGCACAAAGGGAATGGGTTGCAGGGAAACTTTTTTTCTGGATTCCAGTCTGTTTCCTAGTGCTGGTTTGAAGTTCCTGCAGTTTATATTGTAAATAGAGTTGGAGCTATTACCTACCCATATATATGCATGGAGTGTAATTTGCAACTGAAAAGACACTTTGTGTTCCAAACAAGGTAGGTGAAGGATGGCTATCACAACAATTACCTCTCAGAACTAAGCTAGTTGAGAGACATTCTTTCATCTAGTACAAAAGGAACGGGATGCAGAAGAAACTTTTAGTATGGTTTCTCAGTCTGTTTCCTAGTGCTGCTTTGATTTCCTGCAATTTTCACTGTCAACGGAGTTGGAATAAGTACCAGCATATATATATGTATTGAGTTTAGTTTGCAACTGAAAAGATACATTGTGTTCCCAAAAAACTAGGTGAAGAATGGCTTACATACACACTTATATATTTGAAATGAGCTTGTGGAGAGACATTCGTTCATATAGCACAAAGGGAACGGTTATAAGGAGAAAATTTTAGTCTGGTTTTTCAGTCTATTTCTTAGTTCTGGTTTGAAGTTCCTTCAGTTTACATTGTAAAACCTAGTTGGAGCTAGTACCTATACATGTATATGCATGGAATGTACTTTGAAACTAAATGAAACTTTGTTTTCATAACAAGATATATGAAGGACGGCATTCACACAAATTATCTCTCAGAACAGAGCATGTGGAGATACGTTCGTTTATCTTGCACAAACGGAACGGGTTTCAGGGAAACTTTTATTCTGGTTTCTCAGTCTGTATCCTAGTGCCGGTTTGACGTTCCTGCAGTTTACATTTTAAAACGTAGTTGGAGATAGTACCTACCCATATATATGCATGGACTGTAGCTTGCAAACTGAATGAAACTTTGTGTTCATAACAAGATATATGAAGGACGGCATTCACACACACTTATCCCCCAAAACTGAGCATGTGGTGAGACTTTCGTTCATCTAGCACAACGGGAAAGGGTTGCAGTAGAAACTTTTATTCTGGTTTCTCAGTCAGTTTCCTAGTGCCGGTTTCATGTTCCTGCAGTTTTCACTGTAAAACCGAGTTGGAGATAGTACCTTATATATACATGGAGTTTAGTGTGCAAATAAAATTTAACTTTGTGTTCCCAACCATCTAGGTGAGAGACAGTTTTAACTAACACATTATGTCTCAGAACTGAGCATTTGAAGAGAAGTTCGTTCATCTAGAACATAGTGAACGGATGCAGGAGAAACTTTTATTTTGGTTACTCAGTCTGTTTCCTAGTGCCGGTTTCAATTTCCTGCAGTTTTCACTGTAAAACCGATTTGGAGCTTGTACTTCCCGTATATATACGGATGGAGTGTAGTTTGCAACTGAAAAGAAACTTTGTGTTTCCAAGAAGCTAGGTGAAGGACGGCTTTCATACACACTTATCTCTCAGAACAGAGCATGTGGAGAGACGTTCGTTCATCTAGCACAAACAGCACGGGTTTCAGGGAAACATTTATTCTGCTTTCTCAGTCTGTTTCCTAGTGCCGGTTTTAAGTTCCTGCAGTTTACATTGTAAAACCTAGTTGGAGCTATTACCTACCCATATATATGCATGGACTGTAGTTTGCAACTGAATGAAACTTTGTGTTCATAACAAGATATATGAAGGACGGCATTCACACACACTTATCCCTCAAAACTGAGCATGTGGTGAGACTTTCGTTCATCTAGCACAACGGGAAAGGGTTTGCAGTAGAAACTTTTATTCTGGTTTCTCAGTCAGTTTCCTAGTGCCGGTTTCATGTTCCTGCAGTTTTCACTGTAAAACCGAGTTGGAGATAGTACCTTATATATACATGGAGTTTAGTGTGCAAATAAAATTTAACTTTGTGTTCCCAACCATCTAGGTGAGAGACAGTTTTAACTAACACATTATGTCTTAGAACTGAGCATTTGGAGAGAAGTTCGTTCATCTAGAACATAGTGAACGGATGCAGGAGAAACTTTTATTTTGGTTACTCAGTCTGTTTCCTAGTGCCGGTTTCAATTTCCTGCAGTTTTCACTGTAAAAACCGATTTGGAGCTTGTACTTCCCGTATATATACGGATGGAGTGTAGTTTGCAACTGAAAAGAAACTTTGTGTTTCCAAGAAGCTAGGTGAAGGACGGCTTTCATACACACTTATCTCTCAGAACAGAGCATGTGGAGAGACGTTCGTTCATCTAGCACAAACAGCACGGGTTTCAGGGAAACATTTATTCTGCTTTCTCAGTCTGTTTCCTAGTGCCGGTTTTAAGTTCCTGCAGTTTACATTGTAAAACCTAGTTGGAGCTATTACCTACCCATATATATGCATGGACTGCAGTTTGCAACTGAATGAAACTTTGTGTTCATAACAAGATATATGGAGGACGGCATTCACACACACTTATCCCTCAAAACTGAGCATGTGGTGAGACGTTCTTTCATATAGCACAACGGGAACGTGTTGCATTAGAAACTTTTATTCTGGTTTCGCAGTCTGTTTCATAGTGCCGGTTTGAATTTCCTGCAGTTTTCACTGTGAAATCGAGTTGGAGCTAGTACTTCCCCATTTATATGGATGGATTGTAGTTTGCAACTGAAAAGAAGCCTTGTGTTCCTAACAATCTAGGTGAAGGACGGCTTTCACTAGCACATTATCTCTCAGAAATGAGCATTTGGTGAGAATTCCGTTCATCTAGCACGTAGTGAACGGGTAGCAGGAGAATCTTTTACTATGGTTTCTCAGTCTGTTTCCTAGTGCCGGTTTCATGTTCTTGCAGTTCTCACTGTTAAACAGAGTTGGAGCTAGTACCTACCCATATATATATAGATGGAGTTTAGTTTGCAACTGAATAGAAACTTTGTGTTCCCTACAAGCTTGGTGAAGTTAGGCTTTCACACACCCTTATATCTCAGAACTGAGCATGTGGACAGACGTTCGTTCTTCAAGCACAAAGGGAAAGGTTTGCAGGTGAATCTTTTACTCTGGTTTCTCAGTCCGTTTCCTAGTGCCTGTTAGAAGTTCCTGCAGTTTTCACTATAATACCGAGTTGGAGCTTGTACATCCCCATATATATGGATGGAATGTAGTTTGCAACTGAAAAGGAACTTTGTGTTCCCAACAAGCTAGGTGAAGGTCGGCTTTCATACACACATATATCTCTGAAATAAGCATGAGGAGGGACGTTCATTCATCTAGCACAAAGGGAACGGTTTTCAGGAGAAACTTTTAGTCTGTTTTCTCAGTCTGTATCCTAGTGCCGGTTTGAAGTTCCTGCAATTTTCAATGTAAAAGCGATTTGGATCTACTACATCCCCATATATATGGATGGGGTGAAGTTTGCAACTGAAAAGACACTTTGTGTTCCCAAGAATCTAGGTGAAACACGGCTTTCACACACAATTATCGCTCAGAACTGAGCATGTGGAGAGACGTTCGTTCATCTAGCACAAAGGGAACAGGTTGCAAGAGAAACGTTTAGTCTGAATTCTCAGTCTGTTTCCTTGTGCCGGTTTGAAGTTCCTGCAATTTTCACTGAAATTCAGTGTAGGAGCTAATACCTACCCACATATATGGATGGATTGTAGTTTACACCTGGAAAGAAACTTTGTGTTCCCAACAATCTAGGTGAAGGACGGCTTTCACAAACACATTATCTCTGAGAAGTGAGCATTTGGAGAGAATTTCGTTCATCTAGCACATAGAGAACGTGTTGCAGGGAATTTTTACTCTGGTTTCTCAGTCTATTTCTTAGTGCCGTTTTGAAGTTCCTGCAGTTTTCACTGTAAAATCGATTTGTAGCTAGTACCTCCCCATATATTTGGATGGAGTGTAGTTTGCAACAGAAAAGAAATTTTGTGTGCCCAACAAGCTATTTGAAGGACGGTTTTCACACAAAATTATCTCTCAGAACTGAGCTAGTGGAGCGACTTTCTTTCATCTAGCACAAAAGGAACGGGATGCAGGAGAAACTTTTACTCTGGTTACTCAGTCTGTTTCATAGTGCCGGTTTCAATTTCCTGCAGTTTTCACTGTAAAACCGAGTTGGGGTTAGAACCACCCCATCTATAAGAATGGAGTGTAGTTTGCAACTGAATAGAAACTATGTGTTACCTACAAGCTTGGTGAAGGAAGGCTTTCAAACACACTTATCTCTCAGGAATGAGCATGTGTAGAGACGTTCGTTCATCTAGCCAAAATGGAACGTGTTGCAGTAGAAAGTTTAAGTGTGTTTTGTCAGTCTGTTTCTTAGTGCCGGTTTGAAGTTCCTGCAGTTTTCACTGTAAAACTGAGTTGGAGCTAGAACCTCCCCATATATATGGAGTGAGTTTAGTTTGCAACTGAAAAGATACATTGTGTTCCCAAAAATATATGTGAAGAACCGATTACATACTTACTTATATCTTTGAAATGAGCATGTGGAGAGACGATCGTTCATATAGCACAAAAGGAACGGTTTGGAGGAGGAAATTTTAGTCTGCTTTTTCAGTCTGTTTCTTAGTGCCGGTTTGAAGTTCCTGCAGTTTTCAGTGTAAAATCGATTTGGAGCTAGTACCTCCCCATATATATGGATGGAGTGTAGTTTGCATCTGAAAAGAATCTATTTGTGCAAAATAAGCTAGGTGAAGGACGGCTTTCACACACACTTACCTCTCAGAACTGAGCTAATTGAGAGACTCTCATTCATCTTGCACAAAAGGAACAGGATGCAGGAGAAACTTTTAGTCTGGTTCCTCAGTATCTTTCTTAGTGCCGTTTTGTTGTTCTAGCAATTTACACTGTAAAACCGAGTTGGAGCTTGTACTTCCCCTAGATATATGGATATAGTGTAGTTTGCAACTGAAAAGAATCTTTGTGTTCCCAAAAATCTAGGTGAAGGACGGCTTTCACAAGCACATTATCTCTCAGAACTGAGCATTTGGAGAGAAGTTCGTTCATCTATCACTTAGTGAACGGGTTGCAGGAGAATTTTTACTATGGTTTCTCAGTCTGTTTCCTAGTGCCGGTTTCATGTTCCTGCAGTTTTCACTGTAAAACAGATTTGAGGCTACTACCTACCCATATATATATAGATGGAGTTTAGTTTGCAACTGAATAGAAACTTTGTGTTCCCTACAAACTTGGTGAAGTTAGGCTTTCACACAAACTTATCTCTCAGAACTGAGCATGTGGACTGACGTTCGTTCATCTAGCACAAAGAGAAAGGGTTGCAGGTGAAACTTTTACTCTGGTTTCTTAGTCGGTTTCCTAGTGCCGGTTAGAAGTTCCTGCAGTTTTCACTGTAAAACGGACTTCGAGCTAGTACGTCCCCATATATATGGATGGAGTGTAGTTTGCATCTGAAAAGACACTTTGTGTTCCCAAGAAGCTAGGTGAAGAACGGCTTTCACACACACTTATTTCTCAGAACAGAGCATGTGGAGAGTCTTTCGTTCATCTAGTACAAAGGGAACGAGTTGCAGGATAAACGTTTTGTCTGGTTTCTCAGTCTGTTTCCTTGTGCCGGTTTGAAGTTCCTGCAATTTCACTGAAATTCAGTGTTGGAGCTAGTACCTATCAACATATTTGAATGGATTGTGGCTTACAACTGAAAAGAAGCTTTGTGTTCCCAACAATCTAGGTGAAGTACGGCTTTCACAAACACATTATCTCTGAGAACTCAGCATTTGGAGAGAAGTTCGTTCATCTAGCACATAGTGAACGGGTTGCAGGGAAATCTTTTACTCTGGTTTCTCAGTCTGTTTCCTAGTGTCGGATTGAATTTCCTGCAGTTTTCACTGTAACACCGAGTTGGAGCTACTACCTCCCCATATATATGGATGGTTTGTACTTTTCAACTGAAAGAAACTTTGTGTTCATAACAAAATATATGAAGGACGGCTTTCTCACACAATTATCTCTCAGAATTGAGCATGGGGAGGGACTTTCGTTCATCTAGCACAAAGGGAACTGGTTGCAGGGGAAAGTTTTTATCTGGTTTCTCAGTCTGTTTCCTAGTGCCGATTAGAAGTTCCTGCAATTTTCAATTTAAAAGCGATTTGGAACTAATATATCCCCATATAAATGGATGGAGTGTAGTTTGCAACTGAAAAGAAACTTTGTGTTCCCAACAAGCTAGGTGAAGTTCGGCTTTCATACACACTTATATCTCTGAAATGAGCATGTGGAGAGACGTTCATTCATCTAGCACAAAGGGAACGGTTTTCAGGAGAAACTTTTAGTCTGTTTTCTCAGTCTGTATCCTAGTGCCGGTTTGAAGTTCCTGCAATTTTCACTGTAAAATCGATTTGTAGCTAGTACCTCCCCATATATATGGATGGAGTGTAGTTTGCAACAGAAAAGAAACTTTGTGTGCCCAACTAGCTATGTGAAGGACGGCTTTCACACACAATTATCTCTCAGAACTGAGCTAGTGGAGCAACTTTCGTTCATCTAGCACAAAAGGACGGGTTGCAGGAGAAACAAATTTTCTGGTTTCTCAGTCTGTTTCCTAGTGCTTGTTTGAAATTCCTGCAGTTTTCACTGTAAAAGAGAGTTGGAGCTATTAAATCCCTATATATATGGATGGAGTGTTGTTTGCAAAAGAAAAGACACTTTGTGTTCCCAACAAGCTAGGTAGAGGACAGCTTTCATACACACTTATATCTCTGAAATGAGCATGTGGAGAGACGTTCATTCATCTAGCACAAAGGGAACGGGTTGCAGGAGAAAATTTTAGTCTGGTTTCCCAGTCTGTTTCCTAGCGCCGGTTTGATGTTCCTGCAATTTTCACAGTAAAAGCGATTTGGAGCTAGTACCTCCCCATATATATGGATGGAGTGTAGTTAGCAACTGAAAGAAACTTTGTGTTCATAACAAGGTATATGAAGGACGGCTTTCACATACACTTATCTCTCAGAAATGAGCATGTGGAGATATATTCGTTCAACTAGCACAATTGGACCGGGTCGCAGGAGAAATTTTATTCTGGTTTCTCAGTCCGTTTCCTAGTGCCTGTTAGAAGTTCCTGCAGTTTTCACTATAATACCGAGTTGGAGCTTGTACATCCCCATATATATGGATGGAATGTAGTTTGCAACTGAAAAGGAACTTTGTGTTCCCAACAAGCTAGGTGAAGGTCGGCTTTCATACACACATATATCTCTGAAATAAGCATGAGGAGGGACGTTCATTCATCTAGCACAAAGGGAACGGTTTTCAGGAGAAACTTTTAGTCTGTTTTCTCAGTCTGTATCCTAGTGCCGGTTTGAAGTTCCTGCAATTTTCAATGTAAAAGCGATTTGGATCTACTACATCCCCATATATATGGATGGGGTGAAGTTTGCAACTGAAAAGACACTTTGTGTTCCCAAGAATCTAGGTGAAACACGGCTTTCACACACAATTATCGCTCAGAACTGAGCATGTGGAGAGACGTTCGTTCATCTAGCACAAAGGGAACAGGTTGCAAGAGAAACGTTTAGTCTGAATTCTCAGTCTGTTTCCTTGTGCCGGTTTGAAGTTCCTGCAATTTTCACTGAAATTCAGTGTAGGAGCTAATACCTACCCACATATATGGATGGATTGTAGTTTACACCTGGAAAGAAACTTTGTGTTCCCAACAATCTAGGTGAAGGACGGCTTTCACAAACACATTATCTCTGAGAAGTGAGCATTTGGAGAGAATTTCGTTCATCTAGCACATAGAGAACGTGTTGCAGGGAATTTTTACTCTGGTTTCTCAGTCTATTTCTTAGTGCCGTTTTGAAGTTCCTGCAGTTTTCACTGTAAAATCGATTTGTAGCTAGTACCTCCCCATATATTTGGATGGAGTGTAGTTTGCAACAGAAAAGAAATTTTGTGTGCCCAACAAGCTATTTGAAGGACGGTTTTCACACAAAATTATCTCTCAGAACTGAGCTAGTGGAGCGACTTTCTTTCATCTAGCACAAAAGGAACGGGATGCAGGAGAAACTTTTACTCTGGTTACTCAGTCTGTTTCATAGTGCCGGTTTCAATTTCCTGCAGTTTTCACTGTAAAACCGAGTTGGGGTTAGAACCACCCCATCTATAAGAATGGAGTGTAGTTTGCAACTGAATAGAAACTATGTGTTACCTACAAGCTTGGTGAAGGAAGGCTTTCAAACACACTTATCTCTCAGGAATGAGCATGTGTAGAGACGTTCGTTCATCTAGCCAAAATGGAACGTGTTGCAGTAGAAAGTTTAAGTGTGTTTTGTCAGTCTGTTTCTTAGTGCCGGTTTGAAGTTCCTGCAGTTTTCAGTGTAAAACTGAGTTGGAGCTAGAACCTCCCCATATATATGGAGTGAGTTTAGTTTGCAACTGAAAAGATACATTGTGTTCCCAAAAATATATGTGAAGAACCGATTACATACTTACTTATATCTTTGAAATGAGCATGTGGAGAGACGATCGTTCATATAGCACAAAAGGAACGGTTTGGAGGAGGAAATTTTAGTCTGCTTTTTCAGTCTGTTTCTTAGTGCCGGTTTGAAGTTCCTGCAGTTTTCAGTGTAAAACTGAGTTGGAGCTAGTACCCTCCCCATATATATGGATGGAGTGTAGTTTGCATCTGAAAAGAATCTATTTGTGCAAAATAAGCTAGGTGAAGGACGGCCTTCACACACACTTACCTCTCAGAACTGAGCTAATTGAGAGACTATCATTCATCTTGCACAAAAGGAACAGGATGCAGGAGAAACTTTTAGTCTGGTTCCTCAGTATCTTTCTTAGTGCCGTTTTGTTGTTCTAGCAATTTACACTGTAAAACCGAGTTGGAGCTTGTACTTCCCCTAGATATATGGATATAGTGTAGTTTGCAACTGAAAAGAATCTTTGTGTTCCCAAAAATCTAGGTGAAGGACGGCTTTCACAAGCACATTATCTCTCAGAACTGAGCATTTGGAGAGAAGTTCGTTCATCTATCACTTAGTGAACGGGTTGCAGGAGAATCTTTTACTATGGTTTCTCAGTCTGTTTCCTAGTGCCGGTTTCATGTTCCTGCAGTTTTCACTGTAAAACAGATTTGAGGCTTCTACCTACCCATATATATATAGATGGATTTTAGTTTGCAACTGAATAGAAACTTTGTGTTCCCTACAAACTTGGTGAAGTTAGGCTTTCACACAAACTTATCTCTCAGAACTGAGCATGTGGACAGACGTTCGTTCATCTAGCACAAAGAGAAAGGGTTGCAGGTGAAACTTTTACTCTGGTTTCTTAGTCGGTTTCCTAGTGCCGGTTTGAAGTTCCTGCAGTTTTCACTGTAAAACGGACTTCGAGCTAGTACGTCCCCATATATATGGATGGAGTGTAGTTTGCTTCTGAAAAGAAACTATTTGTGCCCAACAAGCTAGGTGAAGTACGGCTTTCACATACACTTTACTCTCAGAACTGAGCTAGTGGAGAGACTTTCGTTCATCTAGCACAAAAGGAACGGGTTGTAGGGGAAAATTTTAGACTGGTTTCTCAGTCTGTTTCCTAGTGCCGGTTAGATGTTCCTGCAATTTTCACTGTAAAAGAGATTTGGAGATTGTACCTCCCCTTATATATGGATGGATTGTAGTTTTCAACTGAAGAGACACTTTGCTTTCCCAACTCTTTATTTGAAGAACGGCTTTCACACACAGTTATCTCTCAGAAATGAGCATGTGGAGATACGTTCTTTGAAATAGCACAAAGGGAACGGGTAGCAGGGGAAACTATAGTCTGGTTTCTCCGTCTGTTTCCTAGTGCTGGTTTTAAGTTCCTGCAGTTTTCACTGTAAAACCGAGTTGGAGCTAGTTCCTCCCCATATATATGGATGGATTCTAGTTTGTAACCGAAAGAAAATTTGTGTTCATATCATGCTATTTGGAGGACGGCTTTCACACACACTTATCTCTCAGAACTGAGCATGTTGGGAGACTTTCGTTCAACTAGCACAAAGGGAATGATTTGTAAGAAAAACTTTTACAATGTTTTCTCAGTCTGTTTCCTAGTGTCGGGTAGAAGTTTCTGCAGTTAACATTGTAAAACCTAGTTGGACCTTGTACCTACCCATATATATGCATTGGGTGTAGTTTGCACCTGAATGAAACTTTTTTTTTCATAACAAAATATATGAAGTACGGCTTTCACACACACTTATCTCTCAGAACTGAGCATGTGGTGAGACGTTCGTTCATCTAGCACATATGAAACGGGTTGCAGGAGAAACTTTTAGTCTGGTTTCTCAGTCTGTTTCCTAGTGCCGGTTTGATGTTCCTGTACCTTTCACTGTAAAACAGAGTTGGAGCTTGTACCTCCCCATATATGTGGATGCAGTGTAGTTTGCAACTGAAAGACACTTTGTGTTCCCAAAAAGCTAGGTGAAGGACGGCTTACATACAAACATATATCTCTGAAATGATCATGTGGAGAGACGTTGGTTCATCTAGCACAAAGTGAACGGTTTGCAAGAGAAAATTTTAGTCTGGGTTCTCAGCCTTTTTCCTAGTGCTGGATTGAAGTTCCTGCATTTTTCACTGCAAAAGCGATTTGGAGCTACTACCTCCCCATATATATGGATGGAGTGTAGTTTGCATCTGAAAAGACACTTTGTGTTCCCAAGAAGCTAGGTGAAGAACGGCTTTCACACACACTTATTTCTCAGAACAGAGCATGTGGAGAGTCTTTCGTTCATCTAGTACAAAGGGAACGAGTTGCAGGATAAACGTTTTGTCTGGTTTCTCAGTCTGTTTCCTTGTGCCGGTTTGAAGTTCCTGCAATTTTCACTGAAATTCAGTGTTGGAGCTAGTACCTATCAACATATTTGAATGGATTGTGGCTTACAACTGAAAAGAAACTTTGTGTTCCCAACAATCTAGGTGAAGTACGGCTTTCACAAACACATTATCTCTGAGAACTCAGCATTTGGAGAGAAGTTCGTTCATCTAGCACATAGTGAACGGGTTGCAGGGAAATCTTTTACTCTGGTTTCTCAGTCTGTTTCCTAGTGTCGGATTGAATTTCCTGCAGTTTTCACTGTAACACCGAGTTGGAGCTACTACCTCCCCATATATATGGATGGATTGTACTTTTCAACTGAAAGAAACTTTGTGTTCATAACAAAATATATGAAGGACGGCTTTCTCACACAAATATCTCTCAGAATTGAGCATGGGGAGGGACTTTCGTTCATCTAGCACAAAGGGAACTGGTTGCAGGAGAAAGTTTTAATCTGGTTTCTCAGTCTGTTTCCTAGTGCCGATTAGAAGTTCCTGCAATTTTCAATTTAAAAGCGATTTGGAACTAATATATCCCCATATAAATGGATGGAGTGTAGTTTGCAACTGAAAAGAAACTTTGTGTTCCCAACAAGCTAGGTGAAGTTCGGCTTTCATACACACTTATATCTCTGAAATGAGCATGTGGAGAGACGTTCATTCATCTAGCACAAAGGGAACGGTTTTCAGGAGAAACTTTTAGTCTGTTTTCTCAGTCTGTATCCTAGTGCCGGTTTGAAGTTCCTGCAATTTTCACTGTAAAATCGATTTGTAGCTAGTACCTCCCCATATATATGGATGGAGTGTAGTTTGCAACAGAAAAGAAACTTTGTGTGCCCAACTAGCTATGTGAAGGACGGCTTTCACACACAATTATCTCTCAGAACTGAGCTAGTGGAGCAACTTTCGTTCATCTAGCACAAAAGGACGGGTTGCAGGAGAAACAAATTTTCTGGTTTCTCAGTCTGTTTCCTAGTGCTTGTTTGAAATTCCTGCAGTTTTCACTGTAAAAGAGAGTTG
The DNA here is from genome assembly GCF_009834535.1 of Camelus ferus. Lineage (NCBI taxonomy): Eukaryota > Metazoa > Chordata > Mammalia > Artiodactyla > Camelidae > Camelus > Camelus ferus. The sequence goes on from NC_045704.1 coordinate 5,921,895, forward strand.
GAGCTATTAAATCCCTATATATATGGATGGAGTGTTGTTTGCAAAAGAAAAGACACTTTGTGTTCCCAACAAGCTAGGTAGAGGACAGCTTTCATACACACTTATATCTCTGAAATGAGCATGTGGAGAGACGTTCATTCATCTAGCACAAAGGGAACGGGTTGCAGGAGAAAATTTTAGTCTGGTTTCCCAGTCTGTTTCCTAGCGCCGGTTTGATGTTCCTGCAATTTTCACAGTAAAAGCGATTTGGAGCTAGTACCTCCCCATATATATGGATGGAGTGTAGTTAGCAACTGAAAGAAACTTTGTGTTCATAACAAGGTATATGAAGGACGGCTTTCACACACACTTATCTCTCAGAAATGAGCATGTGGAGATATATTCGTTCAACTAGCACAATTGGACCGGGTCGCAGGAGAAATTTTATTCTGGTTTCTCAGTCCGTTTCCTAGTGCCTGTTAGAAGTTCCTGCAGTTTTCACTATAATACCGAGTTGGAGCTTGTACATCCCCATATATATGGATGGAATATAGTTTGCAACTGAAAAGGAACTTTGTGTTCCCAACAAGCTAGGTGAAGGTCGGCTTACATACACACATATATCTCTGAAATGAGCATGAGGAGGGACGTTCATTTATCTAGCACAATGGGAACGGTTTTCAGGGGAAACTTTTAGTCTGTTTTCTCAGTCTGTATCCTAGTGAGGGTTTGAAGTTCCTGCAATTTTCAATGTAAAAGCGATTTGAATCTACTACATCCCCATATATATGGATGGGGTGAAGTTTGCAACTGAAAAGACACTTTGTGTTCCCAAGAATCTAGGTGAAACACGGCTTTCACACACAATTATCGCTCAGAACTGAGCATGTGGAGAGACGTTCGTTCATCTAGCACAAAGGGAACAGGTTGCAAGAGAAACGTTTAGTCTGAATTCTCAGTCTGTTTCCTTGTGCCGTTTTGAAATTCCTGCAATTTTCACTGAAATTCAGTGTCGGAGCTAATACCTACCCACATATATGGATGGATTGTAGTTTACACCTGGAAAGAAACTTTGTGTTCCCAACAATCTAGGTGAAGGACGGCTTTCACAAGCACATTATCTCTCAGAACTGAGCATTTGGAGAGAAGTTCTTTCATCTATCACTTAGTGAACGGGTTGCAGGAGAATCTTTTACTATGGTTTCTCAGTCTGTTTCCTAGTGCCGGTTAGATGTTCCTGCAATTTTCACTGTAAAAGTGATTTGGAGATTGTACCTCCCCTTATATATGGATGGATTGTAGTTTTCAACTGAAGAGACACTTTGCTTTCCCAACTCTTTATTTGAAGAACGGCTTTCACACACAGTTATCTCTCAGAAATGAGCATGTGGAGATACGTTCTTTGAAATAGCACAAAGGGAACGGGTAGCAGGGGAAACTATAGTCTGGTTTCTCCGTCTGTTTCCTAGTGCTGGTTTTAAGTTCCTGCAGTTTTCACTGTAAAACCGAGTTGGAGCTAGTTCCTCCCCATATATATGGATGGATTCTAGTTTGTAACCGAAAGAAAATTTGTGTTCATATCATGCTATTTGGAGGACGGCTTTCACACACACTTATCTCTCAGAACTGAGCATGTTGGGAGACTTTCGTTCAACTAGCACAAAGGGAATGATTTGTAAGAAAAACTTTTACAATGTTTTCTCAGTCTGTTTCCTAGTGTCGGGTAGAAGTTTCTGCAGTTAACATTGTAAAACCTAGTTGGACCTTGTACCTACCCATATATATGCATTGGGTGTAGTTTGCACCTGAATGAAACTTTTTTTTCATAACAAAATATATGAAGTATGGCTTTCACACACACTTATCTCTCAGAACTGAGCATGTGGTGAGACGTTCGTTCATCTAGCACATATGAAACGGGTTGCAGGAGAAACTTTTAGTCTGGTTTCTCAGTCTGTTTCCTAGTGCCGGTTTGATGTTCCTGTACCTTTCACTGTAAAACAGAGTTGGAGCTTGTACCTCCCCATATATGTGGATGCAGTGTAGTTTGCAACTGAAAGACACTTTGTGTTCCCAAAAAGCTAGGTGAAGGACGGCTTACATACAAACATATATCTCTGAAATGATCATGTGGAGAGACGTTGGTTCATCTAGCACAAAGTGAACGGTTTGCAAGAGAAAATTTTAGTCTGGGTTCTCAGCCTTTTTCCTAGTGCTGGATTGAAGTTCCTGCATTTTTCACTGCAAAAGCGATTTGGAGCTACTACCTCCCCATATATATGGATGGAGTGTAGTTTGCATCTGAAAAGACACTTTGTGTTCCCAAGAAGCTAGGTGAAGAACGGCTTTCACACACACTTATTTCTCAGAACAGAGCATGTGGAGAGTCTTTCGTTCATCTAGTACAAAGGGAACGAGTTGCAGGATAAACGTTTTGTCTGGTTTCTCAGTCTGTTTCCTTGTGCCGGTTTGAAGTTCCTGCAATTTTCACTGAAATTCAGTGTTGGAGCTAGTACCTATCAACATATTTGAATGGATTGTGGCTTACAACTGAAAAGAAACTTTGTGTTCCCAACAATCTAGGTGAAGTACGGCTTTCACAAACACATTATCTCTGAGAACTCAGCATTTGGAGAGAAGTTCGTTCATCTAGCACATAGTGAACGGGTTGCAGGGAAATCTTTTACTCTGGTTTCTCAGTCTGTTTCCTAGTGTCGGATTGAATTTCCTGCAGTTTTCACTGTAACACCGAGTTGGAGCTACTACCTCCCCATATATATGGATGGATTGTACTTTTCAACTGAAAGAAACTTTGTGTTCATAACAAAATATATGAAGGACGGCTTTCTCACACAAATATCTCTCAGAATTGAGCATGGGGAGGGACTTTCGTTCATCTAGCACAAAGGGAACTGGTTGCAGGAGAAAGTTTTAATCTGGTTTCTCAGTCTGTTTCCTAGTGCCGATTAGAAGTTCCTGCAATTTTCAATTTAAAAGCGATTTGGAACTAATATATCCCCATATAAATGGATGGAGTGTAGTTTGCAACTGAAAAGAAACTTTGTGTTCCCAACAAGCTAGGTGAAGTTCGGCTTTCATACACACTTATATCTCTGAAATGAGCATGTGGAGAGACGTTCATTCATCTAGCACAAAGGGAACGGTTTTCAGGAGAAACTTTTAGTCTGTTTTCTCAGTCTGTATCCTAGTGCCGGTTTGAAGTTCCTGCAATTTTCACTGTAAAATCGATTTGTAGCTAGTACCTCCCCATATATATGGATGGAGTGTAGTTTGCAACAGAAAAGAAACTTTGTGTGCCCAACTAGCTATGTGAAGGACGGCTTTCACACACAATTATCTCTCAGAACTGAGCTAGTGGAGCAACTTTCGTTCATCTAGCACAAAAGGACGGGTTGCAGGAGAAACAAATTTTCTGGTTTCTCAGTCTGTTTCCTAGTGCTTGTTTGAAATTCCTGCAGTTTTCACTGTAAAAGAGAGTTGGAGCTATTAAATCCCTATATATATGGATGGAGTGTTGTTTGCAAAAGAAAAGACACTTTGTGTTCCCAACAAGCTAGGTAGAGGACAGCTTTCATACACACTTATATCTCTGAAATGAGCATGTGGAGAGACGTTCATTCATCTAGCACAAAGGGAACGGGTTGCAGGAGAAAATTTTAGTCTGGTTTCCCAGTCTGTTTCCTAGCGCCGGTTTGATGTTCCTGCAATTTTCACAGTAAAAGCGATTTGGAGCTAGTACCTCCCCATATATATGGATGGAGTGTAGTTAGCAACTGAAAGAAACTTTGTGTTCATAACAAGGTATATGAAGGACGGCTTTCACACACACTTATCTCTCAGAAATGAGCATGTGGAGATATATTCGTTCAACTAGCACAATTGGACCGGGTCGCAGGAGAAATTTTATTCTGGTTTCTCAGTCCGTTTCCTAGTGCCTGTTAGAAGTTCCTGCAGTTTTCACTATAATACCGAGTTGGAGCTTGTACATCCCCATATATATGGATGGAATGTAGTTTGCAACTGAAAAGGAACTTTGTGTTCCCAACAAGCTAGGTGAAGGTCGGCTTTCATACACACATATATCTCTGAAATAAGCATGAGGAGGGACGTTCATTCATCTAGCACAAAGGGAACGGTTTTCAGGAGAAACTTTTAGTCTGTTTTCTCAGTCTGTATCCTAGTGCCGGTTTGAAGTTCCTGCAATTTTCAATGTAAAAGCGATTTGGATCTACTACATCCCCATATATATGGATGGGGTGAAGTTTGCAACTGAAAAGACACTTTGTGTTCCCAAGAATCTAGGTGAAACACGGCTTTCACACACAATTATCGCTCAGAACTGAGCATGTGGAGAGACGTTCGTTCATCTAGCACAAAGGGAACAGGTTGCAAGAGAAACGTTTAGTCTGAATTCTCAGTCTGTTTCCTTGTGCCGGTTTGAAGTTCCTGCAATTTTCACTGAAATTCAGTGTAGGAGCTAATACCTACCCACATATATGGATGGATTGTAGTTTACACCTGGAAAGAAACTTTGTGTTCCCAACAATCTAGGTGAAGGACGGCTTTCACAAACACATTATCTCTGAGAAGTGAGCATTTGGAGAGAATTTCGTTCATCTAGCACATAGAGAACGTGTTGCAGGGAATTTTTACTCTGGTTTCTCAGTCTATTTCTTAGTGCCGTTTTGAAGTTCCTGCAGTTTTCACTGTAAAATCGATTTGTAGCTAGTACCTCCCCATATATTTGGATGGAGTGTAGTTTGCAACAGAAAAGAAATTTTGTGTGCCCAACAAGCTATTTGAAGGACGGTTTTCACACAAAATTATCTCTCAGAACTGAGCTAGTGGAGCGACTTTCTTTCATCTAGCACAAAAGGAACGGGATGCAGGAGAAACTTTTACTCTGGTTACTCAGTCTGTTTCATAGTGCCGGTTTCAATTTCCTGCAGTTTTCACTGTAAAACCGAGTTGGGGTTAGAACCACCCCATCTATAAGAATGGAGTGTAGTTTGCAACTGAATAGAAACTATGTGTTACCTACAAGCTTGGTGAAGGAAGGCTTTCAAACACACTTATCTCTCAGGAATGAGCATGTGTAGAGACGTTCGTTCATCTAGCCAAAATGGAACGTGTTGCAGTAGAAAGTTTAAGTGTGTTTTGTCAGTCTGTTTCTTAGTGCCGGTTTGAAGTTCCTGCAGTTTTCACTGTAAAACTGAGTTGGAGCTAGAACCTCCCCATATATATGGAGTGAGTTTAGTTTGCAACTGAAAAGATACATTGTGTTCCCAAAAATATATGTGTAGAACCGATTACATACTTACTTATATCTTTGAAATGAGCATGTGGAGAGACGATCGTTCATATAGCACAAAAGGAACGGTTTGGAGGAGGAAATTTTAGTCTGCTTTTTCAGTCTGTTTCTTAGTGCCGGTTTGAAGTTCCTGCAGTTTTCAGTGTAAAACTGAGTTGGAGCTAGTACCTCCCCATATATATGGATGGAGTGTAGTTTGCATCTGAAAGAATCTATTTGTGCAAAATAAGCTAGGTGAAGGACGGCCTTCACACACACTTACCTCTCAGAACTGAGCTAATTGAGAGACTCTCATTCATCTTGCACAAAAGGAACAGGATGCAGGAGAAACTTTTAGTCTGGTTCCTCAGTATCTTTCTTAGTGCCGTTTTGTTGTTCTAGCAATTTACACTGTAAAACCGAGTTGGAGCTTGTACTTCCCCTAGATATATGGATATAGTGTAGTTTGCAACTGAAAAGAATCTTTGTGTTCCCAAAAATCTAGGTGAAGGACGGCTTTCACAAGCACATTATCTCTCAGAACTGAGCATTTGGAGAGAAGTTCGTTCATCTATCACTTAGTGAACGGGTTGCAGGAGAATCTTTTACTATGGTTTCTCAGTCTGTTTCCTAGTGCCGGTTTCATGTTCCTGCAGTTTTCACTGTAAAACAGATTTGAGGCTTCTACCTACCCATATATATATAGATGGATTTTAGTTTGCAACTGAATAGAAACTTTGTGTTCCCTACAAACTTGGTGAAGTTAGGCTTTCACACAAACTTATCTCTCAGAACTGAGCATGTGGACAGACGTTCGTTCATCTAGCACAAAGAGAAAGGGTTGCAGGTGAAACTTTTACTCTGGTTTCTTAGTCGGTTTCCTAGTGCCGGTTTGAAGTTCCTGCAGTTTTCACTGTAAAACGGACTTCGAGCTAGTACGTCCCCATATATATGGATGGAGTGTAGTTTGCTTCTGAAAAGAAACTATTTGTGCCCAACAAGCTAGGTGAAGTACGGCTTTCACATACACTTAACTCTCAGAACTGAGCTAGTGGAGAGACTTTCGTTCATCTAGCACAAAAGGAACGGGTTGTAGGGGAAAATTTTAGACTGGTTTCTCAGTCTGTTTCCTAGTGCCGGTTAGATGTTCCTGCAATTTTCACTGTAAAAGAGATTTGGAGATTGTACCTCCCCTTATATATGGATGGATTGTAGTTTTCAACTGAAGAGACACTTTGCTTTCCCAACTCTTTATTTGAAGAACGGCTTTCACACACAGTTATCTCTCAGAAATGAGCATGTGGAGATACGTTCTTTGAAATAGCACAAAGGGAACGGGTAGCAGGGGAAACTATAGTCTGGTTTCTCCGTCTGTTTCCTAGTGCTGGTTTTAAGTTCCTGCAGTTTTCACTGTAAAACCGAGTTGGAGCTAGTTCCTCCCCATATATATGGATGGATTCTAGTTTGTAACCGAAAGAAAATTTGTGTTCATATCATGCTATTTGGAGGACGGCTTTCACACACACTTATCTCTCAGAACTGAGCATGTTGGGAGACTTTCGTTCAACTAGCACAAAGGGAATGATTTGTAAGAAAAACTTTTACAATGTTTTCTCAGTCTGTTTCCTAGTGTCGGGTAGAAGTTTCTGCAGTTAACATTGTAAAACCTAGTTGGACCTTGTACCTACCCATATATATGCATTGGGTGTAGTTTGCACCTGAATGAAACTTTTTTTTCATAACAAAATATATGAAGTACGGCTTTCACACACACTTATCTCTCAGAACTGAGCATGTGGTGAGACGTTCGTTCATCTAGCACATATGAAACGGGTTGCAGGAGAAACTTTTAGTCTGGTTTCTCAGTCTGTTTCCTAGTGCCGGTTTGATGTTCCTGTACCTTTCACTGTAAAACAGAGTTGGAGCTTGTACCTCCCCATATATGTGGATGCAGTGTAGTTTGCAACTGAAAGACACTTTGTGTTCCCAAAAAGCTAGGTGAAGGACGGCTTACATACAAACATATATCTCTGAAATGATCATGTGGAGAGACGTTGGTTCATCTAGCACAAAGTGAACGGTTTGCAAGAGAAAATTTTAGTCTGGGTTCTCAGCCTTTTTCCTAGTGCTGGATTGAAGTTCCTGCATTTTTCACTGCAAAAGCGATTTGGAGCTACTACCTCCCCATATATATGGATGGAGTGTAGTTTGCATCTGAAAAGACACTTTGTGTTCCCAAGAAGCTAGGTGAAGAACGGCTTTCACACACACTTATTTCTCAGAACAGAGCATGTGGAGAGTCTTTCGTTCATCTAGTACAAAGGGAACGAGTTGCAGGATAAACGTTTTGTCTGGTTTCTCAGTCTGTTTCCTTGTGCCGGTTTGAAGTTCCTGCAATTTTCACTGAAATTCAGTGTTGGAGCTAGTACCTATCAACATATTTGAATGGATTGTGGCTTACAACTGAAAAGAAACTTTGTGTTCCCAACAATCTAGGTGAAGTACGGCTTTCACAAACACATTATCTCTGAGAACTCAGCATTTGGAGAGAAGTTCGTTCATCTAGCACATAGTGAACGGGTTGCAGGGAAATCTTTTACTCTGGTTTCTCAGTCTGTTTCCTAGTGTCGGATTGAATTTCCTGCAGTTTTCACTGTAACACCGAGTTGGAGCTACTACCTCCCCATATATATGGATGGATTGTACTTTTCAACTGAAAGAAACTTTGTGTTCATAACAAAATATATGAAGGACGGCTTTCTCACACAAATATCTCTCAGAATTGAGCATGGGGAGGGACTTTCGTTCATCTAGCACAAAGGGAACTGGTTGCAGGAGAAAGTTTTAATCTGGTTTCTCAGTCTGTTTCCTAGTGCCGATTAGAAGTTCCTGCAATTTTCAATTTAAAAGCGATTTGGAACTAATATATCCCCATATAAATGGATGGAGTGTAGTTTGCAACTGAAAAGAAACTTTGTGTTCCCAACAAGCTAGGTGAAGTTCGGCTTTCATACACACTTATATCTCTGAAATGAGCATGTGGAGAGACGTTCATTCATCTAGCACAAAGGGAACGGTTTTCAGGAGAAACTTTTAGTCTGTTTTCTCAGTCTGTATCCTAGTGCCGGTTTGAAGTTCCTGCAATTTTCACTGTAAAATCGATTTGTAGCTAGTACCTCCCCATATATATGGATGGAGTGTAGTTTGCAACAGAAAAGAAACTTTGTGTGCCCAACTAGCTATGTGAAGGACGGCTTTCACACACAATTATCTCTCAGAACTGAGCTAGTGGAGCAACTTTCGTTCATCTAGCACAAAAGGACGGGTTGCAGGAGAAACAAATTTTCTGGTTTCTCAGTCTGTTTCCTAGTGCTTGTTTGAAATTCCTGCAGTTTTCACTGTAAAAGAGAGTTGGAGCTATTAAATCCCTATATATATGGATGGAGTGTTGTTTGCAAAAGAAAAGACACTTTGTGTTCCCAACAAGCTAGGTAGAGGACAGCTTTCATACACACTTATATCTCTGAAATGAGCATGTGGAGAGACGTTCATTCATCTAGCACAAAGGGAACGGGTTGCAGGAGAAAATTTTAGTCTGGTTTCCCAGTCTGTTTCCTAGCGCCGGTTTGATGTTCCTGCAATTTTCACAGTAAAAGCGATTTGGAGCTAGTACCTCCCCATATATATGGATGGAGTGTAGTTAGCAACTGAAAGAAACTTTGTGTTCATAACAAGGTATATGAAGGACGGCTTTCACACACACTTATCTCTCAGAAATGAGCATGTGGAGATATATTCGTTCAACTAGCACAATTGGACCGGGTCGCAGGAGAAATTTTATTCTGGTTTCTCAGTCCGTTTCCTAGTGCCTGTTAGAAGTTCCTGCAGTTTTCACTATAATACCGAGTTGGAGCTTGTACATCCCCATATATATGGATGGAATGTAGTTTGCAACTGAAAAGGAACTTTGTGTTCCCAACAAGCTAGGTGAAGGTCGGCTTTCATACACACATATATCTCTGAAATAAGCATGAGGAGGGACGTTCATTCATCTAGCACAAAGGGAACGGTTTTCAGGAGAAACTTTTAGTCTGTTTTCTCAGTCTGTATCCTAGTGCCGGTTTGAAGTTCCTGCAATTTTCAATGTAAAAGCGATTTGGATCTACTACATCCCCATATATATGGATGGGGTGAAGTTTGCAACTGAAAAGACACTTTGTGTTCCCAAGAATCTAGGTGAAACACGGCTTTCACACACAATTATCGCTCAGAACTGAGCATGTGGAGAGACGTTCGTTCATCTAGCACAAAGGGAACAGGTTGCAAGAGAAACGTTTAGTCTGAATTCTCAGTCTGTTTCCTTGTGCCGGTTTGAAGTTCCTGCAATTTTCACTGAAATTCAGTGTAGGAGCTAATACCTACCCACATATATGGATGGATTGTAGTTTACACCTGGAAAGAAACTTTGTGTTCCCAACAATCTAGGTGAAGGACGGCTTTCACAAACACATTATCTCTGAGAAGTGAGCATTTGGAGAGAATTTCGTTCATCTAGCACATAGAGAACGTGTTGCAGGGAATTTTTACTCTGGTTTCTCAGTCTATTTCTTAGTGCCATTTTGAAGTTCCTGCAGTTTTCACTGTAAAATCGATTTGTAGCTAGTACCTCCCCATATATTTGGATGAAGTGTAGTTTGCAACAGAAAAGAAATTTTGTGTGCCCAACAAGCTATTTGAAGGACGGTTTTCACACAAAATTATCTCTCAGAACTGAGCTAGTGGAGCGACTTTCTTTCATCTAGCACAAAAGGAACGGGATGCAGGAGAAACTTTTACTCTGGTTACTCAGTCTGTTTCATAGTGCCGGTTTCAATTTCCTGCAGTTTTCACTGTAAAACCGAGTTGGGGTTAGAACCACCCCATCTATAAGAATGGAGTGTAGTTTGCAACTGAATAGAAACTATGTGTTACCTACAAGCTTGGTGAAGGAAGGCTTTCAAACACACTTATCTCTCAGGAATGAGCATGTGTAGAGACGTTCGTTCATCTAGCCAAAATGGAACGTGTTGCAGTAGAAAGTTTAAGTGTGTTTTGTCAGTCTGTTTCTTAGTGCCGGTTTGAAGTTCCTGCAGTTTTCACTGTAAAACTGAGTTGGAGCTAGAACCTCCCCATATATATGGAGTGAGTTTAGTTTGCAACTGAAAAGATACATTGTGTTCCCAAAAATATATGTGAAGAACCGATTACATACTTACTTATATCTTTGAAATGAGCATGTGGAGAGACGATCGTTCATATAGCACAAAAGGAACGGTTTGGAGGAGGAAATTTTAGTCTGCTTTTTCAGTCTGTTTCTTAGTGCCGGTTTGAAGTTCCTGCAGTTTTCAGTGTAAAATCGATTTGGAGCTAGTACCTCCCCATATATATGGATGGAGTGTAGTTTGCATCTGAAAAGAATCTATTTGTGCAAAATAAGCTAGGTGAAGGACGGCTTTCACACACACTTACCTCTCAGAACTGAGCTAATTGAGAGACTCTCATTCATCTTGCACAAAAGGAACAGGATGCAGGAGAAACTTTTAGTCTGGTTCCTCAGTATCTTTCTTAGTGACGTTTTGTTGTTCTAGCAATTTACACTGTAAAACCGAGTTGGAGCTTGTACTTCCCCTAGATATATGGATATAGTGTAGTTTGCAACTGAAAAGAATCTTTGTGTTCCCAAAAATCTAGGTGAAGGACGGCTTTCACAAGCACATTATCTCTCAGAACTGAGCATTTGGAGAGAAGTTCGTTCATCTATCACTTAGTGAACGGGTTGCAGGAGAATTTTTACTATGGTTTCTCAGTCTGTTTCCTAGTGCCGGTTTCATGTTCCTGCAGTTTTCACTGTAAAACAGATTTGAGGCTACTACCTACCCATATATATATAGATGGAGTTTAGTTTGCAACTGAATAGAAACTTTGTGTTCCCTACAAACTTGGTGAAGTTAGGCTTTCACACAAACTTATCTCTCAGAACTGAGCATGTGGACAGACGTTCGTTCATCTAGCACAAAGAGAAAGGGTTGCAGGTGAAACTTTTACTCTGGTTTCTTAGTCGGTTTCCTAGTGCCGGTTTGAAGTTCCTGCAGTTTTCACTGTAAAACGGACTTCGAGCTAGTACGTCCCCATATATATGGATGGAGTGTAGTTTGCATCTGAAAAGACACTTTGTGTTCCCAAGAAGCTAGGTGAAGAACGGCTTTCACACACACTTATTTCTCAGAACAGAGCATGTGGAGAGTCTTTCGTTCATCTAGTACAAAGGGAACGAGTTGCAGGATAAACGTTTTTTCTGGTTTCTCAGTCTGTTTCCTTGTGCCGGTTTGAAGTTCCTGCAATTTCACTGAAATTCAGTGTTGGAGCTAGTACCTATCAACATATTTGAATGGATTGTGGCTTACAACTGAAAAGAAGCTTTGTGTTCCCAACAATCTAGGTGAAGTACGGCTTTCACAAACACATTATCTCTGAGAACTCAGCATTTGGAGAGAAGTTCGTTCATCTAGCACATAGTGAACGGGTTGCAGGGAAATCTTTTACTCTGGTTTCTCAGTCTGTTTCCTAGTGTCGGATTGAATTTCCTGCAGTTTTCACTGTAACACCGAGTTGGAGCTACTACCTCCCCATATATATGGATGGATTGTACTTTTCAACTGAAAGAAACTTTGTGTTCATAACAAAATATATGAAGGACGGCTTTCTCACACAAATATCTCTCAGAATTGAGCATGGGGAGGGACTTTCGTTCATCTAGCACAAAGGGAACTGGTTGCAGGGGAAAGTTTTAATCTGGTTTCTCAGTCTGTTTCCTAGTGCCGATTAGAAGTTCCTGCAATTTTCAATTTAAAAGCGATTTGGAACTAATATATCCCCATATAAATGGATGGAGTGTAGTTTGCAACTGAAAAGAAACTTTGTGTTCCCAACAAGCTAGGTGAAGTTCGGCTTTCATACACACTTATATCTCTGAAATGAGCATGTGGAGAGACGTTCATTCATCTAGCACAAAAGGAACGGTTTTCAGGAGAAACTTTTAGTCTGTTTTCTCAGTCTGTATCCTAGTGCCGGTTTGAAGTTCCTGCAATTTTCACTGTAAAATCGATTTGTAGATAGTACCTCCCCATATATATATGGATGGAGTGTAGTTTGCAACAGAAAAGAAACTTTGTGTGCCCAACTAGCTATGTGAAGGACGGCTTTCACACACAATTATCTCTCAGAACTGAGCTAGTGGAGCAACTTTCGTTCATCTAGCACAAAAGGACGGGTTGCAGGAGAAACAAATTTTCTGGTTTCTCAGTCTGTTTCCTAGTGCTTGTTTGAAATTCCTGCAGTTTTCACTGTAAAAGAGAGTTGGAGCTATTAAATCCCTATATATATGGATGGAGTGTTGTTTGCAAAAGAAAAGACACTTTGTGTTCCCAACAAGCTAGGTAGAGGACAGCTTTCATACACACTTATATCTCTGAAATGAGCATGTGGAGAGACGTTCATTCATCTAGCACAAAGGGAACGGGTTGCAGGAGAAAATTTTAGTCTGGTTTCCCAGTCTGTTTCCTAGCGCCGGTTTGATGTTCCTGCAATTTTCACAGTAAAAGCGATTTGGAGCTAGTACCTCCCCATATATATGGATGGAGTGTAGTTAGCAACTGAAAGAAACTTTGTGTTCATAACAAGGTATATGAAGGACGGCTTTCACACACACTTATCTCTCAGAAATGAGCATGTGGAGATATATTCGTTCAACTAGCACAATTGGACCGGGTCGCAGGAGAAATTTTATTCTGGTTTCTCAGTCCGTTTCCTAGTGCCTGTTAGAAGTTCCTGCAGTTTTCACTATAATACCGAGTTGGAGCTTGTACATCCCCATATATATGGATGGAATGTAGTTTGCAACTGAAAAGGAACTTTGTGTTCCCAACAAGCTAGGTGAAGGTCGGCTTTCATACACACATATATCTCTGAAATAAGCATGAGGAGGGACGTTCATTCATCTAGCACAAAGGGAACGGTTTTCAGGAGAAACTTTTAGTCTGTTTTCTCAGTCTGTATCCTAGTGCCGGTTTGAAGTTCCTGCAATTTTCAATGTAAAAGCGATTTGGATCTACTACATCCCCATATATATGGATGGGGTGAAGTTTGCAACTGAAAAGACACTTTGTGTTCCCAAGAATCTAGGTGAAACACGGCTTTCACACACAATTATCGCTCAGAACTGAGCATGTGGAGAGACGTTCGTTCATCTAGCACAAAGGGAACAGGTTGCAAGAGAAACGTTTAGTCTGAATTCTCAGTCTGTTTCCTTGTGCCGGTTTGAAGTTCCTGCAATTTTCACTGAAATTCAGTGTAGGAGCTAATACCTACCCACATATATGGATGGATTGTAGTTTACACCTGGAAAGAAACTTTGTGTTCCCAACAATCTAGGTGAAGGACGGCTTTCACAAACACATTATCTCTGAGAAGTGAGCATTTGGAGAGAATTTCGTTCATCTAGCACATAGAGAACGTGTTGCAGGGAATTTTTACTCTGGTTTCTCAGTCTATTTCTTAGTGCCGTTTTGAAGTTCCTGCAGTTTTCACTGTAAAATCGATTTGTAGCTAGTACCTCCCCATATATTGGATGGAGTGTAGTTTGCAACAGAAAAGAAATTTTGTGTGCCCAACAAGCTATTTGAAGGACGGTTTTCACACAAAATTATCTCTCAGAACTGAGCTAGTGGAGCGACTTTCTTTCATCTAGCACAAAAGGAACGGGATGCAGGAGAAACTTTTACTCTGGTTACTCAGTCTGTTTCATAGTGCCGGTTTCAATTTCCTGCAGTTTTCACTGTAAAACCGAGTTGGGGTTAGAACCACCCCATCTATAAGAATGGAGTGTAGTTTGCAACTGAATAGAAACTATGTGTTACCTACAAGCTTGGTGAAGGAAGGCTTTCAAACACACTTATCTCTCAGGAATGAGCATGTGTAGAGACGTTCGTTCATCTAGCCAAAATGGAACGTGTTGCAGTAGAAAGTTTAAGTGTGTTTGTCAGTCTGTTTCTTAGTGCCGGTTTGAAGTTCCTGCAGTTTTCACTGTAAAACTGAGTTGGAGCTAGAACCTCCCCATATATATGGAGTGAGTTTAGTTTGCAACTGAAAAGATACATTGTGTTCCCAAAAATATATGTGTAGAACCGATTACATACTTACTTATATCTTTGAAATGAGCATGTGGAGAGACGATCGTTCATATAGCACAAAAGGAACGGTTTGGAGGAGGAAATTTTAGTCTGCTTTTTCAGTCTGTTTCTTAGTGCCGGTTTGAAGTTCCTGCAGTTTTCAGTGTAAAACTGAGTTGGAGCTAGTACCTCCCCATATATATGGATGGAGTGTAGTTTGCATCTGAAAAGAATCTATTTGTGCAAAATAAGCTAGGTGAAGGACGGCCTTCACACACACTTACCTCTCAGAACTGAGCTAATTGAGAGACTATCATTCATCTTGCACAAAAGGAACAGGATGCAGGAGAAACTTTTAGTCTGGTTCCTCAGTATCTTTCTTAGTGCCGTTTTGTTGTTCTAGCAATTTACACTGTAAAACCGAGTTGGAGCTTGTACTTCCCCTAGATATATGGATATAGTGTAGTTTGCAACTGAAAAGAATCTTTGTGTTCCCAAAAATCTAGGTGAAGGACGGCTTTCACAAGCACATTATCTCTCAGAACTGAGCATTTGGAGAGAAGTTCGTTCATCTATCACTTAGTGAACGGGTTGCAGGAGAATCTTTTACTATGGTTTCTCAGTCTGTTTCCTAGTGCCGGTTTCATGTTCCTGCAGTTTTCACTGTAAAACAGATTTGAGGCTACTACCTACCCATATATATATAGATGGATTTTAGTTTGCAACTGAATAGAAACTTTGTGTTCCCTACAAACTTGGTGAAGTTAGGCTTTCACACAAACTTATCTCTCAGAACTGAGCATGTGGACAGACGTTCGTTCATCTAGCACAAAGAGAAAGGGTTGCAGGTGAAACTTTTACTCTGGTTTCTTAGTCGGTTTCCTAGTGCCGGTTTGAAGTTCCTGCAGTTTTCACTGTAAAACGGACTTCGAGCTAGTACGTCCCCATATATATGGATGGAGTGTAGTTTGCATTCTGAAAGAAACTATTTGTGCCCAACAAGCTAGGTGAAGTACGGCTTTCACATACACTTAACTCTCAGAACTGAGCTAGTGGAGAGACTTTCGTTCATCTAGCACAAAAGGAACGGGTTGTAGGGGAAAATTTTAGACTGGTTTCTCAGTCTGTTTCCTAGTGCCGGTTAGATGTTCCTGCAATTTTCACTGTAAAAGAGATTTGGAGATTGTACCTCCCCTTATATATGGATGGATTGTAGTTTTCAACTGAAGAGACACTTTGCTTTCCCAACTCTTTATTTGAAGAACGGCTTTCACACACAGTTATCTCTCAGAAATGAGCATGTGGAGATACGTTCTTTGAAATAGCACAAAGGGAACGGGTAGCAGGGGAAACTATAGTCTGGTTTCTCCGTCTGTTTCCTAGTGCTGGTTTTAAGTTCCTGCAGTTTTCACTGTAAAACCGAGTTGGAGCTAGTTCCTCCCCATATATATGGATGGATTCTAGTTTGTAACCGAAAGAAAATTTGTGTTCATATCATGCTATTTGGAGGACGGCTTTCACACACACTTATCTCTCAGAACTGAGCATGTTGGGAGACTTTCGTTCAACTAGCACAAGGGAATGATTTGTAAGAAAAACTTTTACAATGTTTTCTCAGTCTGTTTCCTAGTGTCGGGTAGAAGTTTCTGCAGTTAACATTGTAAAACCTAGTTGGACCTTGTACCTACCCATATATATGCATTGGGTGTAGTTTGCACCTGAATGAAACTTTTTTTTCATAACAAAATATATGAAGTACGGCTTTCACACACACTTATCACTCAGAACTGAGCATGTGGTGAGACGTTCGTTCATCTAGCACATATGAAACGGGTTGCAGGAGAAACTTTTAGTCTGGTTTCTCAGTCTGTTTCCTAGTGCCGGTTTGATGTTCCTGTACCTTTCACTGTAAAACAGAGTTGGAGCTTGTACCTCCCATATATGTGGATGCAGTGTAGTTTGCAACTGAAAGACACTTTGTGTTCCCAAAAAGCTAGGTGAAGGACGGCTTACATACAAACATATATCTCTGAAATGATCATGTGGAGAGACGTTGGTTCATCTAGCACAAAGTGAACGGTTTGCAAGAGAAAATTTTAGTCTGGGTTCTCAGCCTTTTTCCTAGTGCTGGATTGAAGTTCCTGCATTTTTCACTGCAAAAGCGATTTGGAGCTACTACCTCCCCATATATATGGATGGAGTGTAGTTTGCATCTGAAAAGACACTTTGTGTTCCCAAGAAGCTAGGTGAAGAACGGCTTTCACACACACTTATTTCTCAGAACAGAGCATGTGGAGAGTCTTTCGTTCATCTAGTACAAAGGGAACGAGTTGCAGGATAAACGTTTTGTCTGGTTTCTCAGTCTGTTTCCTTGTGCCGGTTTGAAGTTCCTGCAATTTTCACTGAAATTCAGTGTTGGAGCTAGTACCTATCAACATATTTGAATGGATTGTGGCTTACAACTGAAAAGAAACTTTGTGTTCCCAACAATCTAGGTGAAGTACGGCTTTCACAAACACATTATCTCTGAGAACTCAGCATTTGGAGAGAAGTTCGTTCATCTAGCACATAGTGAACGGGTTGCAGGGAAATCTTTTACTCTGGTTTCTCAGTCTGTTTCCTAGTGTCGGATTGAATTTCCTGCAGTTTTCACTGTAACACCGAGTTGGAGCTACTACCTCCCCATATATATGGATGGATTGTACTTTTCAACTGAAAGAAACTTTGTGTTCATAACAAAATATATGAAGGACGGCTTTCTCACACAAATATCTCTCAGAATTGAGCATGGGGAGGGACTTTCGTTCATCTAGCACAAAGGGAACTGGTTGCAGGAGAAAGTTTTAATCTGGTTTCTCAGTCTGTTTCCTAGTGCCGATTAGAAGTTCCTGCAATTTTCAATTTAAAAGCGATTTGGAACTAATATATCCCCATATAAATGGATGGAGTGTAGTTTGCAACTGAAAAGAAACTTTGTGTTCCCAACAAGCTAGGTGAAGTTCGGCTTTCATACACACTTATATCTCTGAAATGAGCATGTGGAGAGACGTTCATTCATCTAGCACAAAGGGAACGGTTTTCAGGAGAAACTTTTAGTCTGTTTTCTCAGTCTGTATCCTAGTGCCGGTTTGAAGTTCCTGCAATTTTCACTGTAAAATCGATTTGTAGCTAGTACCTCCCCATATATATGGATGGAGTGTAGTTTGCAACAGAAAAGAAACTTTGTGTGCCCAACTAGCTATGTGAAGGACGGCTTTCACACACAATTATCTCTCAGAACTGAGCTAGTGGAGCAACTTTCGTTCATCTAGCACAAAAGGACGGGTTGCAGGAGAAACAAATTTTCTGGTTTCTCAGTCTGTTTCCTAGTGCTTGTTTGAAATTCCTGCAGTTTTCACTGTAAAAGAGAGTTGGAGCTATTAAATCCCTATATATATGGATGGAGTGTTGTTTGCAAAAGAAAAGACACTTTGTGTTCCCAACAAGCTAGGTAGAGGACAGCTTTCATACACACTTATATCTCTGAAATGAGCATGTGGAGAGACGTTCATTCATCTAGCACAAAGGGAACGGGTTGCAGGAGAAAATTTTAGTCTGGTTTCCCAGTCTGTTTCCTAGCGCCGGTTTGATGTTCCTGCAATTTTCACAGTAAAAGCGATTTGGAGCTAGTACCTCCCCATATATATGGATGGAGTGTAGTTAGCAACTGAAAGAAACTTTGTGTTCATAACAAGGTATATGAAGGACGGCTTTCACACACACTTATCTCTCAGAAATGAGCATGTGGAGATATATTCGTTCAACTAGCACAATTGGACCGGGTCGCAGGAGAAATTTTATTCTGGTTTCTCAGTCCGTTTCCTAGTGCCTGTTAGAAGTTCCTGCAGTTTTCACTATAATACCGAGTTGGAGCTTGTACATCCCCATATATATGGATGGAATGTAGTTTGCAACTGAAAAGGAACTTTGTGTTCCCAACAAGCTAGGTGAAGGTCGGCTTTCATACACACATATATCTCTGAAATAAGCATGAGGAGGGACGTTCATTCATCTAGCACAAAGGGAACGGTTTTCAGGAGAAACTTTTAGTCTGTTTTCTCAGTCTGTATCCTAGTGCCGGTTTGAAGTTCCTGCAATTTTCAATGTAAAAGCGATTTGGATCTACTACATCCCCATATATATGGATGGGGTGAAGTTTGCAACTGAAAAGACACTTTGTGTTCCCAAGAATCTAGGTGAAACACGGCTTTCACACACAATTATCGCTCAGAACTGAGCATGTGGAGAGACGTTCGTTCATCTAGCACAAAGGGAACAGGTTGCAAGAGAAACGTTTAGTCTGAATTCTCAGTCTGTTTCCTTGTGCCGGTTTGAAGTTCCTGCAATTTTCACTGAAATTCAGTGTAGGAGCTAATACCTACCCACATATATGGATGGATTGTAGTTTACACCTGGAAAGAAACTTTGTGTTCCCAACAATCTAGGTGAAGGACGGCTTTCACAAACACATTATCTCTGAGAAGTGAGCATTTGGAGAGAATTTCGTTCATCTAGCACATAGAGAACGTGTTGCAGGGAATTTTTACTCTGGTTTCTCAGTCTATTCTTAGTGCCATTTTGAAGTTCCTGCAGTTTTCACTGTAAAATCGATTTGTAGCTAGTACCTCCCCATATATTTGGATGAAGTGTAGTTTGCAACAGAAAAGAAATTTTGTGTGCCCAACAAGCTATTTGAAGGACGGTTTTCACACAAAATTATCTCTCAGAACTGAGCTAGTGGAGCGACTTTCTTTCATCTAGCACAAAAGGAACGGGATGCAGGAGAAACTTTTACTCTGGTTACTCAGTCTGTTTCATAGTGCCGGTTTCAATTTCCTGCAGTTTTCACTGTAAAACCGAGTTGGGGTTAGAACCACCCCATCTATAAGAATGGAGTGTAGTTTGCAACTGAATAGAAACTATGTGTTACCTACAAGCTTGGTGAAGGAAGGCTTTCAAACACACTTATCTCTCAGGAATGAGCATGTGTAGAGACGTTCGTTCATCTAGCCAAAATGGAACGTGTTGCAGTAGAAAGTTTAAGTGTGTTTTGTCAGTCTGTTTCTTAGTGCCGGTTTGAAGTTCCTGCAGTTTTCACTGTAAAACTGAGTTGGAGCTAGAACCTCCCCATATATATGGAGTGAGTTTAGTTTGCAACTGAAAAGATACATTGTGTTCCCAAAAATATATGTGAAGAACCGATTACATACTTACTTATATCTTTGAAATGAGCATGTGGAGAGACGATCGTTCATATAGCACAAAAGGAACGGTTTGGAGGAGGAAATTTTAGTCTGCTTTTTCAGTCTGTTTCTTAGTGCCGGTTTGAAGTTCCTGCAGTTTTCAGTGTAAAATCGATTTGGAGCTAGTACCTCCCCATATATATGGATGGAGTGTAGTTTGCATCTGAAAAGAATCTATTTGTGCAAAATAAGCTAGGTGAAGGACGGCTTTCACACACACTTACCTCTCAGAACTGAGCTAATTGAGAGACTCTCATTCATCTTGCACAAAAGGAACAGGATGCAGGAGAAACTTTTAGTCTGGTTCCTCAGTATCTTTCTTAGTGACGTTTTGTTGTTCTAGCAATTTACACTGTAAAACCGAGTTGGAGCTTGTACTTCCCCTAGATATATGGATATAGTGTAGTTTGCAACTGAAAAGAATCTTTGTGTTCCCAAAAATCTAGGTGAAGGACGGCTTTCACAAGCACATTATCTCTCAGAACTGAGCATTTGGAGAGAAGTTCGTTCATCTATCACTTAGTGAACGGGTTGCAGGAGAATTTTACTATGGTTTCTCAGTCTGTTTCCTAGTGCCGGTTTCATGTTCCTGCAGTTTTCACTGTAAAACAGATTTGAGGCTACTACCTACCCATATATATATAGATGGAGTTTAGTTTGCAACTGAATAGAAACTTTGTGTTCCCTACAAACTTGGTGAAGTTAGGCTTTCACACAAACTTATCTCTCAGAACTGAGCATGTGGACAGACGTTCGTTCATCTAGCACAAAGAGAAAGGGTTGCAGGTGAAACTTTTACTCTGGTTTCTTAGTCGGTTTCCTAGTGCCGGTTTGAAGTTCCTGCAGTTTTCACTGTAAAACGGACTTCGAGCTAGTACGTCCCCATATATATGGATGGAGTGTAGTTTGCATCTGAAAAGACACTTTGTGTTCCCAAGAAGCTAGGTGAAGAACGGCTTTCACACACACTTATTTCTCAGAACAGAGCATGTGGAGAGTCTTTCGTTCATCTAGTACAAAGGGAACGAGTTGCAGGATAAACGTTTTTTCTGGTTTCTCAGTCTGTTTCCTTGTGCCGGTTTGAAGTTCCTGCAATTTCACTGAAATTCAGTGTTGGAGCTAGTACCTATCAACATATTTGAATGGATTGTGGCTTACAACTGAAAAGAAGCTTTGTGTTCCCAACAATCTAGGTGAAGTACGGCTTTCACAAACACATTATCTCTGAGAACTCAGCATTTGGAGAGAAGTTCGTTCATCTAGCACATAGTGAACGGGTTGCAGGGAAATCTTTTACTCTGGTTTCTCAGTCTGTTTCCTAGTGTCGGATTGAATTTCCTGCAGTTTTCACTGTAACACCGAGTTGGAGCTACTACCTCCCCATATATATGGATGGATTGTACTTTTCAACTGAAAGAAACTTTGTGTTCATAACAAAATATATGAAGGACGGCTTTCTCACACAAATATCTCTCAGAATTGAGCATGGGGAGGGACTTTCGTTCATCTAGCACAAAGGGAACTGGTTGCAGGGGAAAGTTTTAATCTGGTTTCTCAGTCTGTTCCTAGTGCCGATTAGAAGTTCCTGCAATTTTCAATTTAAAAGCGATTTGGAACTAATATATCCCCATATAAATGGATGGAGTGTAGTTTGCAACTGAAAAGAAACTTTGTGTTCCCAACAAGCTAGGTGAAGTTCGGCTTTCATACACACTTATATCTCTGAAATGAGCATGTGGAGAGACGTTCATTCATCTAGCACAAAAGGAACGGTTTTCAGGAGAAACTTTTAGTCTGTTTTCTCAGTCTGTATCCTAGTGCCGGTTTGAAGTTCCTGCAATTTTCACTGTAAAATCGATTTGTAGATAGTACCTCCCCATATATATATGGATGGAGTGTAGTTTGCAACAGAAAAGAAACTTTGTGTGCCCAACTAGCTATGTGAAGGACGGCTTTCACACACAATTATCTCTCAGAACTGAGCTAGTGGAGCAACTTTCGTTCATCTAGCACAAAAGGACGGGTTGCAGGAGAAACAAATTTTCTGGTTTCTCAGTCTGTTTCCTAGTGCTTGTTTGAAATTCCTGCAGTTTTCACTGTAAAAGAGAGTTGGAGCTATTAAATCCCTATATATATGGATGGAGTGTTGTTTGCAAAAGAAAAGACACTTTGTGTTCCCAACAAGCTAGGTAGAGGACAGCTTTCATACACACTTATATCTCTGAATGAGCATGTGGAGAGACGTTCATTCATCTAGCACAAAGGGAACGGGTTGCAGGAGAAAATTTTAGTCTGGTTTCCCAGTCTGTTTCCTAGCGCCGGTTTGATGTTCCTGCAATTTTCACAGTAAAAGCGATTTGGAGCTAGTACCTCCCCATATATATGGATGGAGTGTAGTTAGCAACTGAAAGAAACTTTGTGTTCATAACAAGGTATATGAAGGACGGCTTTCACACACACTTATCTCTCAGAAATGAGCATGTGGAGATATATTCGTTCAACTAGCACAATTGGACCGGGTCGCAGGAGAAATTTTATTCTGGTTTCTCAGTCCGTTTCCTAGTGCCTGTTAGAAGTTCCTGCAGTTTTCACTATAATACCGAGTTGGAGCTTGTACATCCCCATATATATGGATGGAATGTAGTTTGCAACTGAAAAGGAACTTTGTGTTCCCAACAAGCTAGGTGAAGGTCGGCTTTCATACACACATATATCTCTGAAATAAGCATGAGGAGGGACGTTCATTCATCTAGCACAAAGGGAACGGTTTTCAGGAGAAACTTTTAGTCTGTTTTCTCAGTCTGTATCCTAGTGCCGGTTTGAAGTTCCTGCAATTTTCAATGTAAAAGCGATTTGGATCTACTACATCCCCATATATATGGATGGGGTGAAGTTTGCAACTGAAAAGACACTTTGTGTTCCCAAGAATCTAGGTGAAACACGGCTTTCACACACAATTATCGCTCAGAACTGAGCATGTGGAGAGACGTTCGTTCATCTAGCACAAAGGGAACAGGTTGCAAGAGAAACGTTTAGTCTGAATTCTCAGTCTGTTTCCTTGTGCCGGTTTGAAGTTCCTGCAATTTTCACTGAAATTCAGTGTAGGAGCTAATACCTACCCACATATATGGATGGATTGTAGTTTACACCTGGAAAGAAACTTTGTGTTCCCAACAATCTAGGTGAAGGACGGCTTTCACAAACACATTATCTCTGAGAAGTGAGCATTTGGAGAGAATTTCGTTCATCTAGCACATAGAGAACGTGTTGCAGGGAATTTTTACTCTGGTTTCTCAGTCTATTTCTTAGTGCCGTTTTGAAGTTCCTGCAGTTTTCACTGTAAAATCGATTTGTAGCTAGTACCTCCCCATATATTTGGATGGAGTGTAGTTTGCAACAGAAAAGAAATTTTGTGTGCCCAACAAGCTATTTGAAGGACGGTTTTCACACAAAATTATCTCTCAGAACTGAGCTAGTGGAGCGACTTTCTTTCATCTAGCACAAAAGGAACGGGATGCAGGAGAAACTTTTACTCTGGTTACTCAGTCTGTTTCATAGTGCCGGTTTCAATTTCCTGCAGTTTTCACTGTAAAACCGAGTTGGGGTTAGAACCACCCCATCTATAAGAATGGAGTGTAGTTTGCAACTGAATAGAAACTATGTGTTACCTACAAGCTTGGTGAAGGAAGGCTTTCAAACACACTTATCTCTCAGGAATGAGCATGTGTAGAGACGTTCGTTCATCTAGCCAAAATGGAACGTGTTGCAGTAGAAAGTTTAAGTGTGTTTTGTCAGTCTGTTTCTTAGTGCCGGTTTGAAGTTCCTGCAGTTTTCACTGTAAAACTGAGTTGGAGCTAGAACCTCCCCATATATATGGAGTGAGTTTAGTTTGCAACTGAAAAGATACATTGTGTTCCCAAAAATATATGTGTAGAACCGATTACATACTTACTTATATCTTTGAAATGAGCATGTGGAGAGACGATCGTTCATATAGCACAAAAGGAACGGTTTGGAGGAGGAAATTTTAGTCTGCTTTTTCAGTCTGTTTCTTAGTGCCGGTTTGAAGTTCCTGCAGTTTTCAGTGTAAAACTGAGTTGGAGCTAGTACCTCCCCATATATATGGATGGAGTGTAGTTTGCATCTGAAAAGAATCTATTTGTGCAAAATAAGCTAGGTGAAGGACGGCCTTCACACACACTTACCTCTCAGAACTGAGCTAATTGAGAGACTATCATTCATCTTGCACAAAAGGAACAGGATGCAGGAGAAACTTTTAGTCTGGTTCCTCAGTATCTTTCTTAGTGCCGTTTTGTTGTTCTAGCAATTTACACTGTAAAACCGAGTTGGAGCTTGTACTTCCCCTAGATATATGGATATAGTGTAGTTTGCAACTGAAAAGAATCTTTGTGTTCCCAAAAATCTAGGTGAAGGACGGCTTTCACAAGCACATTATCTCTCAGAACTGAGCATTTGGAGAGAAGTTCGTTCATCTATCACTTAGTGAACGGGTTTCAGGAGAATCTTTTACTATGGTTTCTCAGTCTGTTTCCTAGTGCCGGTTTCATGTTCCTGCAGTTTTCACTGTAAAACAGATTTGAGGCTACTACCTACCCATATATATATAGATGGATTTTAGTTTGCAACTGAATAGAAACTTTGTGTTCCCTACAAACTTGGTGAAGTTAGGCTTTCACACAAACTTATCTCTCAGAACTGAGCATGTGGACAGACGTTCGTTCATCTAGCACAAAGAGAAAGGGTTGCAGGTGAAACTTTTACTCTGGTTTCTTAGTCGGTTTCCTAGTGCCGGTTTGAAGTTCCTGCAGTTTTCACTGTAAAACGGACTTCGAGCTAGTACGTCCCCATATATATGGATGGAGTGTAGTTTGCATCTGAAAAGAAACTATTTGTGCCCAACAAGCTAGGTGAAGTACGGCTTTCACATACACTTAACTCTCAGAACTGAGCTAGTGGAGAGACTTTCGTTCATCTAGCACAAAAGGAACGGGTTGTAGGGGAAAATTTTAGACTGGTTTCTCAGTCTGTTTCCTAGTGCCGGTTAGATGTTCCTGCAATTTTCACTGTAAAAGAGATTTGGAGATTGTACCTCCCCTTATATATGGATGGATTGTAGTTTTCAACTGAAGAGACACTTTGCTTTCCCAACTCTTTATTTGAAGAACGGCTTTCACACACAGTTATCTCTCAGAAATGAGCATGTGGAGATACGTTCTTTGAAATAGCACAAAGGGAACGGGTAGCAGGGGAAACTATAGTCTGGTTTCTCCGTCTGTTTCCTAGTGCTGGTTTTAAGTTCCTGCAGTTTTCACTGTAAAACCGAGTTGGAGCTAGTTCCTCCCCATATATATGGATGGATTCTAGTTTGTAACCGAAAGAAAATTTGTGTTCATATCATGCTATTTGGAGGACGGCTTTCACACACACTTATCTCTCAGAACTGAGCATGTTGGGAGACTTTCGTTCAACTAGCACAAAGGGAATGATTTGTAAGAAAAACTTTTACAATGTTTTCTCAGTCTGTTTCCTAGTGTCGGGTAGAAGTTTCTGCAGTTAACATTGTAAAACCTAGTTGGACCTTGTACCTACCCATATATATGCATTGGGTGTAGTTTGCACCTGAATGAAACTTTTTTTTCATAACAAAATATATGAAGTACGGCTTTCACACACACTTATCACTCAGAACTGAGCATGTGGTGAGACGTTCGTTCATCTAGCACATATGAAACGGGTTGCAGGAGAAACTTTTAGTCTGGTTTCTCAGTCTGTTTCCTAGTGCCGGTTTGATGTTCCTGTACCTTTCACTGTAAAACAGAGTTGGAGCTTGTACCTCCCCATATATGTGGATGCAGTGTAGTTTGCAACTGAAAGACACTTTGTGTTCCCAAAAAGCTAGGTGAAGGACGGCTTACATACAAACATATATCTCTGAAATGATCATGTGGAGAGACGTTGGTTCATCTAGCACAAAGTGAACGGTTTGCAAGAGAAAATTTTAGTCTGGGTTCTCAGCCTTTTTCCTAGTGCTGGATTGAAGTTCCTGCATTTTTCACTGCAAAAGCGATTTGGAGCTACTACCTCCCCATATATATGGATGGAGTGTAGTTTGCATCTGAAAAGACACTTTGTGTTCCCAAGAAGCTAGGTGAAGAACGGCTTTCACACACACTTATTTCTCAGAACAGAGCATGTGGAGAGTCTTTCGTTCATCTAGTACAAAGGGAACGAGTTGCAGGATAAACGTTTTGTCTGGTTTCTCAGTCTGTTTCCTTGTGCCGGTTTGAAGTTCCTGCAATTTTCACTGAAATTCAGTGTTGGAGCTAGTACCTATCAACATATTTGAATGGATTGTGGCTTACAACTGAAAAGAAACTTTGTGTTCCCAACAATCTAGGTGAAGTACGGCTTTCACAAACACATTATCTCTGAGAACTCAGCATTTGGAGAGAAGTTCGTTCATCTAGCACATAGTGAACGGGTTGCAGGGAAATCTTTTACTCTGGTTTCTCAGTCTGTTTCCTAGTGTCGGATTGAATTTCCTGCAGTTTTCACTGTAACACCGAGTTGGAGCTACTACCTCCCCATATATATGGATGGATTGTACTTTTCAACTGAAAGAAACTTTGTGTTCATAACAAAATATATGAAGGACGGCTTTCTCACACAAATATCTCTCAGAATTGAGCATGGGGAGGGACTTTCGTTCATCTAGCACAAAGGGAACTGGTTGCAGGAGAAAGTTTTAATCTGGTTTCTCAGTCTGTTTCCTAGTGCCGATTAGAAGTTCCTGCAATTTTCAATTTAAAAGCGATTTGGAACTAATATATCCCCATATAAATGGATGGAGTGTAGTTTGCAACTGAAAAGAAACTTTGTGTTCCCAACAAGCTAGGTGAAGTTCGGCTTTCATACACACTTATATCTCTGAAATGAGCATGTGGAGAGACGTTCATTCATCTAGCACAAAGGGAACGGTTTTCAGGAGAAACTTTTAGTCTGTTTTCTCAGTCTGTATCCTAGTGCCGGTTTGAAGTTCCTGCAATTTTCACTGTAAAATCGATTTGTAGCTAGTACCTCCCCATATATATGGATGGAGTGTAGTTTGCAACAGAAAAGAAACTTTGTGTGCCCAACTAGCTATGTGAAGGACGGCTTTCACACACAATTATCTCTCAGAACTGAGCTAGTGGAGCAACTTTCGTTCATCTAGCACAAAAGGACGGGTTGCAGGAGAAACAAATTTTCTGGTTTCTCAGTCTGTTTCCTAGTGCTTGTTTGAAATTCCTGCAGTTTTCACTGTAAAAGAGAGTTGGAGCTATTAAATCCCTATATATGGATGGAGTGTTGTTTGCAAAAGAAAAGACACTTTGTGTTCCCAACAAGCTAGGTAGAGGACAGCTTTCATACACACTTATATCTCTGAAATGAGCATGTGGAGAGACGTTCATTCATCTAGCACAAAGGGAACGGGTTGCAGGAGAAAATTTTAGTCTGGTTTCCCAGTCTGTTTCCTAGCGCCGGTTTGATGTTCCTGCAATTTTCACAGTAAAAGCGATTTGGAGCTAGTACCTCCCCATATATATGGATGGAGTGTAGTTAGCAACTGAAAGAAACTTTGTGTTCATAACAAGGTATATGAAGGACGGCTTTCACACACACTTATCTCTCAGAAATGAGCATGTGGAGATATATTCGTTCAACTAGCACAATTGGACCGGGTCGCAGGAGAAATTTTATTCTGGTTTCTCAGTCCGTTTCCTAGTGCCTGTTAGAAGTTCCTGCAGTTTTCACTATAATACCGAGTTGGAGCTTGTACATCCCCATATATATGGATGGAATGTAGTTTGCAACTGAAAAGGAACTTTGTGTTCCCAACAAGCTAGGTGAAGGTCGGCTTTCATACACACATATATCTCTGAAATAAGCATGAGGAGGGACGTTCATTCATCTAGCACAAAGGGAACGGTTTTCAGGAGAAACTTTTAGTCTGTTTTCTCAGTCTGTATCCTAGTGCCGGTTTGAAGTTCCTGCAATTTTCAATGTAAAAGCGATTTGGATCTACTACATCCCCATATATATGGATGGGGTGAAGTTTGCAACTGAAAAGACACTTTGTGTTCCCAAGAATCTAGGTGAAACATGGCTTTCACACACAATTATCGCTCAGAACTGAGCATGTGGAGAGACGTTCGTTCATCTAGCACAAAGGGAACAGGTTGCAAGAGAAACGTTTAGTCTGAATTCTCAGTCTGTTTCCTTGTGCCGGTTTGAAGTTCCTGCAATTTTCACTGAAATTCAGTGTAGGAGCTAATACCTACCCACATATATGGATGGATTGTAGTTTACACCTGGAAAGAAACTTTGTGTTCCCAACAATCTAGGTGAAGGACGGCTTTCACAAACACATTATCTCTGAGAAGTGAGCATTTGGAGAGAATTTCGTTCATCTAGCACATAGAGAACGTGTTGCAGGGAATTTTTACTCTGGTTTCTCAGTCTATTTCTTAGTGCCGTTTTGAAGTTCCTGCAGTTTTCACTGTAAAATCGATTTGTAGCTAGTACCTCCCCATATATTTGGATGGAGTGTAGTTTGCAACAGAAAAGAAATTTTGTGTGCCCAACAAGCTATTTGAAGGACGGTTTTCACACAAAATTATCTCTCAGAACTGAGCTAGTGGAGCGACTTTCTTTCATCTAGCACAAAAGGAACGGGATGCAGGAGAAACTTTTACTCTGGTTACTCAGTCTGTTTCATAGTGCCGGTTTCAATTTCCTGCAGTTTTCACTGTAAAACCGAGTTGGGGTTAGAACCACCCCATCTATAAGAATGGAGTGTAGTTTGCAACTGAATAGAAACTATGTGTTACCTACAAGCTTGGTGAAGGAAGGCTTTCAAACACACTTATCTCTCAGGAATGAGCATGTGTAGAGACGTTCGTTCATCTAGCCAAAATGGAACGTGTTGCAGTAGAAAGTTTAAGTGTGTTTTGTCAGTCTGTTTCTTAGTGCCGGTTTGAAGTTCCTGCAGTTTTCACTGTAAAACTGAGTTGGAGCTAGAACCTCCCCATATATATGGAGTGAGTTTAGTTTGCAACTGAAAAGATACATTGTGTTCCCAAAAATATATGTGTAGAACCGATTACATACTTACTTATATCTTTGAAATGAGCATGTGGAGAGACGATCGTTCATATAGCACAAAAGGAACGGTTTGGAGGAGGAAATTTTAGTCTGCTTTTTCAGTCTGTTTCTTAGTGCCGGTTTGAAGTTCCTGCAGTTTTCAGTGTAAAACTGAGTTGGAGCTAGTACCTCCCCATATATATGGATGGAGTGTAGTTTGCATCTGAAAAGAATCTATTTGTGCAAAATAAGCTAGGTGAAGGACGGCCTTCACACACACTTACCTCTCAGAACTGAGCTAATTGAGAGACTATCATTCATCTTGCACAAAAGGAACAGGATGCAGGAGAAACTTTTAGTCTGGTTCCTCAGTATCTTTCTTAGTGCCGTTTTGTTGTTCTAGCAATTTACACTGTAAAACCGAGTTGGAGCTTGTACTTCCCCTAGATATATGGATATAGTGTAGTTTGCAACTGAAAAGAATCTTTGTGTTCCCAAAAATCTAGGTGAAGGACGGCTTTCACAAGCACATTATCTCTCAGAACTGAGCATTTGGAGAGAAGTTCGTTCATCTATCACTTAGTGAACGGGTTTCAGGAGAATCTTTTACTATGGTTTCTCAGTCTGTTTCCTAGTGCCGGTTTCATGTTCCTGCAGTTTTCACTGTAAAACAGATTTGAGGCTACTACCTACCCATATATATATAGATGGATTTTAGTTTGCAACTGAATAGAAACTTTGTGTTCCCTACAAACTTGGTGAAGTTAGGCTTTCACACAAACTTATCTCTCAGAACTGAGCATGTGGACAGACGTTCGTTCATCTAGCACAAAGAGAAAGGGTTGCAGGTGAAACTTTTACTCTGGTTTCTTAGTCGGTTTCCTAGTGCCGGTTTGAAGTTCCTGCAGTTTTCACTGTAAAACGGACTTCGAGCTAGTACGTCCCCATATATATGGATGGAGTGTAGTTTGCATCTGAAAAGAAACTATTTGTGCCCAACAAGCTAGGTGAAGTACGGCTTTCACATACACTTAACTCTCAGAACTGAGCTAGTGGAGAGACTTTCGTTCATCTAGCACAAAAGGAACGGGTTGTAGGGGAAAATTTTAGACTGGTTTCTCAGTCTGTTTCCTAGTGCCGGTTAGATGTTCCTGCAATTTTCACTGTAAAAGAGATTTGGAGATTGTACCTCCCCTTATATATGGATGGATTGTAGTTTTCAACTGAAGAGACACTTTGCTTTCCCAACTCTTTATTTGAAGAACGGCTTTCACACACAGTTATCTCTCAGAAATGAGCATGTGGAGATACGTTCTTTGAAATAGCACAAAGGGAACGGGTAGCAGGGGAAACTATAGTCTGGTTTCTCCGTCTGTTTCCTAGTGCTGGTTTTAAGTTCCTGCAGTTTTCACTGTAAAACCGAGTTGGAGCTAGTTCCTCCCCATATATATGGATGGATTCTAGTTTGTAACCGAAAGAAAATTTGTGTTCATATCATGCTATTTGGAGGACGGCTTTCACACACACTTATCTCTCAGAACTGAGCATGTTGGGAGACTTTCGTTCAACTAGCACAAAGGGAATGATTTGTAAGAAAAACTTTTACAATGTTTTCTCAGTCTGTTTCCTAGTGTCGGGTAGAAGTTTCTGCAGTTAACATTGTAAAACCTAGTTGGACCTTGTACCTACCCATATATATGCATTGGGTGTAGTTTGCACCTGAATGAAACTTTTTTTTCATAACAAAATATATGAAGTACGGCTTTCACACACACTTATCACTCAGAACTGAGCATGTGGTGAGACGTTCGTTCATCTAGCACATATGAAACGGGTTGCAGGAGAAACTTTTAGTCTGGTTTCTCAGTCTGTTTCCTAGTGCCGGTTTGATGTTCCTGTACCTTTCACTGTAAAACAGAGTTGGAGCTTGTACCTCCCCATATATGTGGATGCAGTGTAGTTTGCAACTGAAAGACACTTTGTGTTCCCAAAAAGCTAGGTGAAGGACGGCTTACATACAAACATATATCTCTGAAATGATCATGTGGAGAGACGTTGGTTCATCTAGCACAAAGTGAACGGTTTGCAAGAGAAAATTTTAGTCTGGGTTCTCAGCCTTTTTCCTAGTGCTGGATTGAAGTTCCTGCATTTTTCACTGCAAAAGCGATTTGGAGCTACTACCTCCCCATATATATGGATGGAGTGTAGTTTGCATCTGAAAAGACACTTTGTGTTCCCAAGAAGCTAGGTGAAGAACGGCTTTCACACACACTTATTTCTCAGAACAGAGCATGTGGAGAGTCTTTCGTTCATCTAGTACAAAGGGAACGAGTTGCAGGATAAACGTTTTGTCTGGTTTCTCAGTCTGTTTCCTTGTGCCGGTTTGAAGTTCCTGCAATTTTCACTGAAATTCAGTGTTGGAGCTAGTACCTATCAACATATTTGAATGGATTGTGGCTTACAACTGAAAAGAAACTTTGTGTTCCCAACAATCTAGGTGAAGTACGGCTTTCACAAACACATTATCTCTGAGAACTCAGCATTTGGAGAGAAGTTCGTTCATCTAGCACATAGTGAACGGGTTGCAGGGAAATCTTTTACTCTGGTTTCTCAGTCTGTTTCCTAGTGTCGGATTGAATTTCCTGCAGTTTTCACTGTAACACCGAGTTGGAGCTACTACCTCCCCATATATATGGATGGATTGTACTTTTCAACTGAAAGAAACTTTGTGTTCATAACAAAATATATGAAGGACGGCTTTCTCACACAAATATCTCTCAGAATTGAGCATGGGGAGGGACTTTCGTTCATCTAGCACAAAGGGAACTGGTTGCAGGAGAAAGTTTTAATCTGGTTTCTCAGTCTGTTTCCTAGTGCCGATTAGAAGTTCCTGCAATTTTCAATTTAAAAGCGATTTGGAACTAATATATCCCCATATAAATGGATGGAGTGTAGTTTGCAACTGAAAAGAAACTTTGTGTTCCCAACAAGCTAGGTGAAGTTCGGCTTTCATACACACTTATATCTCTGAAATGAGCATGTGGAGAGACGTTCATTCATCTAGCACAAAGGGAACGGTTTTCAGGAGAAACTTTTAGTCTGTTTTCTCAGTCTGTATCCTAGTGCCGGTTTGAAGTTCCTGCAATTTTCACTGTAAAATCGATTTGTAGCTAGTACCTCCCCATATATATGGATGGAGTGTAGTTTGCAACAGAAAAGAAACTTTGTGTGCCCAACTAGCTATGTGAAGGACGGCTTTCACACACAATTATCTCTCAGAACTGAGCTAGTGGAGCAACTTTCGTTCATCTAGCACAAAAGGACGGGTTGCAGGAGAAACAAATTTTCTGGTTTCTCAGTCTGTTTCCTAGTGCTTGTTTGAAATTCCTGCAGTTTTCACTGTAAAAGAGAGTTGGAGCTATTAAATCCCTATATATATGGATGGAGTGTTGTTTGCAAAAGAAAAGACACTTTGTGTTCCCAACAAGCTAGGTAGAGGACAGCTTTCATACACACTTATATCTCTGAAATGAGCATGTGGAGAGACGTTCATTCATCTAGCACAAAGGGAACGGGTTGCAGGAGAAAATTTTAGTCTGGTTTCCCAGTCTGTTTCCTAGCGCCGGTTTGATGTTCCTGCAATTTTCACAGTAAAAGCGATTTGGAGCTAGTACCTCCCCATATATATGGATGGAGTGTAGTTAGCAACTGAAAGAAACTTTGTGTTCATAACAAGGTATATGAAGGACGGCTTTCACACACACTTATCTCTCAGAAATGAGCATGTGGAGATATATTCGTTCAACTAGCACAATTGGACCGGGTCGCAGGAGAAATTTTATTCTGGTTTCTCAGTCCGTTTCCTAGTGCCTGTTAGAAGTTCCTGCAGTTTTCACTATAATACCGAGTTGGAGCTTGTACATCCCCATATATATGGATGGAATGTAGTTTGCAACTGAAAAGGAACTTTGTGTTCCCAACAAGCTAGGTGAAGGTCGGCTTTCATACACACATATATCTCTGAAATAAGCATGAGGAGGGACGTTCATTCATCTAGCACAAAGGGAACGGTTTTCAGGAGAAACTTTTAGTCTGTTTTCTCAGTCTGTATCCTAGTGCCGGTTTGAAGTTCCTGCAATTTTCAATGTAAAAGCGATTTGGATCTACTACATCCCCATATATATGGATGGGGTGAAGTTTGCAACTGAAAAGACACTTTGTGTTCCCAAGAATCTAGGTGAAACATGGCTTTCACACACAATTATCGCTCAGAACTGAGCATGTGGAGAGACGTTCGTTCATCTAGCACAAAGGGAACAGGTTGCAAGAGAAACGTTTAGTCTGAATTCTCAGTCTGTTTCCTTGTGCCGGTTTGAAGTTCCTGCAATTTTCACTGAAATTCAGTGTAGGAGCTAATACCTACCCACATATATGGATGGATTGTAGTTTACACCTGGAAAGAAACTTTGTGTTCCCAACAATCTAGGTGAAGGACGGCTTTCACAAACACATTATCTCTGAGAAGTGAGCATTTGGAGAGAATTTCGTTCATCTAGCACATAGAGAACGTGTTGCAGGGAATTTTTACTCTGGTTTCTCAGTCTATTTCTTAGTGCCGTTTTGAAGTTCCTGCAGTTTTCACTGTAAAATCGATTTGTAGCTAGTACCTCCCCATATATTTGGATGGAGTGTAGTTTGCAACAGAAAAGAAATTTTGTGTGCCCAACAAGCTATTTGAAGGACGGTTTTCACACAAAATTATCTCTCAGAACTGAGCTAGTGGAGCGACTTTCTTTCATCTAGCACAAAAGGAACGGGATGCAGGAGAAACTTTTACTCTGGTTACTCAGTCTGTTTCATAGTGCCGGTTTCAATTTCCTGCAGTTTTCACTGTAAAACCGAGTTGGGGTTAGAACCACCCCATCTATAAGAATGGAGTGTAGTTTGCAACTGAATAGAAACTATGTGTTACCTACAAGCTTGGTGAAGGAAGGCTTTCAAACACACTTATCTCTCAGGAATGAGCATGTGTAGAGACGTTCGTTCATCTAGCCAAAATGGAACGTGTTGCAGTAGAAAGTTTAAGTGTGTTTTGTCAGTCTGTTTCTTAGTGCCGGTTTGAAGTTCCTGCAGTTTTCACTGTAAAACTGAGTTGGAGCTAGAACCTCCCCATATATATGGAGTGAGTTTAGTTTGCAACTGAAAAGATACATTGTGTTCCCAAAAATATATGTGTAGAACCGATTACATACTTACTTATATCTTTGAAATGAGCATGTGGAGAGACGATCGTTCATATAGCACAAAAGGAACGGTTTGGAGGAGGAAATTTTAGTCTGCTTTTTCAGTCTGTTTCTTAGTGCCGGTTTGAAGTTCCTGCAGTTTTCAGTGTAAAACTGAGTTGGAGCTAGTACCTCCCCATATATATGGATGGAGTGTAGTTTGCATCTGAAAAGAATCTATTTGTGCAAAATAAGCTAGGTGAAGGACGGCCTTCACACACACTTACCTCTCAGAACTGAGCTAATTGAGAGACTATCATTCATCTTGCACAAAAGGAACAGGATGCAGGAGAAACTTTTAGTCTGGTTCCTCAGTATCTTTCTTAGTGCCGTTTTGTTGTTCTAGCAATTTACACTGTAAAACCGAGTTGGAGCTTGTACTTCCCCTAGATATATGGATATAGTGTAGTTTGCAACTGAAAAGAATCTTTGTGTTCCCAAAAATCTAGGTGAAGGACGGCTTTCACAAGCACATTATCTCTCAGAACTGAGCATTTGGAGAGAAGTTCGTTCATCTATCACTTAGTGAACGGGTTTCAGGAGAATCTTTTACTATGGTTTCTCAGTCTGTTTCCTAGTGCCGGTTTCATGTTCCTGCAGTTTTCACTGTAAAACAGATTTGAGGCTACTACCTACCCATATATATATAGATGGAGTTTAGTTTGCAACTGAATAGAAACTTTGTGTTCCCTAAAAACTTGGTGAAGTTAGGCTTCACACAAACTTATCTCTCAGAACTGAGCATGTGGATAGACGTTCGTTCATCTAGCACAAAGAGAAAGGGTTGCAGGTGAAACTTTTACTCTGGTTTCTTAGTCGGTTTCCTAGTGCCGGTTTGAAGTTCCTGCAGTTTTCACTGTAAAACGGACTTCGAGCTAGTACGTCCCCATATATATGGATGGAGTGTAGTTTGCTTCTGAAAAGAAACTATTTGTGCCCAACAAGCTAGGTGAAGTACGGCTTTCACATACACTTAACTCTCAGAACTGAGCTAGTGGAGAGACTTTCGTTCATCTAGCACAAAAGGAACGGGTTGTAGGGGAAAATTTTAGACTGGTTTCTCAGTCTGTTTCCTAGTGCCGGTTAGATGTTCCTGCAATTTTCACTGTAAAAGAGATTTGGAGATTGTACCTCCCCTTATATATGGATGGATTGTAGTTTTCAACTGAAGAGACACTTTGCTTTCCCAACTCTTTATTTGAAGAACGGCTTTCACACACAGTTATCTCTCAGAAATGAGCATGTGGAGATACGTTCTTTGAAATAGCACAAAGGGAACGGGTAGCAGGGGAAACTATAGTCTGGTTTCTCCGTCTGTTTCCTAGTGCTGGTTTTAAGTTCCTG
The DNA here is from genome assembly GCF_009834535.1 of Camelus ferus. Taxonomy (NCBI): domain Eukaryota; kingdom Metazoa; phylum Chordata; class Mammalia; order Artiodactyla; family Camelidae; genus Camelus; species Camelus ferus. The sequence continues at coordinate 5,957,443 of NC_045704.1, forward strand.
CAGTTTTCACTGTAAAACCGAGTTGGAGCTAGTTCCTCCCCATATATATGGATGGATTCTAGTTTGTAACCGAAAGAAAATTTGTGTTCATATCATGCTATTTGGAGGACGGCTTTCACACACACTTATCTCTCAGAACTGAGCATGTTGGGAGACTTTCGTTCAACTAGCACAAAGGGAATGATTTGTAAGAAAAACTTTTACAATGTTTTCTCAGTCTGTTTCCTAGTGTCGGGTAGAAGTTTCTGCAGTTAACATTGTAAAACCTAGTTGGACCTTGTACCTACCCATGTATATGCATTGGGTGTAGTTTGCACCTGAATGAAACTTTTTTTTCATAACAAAATATATGAAGTACGGCTTTCACACACACTTATCTCTCAGAACTGAGCATGTGGTGAGACGTTCGTTCATCTAGCACATATGAAACGGGTTGCAGGAGAAACTTTTAGTCTGGTTTCTCAGTCTGTTTCCTAGTGCCGGTTTGATGTTCCTGTACCTTTCACTGTAAAACAGAGTTGGAGCTTGTACCTCCCCATATATGTGGATGCAGTGTAGTTTGCAACTGAAAGACACTTTGTGTTCCCAAAAAGCTAGGTGAAGGACGGCTTACATACAAACATATATCTCTGAAATGATCATGTGGAGAGACGTTGGTTCATCTAGCACAAAGTGAACGGTTTGCAAGAGAAAATTTTAGTCTGGGTTCTCAGCCTTTTTCCTAGTGCTGGATTGAAGTTCCTGCATTTTTCACTGCAAAAGCGATTTGGAGCTACTACCTCCCCATATATATGGATGGAGTGTAGTTTGCATCTGAAAAGACACTTTGTGTTCCCAAGAAGCTAGGTGAAGAACGGCTTTCACACACACTTATTTCTCAGAACAGAGCATGTGGAGAGTCTTTCGTTCATCTAGTACAAAGGGAACGAGTTGCAGGATAAACGTTTTGTCTGGTTTCTCAGTCTGTTTCCTTGTGCCGGTTTGAAGTTCCTGCAATTTTCACTGAAATTCAGTGTTGGAGCTAGTACCTATCAACATATTTGAATGGATTGTGGCTTACAACTGAAAAGAAACTTTGTGTTCCCAACAATCTAGGTGAAGTACGGCTTTCACAAACACATTATCTCTGAGAACTCAGCATTTGGAGAGAAGTTCGTTCATCTAGCACATAGTGAACGGGTTGCAGGGAAATCTTTTACTCTGGTTTCTCAGTCTGTTTCCTAGTGTCGGATTGAATTTCCTGCAGTTTTCACTGTAACACCGAGTTGGAGCTACTACCTCCCCATATATATGGATGGATTGTACTTTTCAACTGAAAGAAACTTTGTGTTCATAACAAAATATATGAAGGACGGCTTTCTCACACAAATATCTCTCAGAATTGAGCATGGGGAGGGACTTTCGTTCATCTAGCACAAAGGGAACTGTTTGCAGGGGAAAGTTTTAATCTGGTTTCTCAGTCTGTTTCCTAGTGCCGATTAGAAGTTCCTGCAATTTTCAATTTAAAAGCGATTTGGAACTAATATATCCCCATATAAATGGATGGAGTGTAGTTTGCAACTGAAAAGAAACTTTGTGTTCCCAACAAGCTAGGTGAAGTTCGGCTTTCATACACACTTATATCTCTGAAATGAGCATGTGGAGAGACGTTCATTCATCTAGCACAAAGGGAACGGTTTTCAGGAGAAACTTTTAGTCTGTTTTCTCAGTCTGTATCCTAGTGCCGGTTTGAAGTTCCTGCAATTTTCACTGTAAAATCGATTTGTAGCTAGTACCTCCCCATATATATGGATGGAGTGTAGTTTGCAACAGAAAAGAAACTTTGTGTGCCCAACTAGCTATGTGAAGGACGGCTTTCACACACAATTATCTCTCAGAACTGAGCTAGTGGAGCAACTTTCGTTCATCTAGCACAAAAGGACGGGTTGCAGGAGAAACAAATTTTCTGGTTTCTCAGTCTGTTTCCTAGTGCTTGTTTGAAATTCCTGCAGTTTTCACTGTAAAAGAGAGTTGGAGCTATTAAATCCCTATATATATGGATGGAGTGTTGTTTGCAAAAGAAAAGACACTTTGTGTTCCCAACAAGCTAGGTAGAGGACAGCTTTCATACACACTTATATCTCTGAAATGAGCATGTGGAGAGACGTTCATTCATCTAGCACAAAGGGAACGGGTTGCAGGAGAAAATTTTAGTCTGGTTTCCCAGTCTGTTTCCTAGCGCCGGTTTGATGTTCCTGCAATTTTCACAGTAAAAGCGATTTGGAGCTAGTACCTCCCCATATATATGGATGGAGTGTAGTTAGCAACTGAAAGAAACTTTGTGTTCATAACAAGGTATATGAAGGACGGCTTTCACACACACTTATCTCTCAGAAATGAGCATGTGGAGATATATTCGTTCAACTAGCACAATTGGACCGGGTCGCAGGAGAAATTTTATTCTGGTTTCTCAGTCCGTTTCCTAGTGCCTGTTAGAAGTTCCTGCAGTTTTCACTATAATACCGAGTTGGAGCTTGTACATCCCCATATATATGGATGGAATGTAGTTTGCAACTGAAAAGGAACTTTGTGTTCCCAACAAGCTAGGTGAAGGTCGGCTTTCATACACACATATATCTCTGAAATAAGCATGAGGAGGGACGTTCATTCATCTAGCACAAAGGGAACGGTTTTCAGGAGAAACTTTTAGTCTGTTTTCTCAGTCTGTATCCTAGTGCCGGTTTGAAGTTCCTGCAATTTTCAATGTAAAAGCGATTTGGATCTACTACATCCCCATATATATGGATGGGGTGAAGTTTGCAACTGAAAAGACACTTTGTGTTCCCAAGAATCTAGGTGAAACACGGCTTTCACACACAATTATCGCTCAGAACTGAGCATGTGGAGAGACGTTCGTTCATCTAGCACAAAGGGAACAGGTTGCAAGAGAAACGTTTAGTCTGAATTCTCAGTCTGTTTCCTTGTGCCGGTTTGAAGTTCCTGCAATTTTCACTGAAATTCAGTGTAGGAGCTAATACCTACCCACATATATGGATGGATTGTAGTTTACACCTGGAAAGAAACTTTGTGTTCCCAACAATCTAGGTGAAGGACGGCTTTCACAAACACATTATCTCTGAGAAGTGAGCATTTGGAGAGAATTTCGTTCATCTAGCACATAGAGAACGTGTTGCAGGGAATTTTTACTCTGGTTTCTCAGTCTATTTCTTAGTGCCGTTTTGAAGTTCCTGCAGTTTTCACTGTAAAATCGATTTGTAGCTAGTACCTCCCCATATATTTGGATGGAGTGTAGTTTGCAACAGAAAAGAAATTTTGTGTGCCCAACAAGCTATTTGAAGGACGGTTTTCACACAAAATTATCTCTCAGAACTGAGCTAGTGGAGCGACTTTCTTTCATCTAGCACAAAAGGAACGGGATGCAGGAGAAACTTTTACTCTGGTTACTCAGTCTGTTTCATAGTGCCGGTTTCAATTTCCTGCAGTTTTCACTGTAAAACCGAGTTGGGGTTAGAACCACCCCATCTATAAGAATGGAGTGTAGTTTGCAACTGAATAGAAACTATGTGTTACCTACAAGCTTGGTGAAGGAAGGCTTTCAAACACACTTATCTCTCAGGAATGAGCATGTGTAGAGACGTTCGTTCATCTAGCCAAAATGGAACGTGTTGCAGTAGAAAGTTTAAGTGTGTTTTGTCAGTCTGTTTCTTAGTGCCGGTTTGAAGTTCCTGCAGTTTTCACTGTAAAACTGAGTTGGAGCTAGAACCTCCCCATATATATGGAGTGAGTTTAGTTTGCAACTGAAAAGATACATTGTGTTCCCAAAAATATATGTGAAGAACCGATTACATACTTACTTATATCTTTGAAATGAGCATGTGGAGAGACGATCGTTCATATAGCACAAAAGGAACGGTTTGGAGGAGGAAATTTTAGTCTGCTTTTTCAGTCTGTTTCTTAGTGCCGGTTTGAAGTTCCTGCAGTTTTCAGTGTAAAATCGATTTGGAGCTAGTACCTCCCCATATATATGGATGGAGTGTAGTTTGCATCTGAAAAGAATCTATTTGTGCAAAATAAGCTAGGTGAAGGACGGCTTTCACACACACTTACCTCTCAGAACTGAGCTAATTGAGAGACTCTCATTCATCTTGCACAAAAGGAACAGGATGCAGGAGAAACTTTTAGTCTGGTTCCTCAGTATCTTTCTTAGTGACGTTTTGTTGTTCTAGCAATTTACACTGTAAAACCGAGTTGGAGCTTGTACTTCCCCTAGATATATGGATATAGTGTAGTTTGCAACTGAAAAGAATCTTTGTGTTCCCAAAAATCTAGGTGAAGGACGGCTTTCACAAGCACATTATCTCTCAGAACTGAGCATTTGGAGAGAAGTTCGTTCATCTATCACTTAGTGAACGGGTTGCAGGAGAATTTTTACTATGGTTTCTCAGTCTGTTTCCTAGTGCCGGTTTCATGTTCCTGCAGTTTTCACTGTAAAACAGATTTGAGGCTACTACCTACCCATATATATATAGATGGAGTTTAGTTTGCAACTGAATAGAAACTTTGTGTTCCCTACAAACTTGGTGAAGTTAGGCTTTCACACAAACTTATCTCTCAGAACTGAGCATGTGGACAGACGTTCGTTCATCTAGCACAAAGAGAAATGGTTGCAGGTGAAACTTTTACTCTGGTTTCTTAGTCGGTTTCCTAGTGCCGGTTTGAAGTTCCTGCAGTTTTCACTGTAAAACGGACTTCGAGCTAGTACGTCCCCATATATATGGATGGAGTGTAGTTTGCATCTGAAAAGACACTTTGTGTTCCCAAGAAGCTAGGTGAAGAACGGCTTTCACACACACTTATTTCTCAGAACAGAGCATGTGGAGAGTCTTTCGTTCATCTAGTACAAAGGGAACGAGTTGCAGGATAAACGTTTTGTCTGGTTTCTCAGTCTGTTTCCTTGTGCCGGTTTGAAGTTCCTGCAATTTCACTGAAATTCAGTGTTGGAGCTAGTACCTATCAACATATTTGAATGGATTGTGGCTTACAACTGAAAAGAAGCTTTGTGTTCCCAACAATCTAGGTGAAGTACGGCTTTCACAAACACATTATCTCTGAGAACTCAGCATTTGGAGAGAAGTTCGTTCATCTAGCACATAGTGAACGGGTTGCAGGGAAATCTTTTACTCTGGTTTCTCAGTCTGTTTCCTAGTGTCGGATTGAATTTCCTGCAGTTTTCACTGTAACACCGAGTTGGAGCTACTACCTCCCCATATATATGGATGGATTGTACTTTTCAACTGAAAGAAACTTTGTGTTCATAACAAAATATATGAAGGACGGCTTTCTCACACAAATATCTCTCAGAATTGAGCATGGGGAGGGACTTTCGTTCATCTAGCACAAAGGGAACTGTTTGCAGGGGAAAGTTTTAATCTGGTTTCTCAGTCTGTTTCCTAGTGCCGATTAGAAGTTCCTGCAATTTTCAATTTAAAAGCGATTTGGAACTAATATATCCCCATATAAATGGATGGAGTGTAGTTTGCAACTGAAAAGAAACTTTGTGTTCCCAACAAGCTAGGTGAAGTTCGGCTTTCATACACACTTATATCTCTGAAATGAGCATGTGGAGAGACGTTCATTCATCTAGCACAAAGGGAACGGTTTTCAGGAGAAACTTTTAGTCTGTTTTCTCAGTCTGTATCCTAGTGCCGGTTTGAAGTTCCTGCAATTTTCACTGTAAAATCGATTTGTAGCTAGTACCTCCCCATATATATGGATGGAGTGTAGTTTGCAACAGAAAAGAAACTTTGTGTGCCCAACTAGCTATGTGAAGGACGGCTTTCACACACAATTATCTCTCAGAACTGAGCTAGTGGAGCAACTTTCGTTCATCTAGCACAAAAGGACGGGTTGCAGGAGAAACAAATTTTCTGGTTTCTCAGTCTGTTTCCTAGTGCTTGTTTGAAATTCCTGCAGTTTTCACTGTAAAAGAGAGTTGGAGCTATTAAATCCCTATATATATGGATGGAGTGTTGTTTGCAAAAGAAAAGACACTTTGTGTTCCCAACAAGCTAGGTAGAGGACAGCTTTCATACACACTTATATCTCTGAAATGAGCATGTGGAGAGACGTTCATTCATCTAGCACAAAGGGAACGGGTTGCAGGAGAAAATTTTAGTCTGGTTTCCCAGTCTGTTTCCTAGCGCCGGTTTGATGTTCCTGCAATTTTCACAGTAAAAGCGATTTGGAGCTAGTACCTCCCCATATATATGGATGGAGTGTAGTTAGCAACTGAAAGAAACTTTGTGTTCATAACAAGGTATATGAAGGACGGCTTTCACACACACTTATCTCTCAGAAATGAGCATGTGGAGATATATTCGTTCAACTAGCACAATTGGACCGGGTCGCAGGAGAAATTTTATTCTGGTTTCTCAGTCCGTTTCCTAGTGCCTGTTAGAAGTTCCTGCAGTTTTCACTATAATACCGAGTTGGAGCTTGTACATCCCCATATATATGGATGGAATGTAGTTTGCAACTGAAAAGGAACTTTGTGTTCCCAACAAGCTAGGTGAAGGTCGGCTTTCATACACACATATATCTCTGAAATAAGCATGAGGAGGGACGTTCATTCATCTAGCACAAAGGGAACGGTTTTCAGGAGAAACTTTTAGTCTGTTTTCTCAGTCTGTATCCTAGTGCCGGTTTGAAGTTCCTGCAATTTTCAATGTAAAAGCGATTTGGATCTACTACATCCCCATATATATGGATGGGGTGAAGTTTGCAACTGAAAAGACACTTTGTGTTCCCAAGAATCTAGGTGAAACACGGCTTTCACACACAATTATCGCTCAGAACTGAGCATGTGGAGAGACGTTCGTTCATCTAGCACAAAGGGAACAGGTTGCAAGAGAAACGTTTAGTCTGAATTCTCAGTCTGTTTCCTTGTGCCGGTTTGAAGTTCCTGCAATTTTCACTGAAATTCAGTGTAGGAGCTAATACCTACCCACATATATGGATGGATTGTAGTTTACACCTGGAAAGAAACTTTGTGTTCCCAACAATCTAGGTGAAGGACGGCTTTCACAAACACATTATCTCTGAGAAGTGAGCATTTGGAGAGAATTTCGTTCATCTAGCACATAGAGAACGTGTTGCAGGGAATTTTTACTCTGGTTTCTCAGTCTATTTCTTAGTGCCGTTTTGAAGTTCCTGCAGTTTTCACTGTAAAATCGATTTGTAGCTAGTACCTCCCCATATATTTGGATGGAGTGTAGTTTGCAACAGAAAAGAAATTTTGTGTGCCCAACAAGCTATTTGAAGGACGGTTTTCACACAAAATTATCTCTCAGAACTGAGCTAGTGGAGCGACTTTCTTTCATCTAGCACAAAAGGAACGGGATGCAGGAGAAACTTTTACTCTGGTTACTCAGTCTGTTTCATAGTGCCGGTTTCAATTTCCTGCAGTTTTCACTGTAAAACCGAGTTGGGGTTAGAACCACCCCATCTATAAGAATGGAGTGTAGTTTGCAACTGAATAGAAACTATGTGTTACCTACAAGCTTGGTGAAGGAAGGCTTTCAAACACACTTATCTCTCAGGAATGAGCATGTGTAGAGACGTTCGTTCATCTAGCCAAAATGGAACGTGTTGCAGTAGAAAGTTTAAGTGTGTTTTGTCAGTCTGTTTCTTAGTGCCGGTTTGAAGTTCCTGCAGTTTTCACTGTAAAACTGAGTTGGAGCTAGAACCTCCCCATATATATGGAGTGAGTTTAGTTTGCAACTGAAAAGATACATTGTGTTCCCAAAAATATATGTGAAGAACCGATTACATACTTACTTATATCTTTGAAATGAGCATGTGGAGAGACGATCGTTCATATAGCACAAAAGGAACGGTTTGGAGGAGGAAATTTTAGTCTGCTTTTTCAGTCTGTTTCTTAGTGCCGGTTTGAAGTTCCTGCAGTTTTCAGTGTAAAATCGATTTGGAGCTAGTACCTCCCCATATATATGGATGGAGTGTAGTTTGCATCTGAAAAGAATCTATTTGTGCAAAATAAGCTAGGTGAAGGACGGCTTTCACACACACTTACCTCTCAGAACTGAGCTAATTGAGAGACTCTCATTCATCTTGCACAAAAGGAACAGGATGCAGGAGAAACTTTTAGTCTGGTTCCTCAGTATCTTTCTTAGTGACGTTTTGTTGTTCTAGCAATTTACACTGTAAAACCGAGTTGGAGCTTGTACTTCCCCTAGATATATGGATATAGTGTAGTTTGCAACTGAAAAGAATCTTTGTGTTCCCAAAAATCTAGGTGAAGGACGGCTTTCACAAGCACATTATCTCTCAGAACTGAGCATTTGGAGAGAAGTTCGTTCATCTATCACTTAGTGAACGGGTTGCAGGAGAATTTTTACTATGGTTTCTCAGTCTGTTTCCTAGTGCCGGTTTCATGTTCCTGCAGTTTTCACTGTAAAACAGATTTGAGGCTACTACCTACCCATATATATATAGATGGAGTTTAGTTTGCAACTGAATAGAAACTTTGTGTTCCCTACAAACTTGGTGAAGTTAGGCTTTCACACAAACTTATCTCTCAGAACTGAGCATGTGGACAGACGTTCGTTCATCTAGCACAAAGAGAAAGGGTTGCAGGTGAAACTTTTACTCTGGTTTCTTAGTCGGTTTCCTAGTGCCGGTTTGAAGTTCCTGCAGTTTTCACTGTAAAACGGACTTCGAGCTAGTACGTCCCCATATATATGGATGGAGTGTAGTTTGCATCTGAAAAGACACTTTGTGTTCCCAAGAAGCTAGGTGAAGAACGGCTTTCACACACACTTATTTCTCAGAACAGAGCATGTGGAGAGTCTTTCGTTCATCTAGTACAAAGGGAACGAGTTGCAGGATAAACGTTTTGTCTGGTTTCTCAGTCTGTTTCCTTGTGCCGGTTTGAAGTTCCTGCAATTTCACTGAAATTCAGTGTTGGAGCTAGTACCTATCAACATATTTGAATGGATTGTGGCTTACAACTGAAAAGAAGCTTTGTGTTCCCAACAATCTAGGTGAAGTACGGCTTTCAAAAACACATTATCTCTGAGAACTCAGCATTTGGAGAGAAGTTCGTTCATCTAGCACATAGTGAACGGGTTGCAGGGAAATCTTTTACTCTGGTTTCTCAGTCTGTTTCCTAGTGTCGGATTGAATTTCCTGCAGTTTTCACTGTAACACCGAGTTGGAGCTACTACCTCCCCATATATATGGATGGATTGTACTTTTCAACTGAAAGAAACTTTGTGTTCATAACAAAATATATGAAGGACGGCTTTCTCACACAAATATCTCTCAGAATTGAGCATGGGGAGGGACTTTCGTTCATCTAGCACAAAGGGAACTGTTTGCAGGGGAAAGTTTTAATCTGGTTTCTCAGTCTGTTTCCTAGTGCCGATTAGAAGTTCCTGCAATTTTCAATTTAAAAGCGATTTGGAACTAATATATCCCCATATAAATGGATGGAGTGTAGTTTGCAACTGAAAAGAAACTTTGTGTTCCCAACAAGCTAGGTGAAGTTCGGCTTTCATACACACTTATATCTCTGAAATGAGCATGTGGAGAGACGTTCATTCATCTAGCACAAAAGGAACGGTTTTCAGGAGAAACTTTTAGTCTGTTTTCTCAGTCTGTATCCTAGTGCCGGTTTGAAGTTCCTGCAATTTTCACTGTAAAATCGATTTGTAGCTAGTACCTCCCCATATATATGGATGGAGTGTAGTTTGCAACAGAAAAGAAACTTTGTGTGCCCAAGTAGCTATGTGAAGGACGGCTTTCACACACAATTATCTCTCAGAACTGAGCTAGTGGAGCAACTTTCGTTCATCTAGCACAAAAGGACGGGTTGCAGGAGAAACAAATTTTCTGGTTTCTCAGTCTGTTTCCTAGTGCTTGTTTGAAATTCCTGCAGTTTTCACTGTAAAAGAGAGTTGGAGCTATTAAATCCCTATATATATGGATGGAGTGTTGTTTGCAAAAGAAAAGACACTTTGTGTTCCCAACAAGCTAGGTAGAGGACAGCTTTCATACACACTTATATCTCTGAAATGAGCATGTGGAGAGACGTTCATTCATCTAGCACAAAGGGAACGGGTTGCAGGAGAAAATTTTAGTCTGGTTTCCCAGTCTGTTTCCTAGCGCCGGTTTGATGTTCCTGCAATTTTCACAGTAAAAGCGATTTGGAGCTAGTACCTCCCCATATATATGGATGGAGTGTAGTTAGCAACTGAAAGAAACTTTGTGTTCATAACAAGGTATATGAAGGACGGCTTTCACACACACTTATCTCTCAGAAATGAGCATGTGGAGATATATTCGTTCAACTAGCACAATTGGACCGGGTCGCAGGAGAAATTTTATTCTGGTTTCTCAGTCCGTTTCCTAGTGCCTGTTAGAAGTTCCTGCAGTTTTCACTATAATACCGAGTTGGAGCTTGTACATCCCCATATATATGGATGGAATGTAGTTTGCAACTGAAAAGGAACTTTGTGTTCCCAACAAGCTAGGTGAAGGTCGGCTTTCATACACACATATATCTCTGAAATAAGCATGAGGAGGGACGTTCATTCATCTAGCACAAAGGGAACGGTTTTCAGGAGAAACTTTTAGTCTGTTTTCTCAGTCTGTATCCTAGTGCCGGTTTGAAGTTCCTGCAATTTTCAATGTAAAAGCGATTTGGATCTACTACATCCCCATATATATGGATGGGGTGAAGTTTGCAACTGAAAAGACACTTTGTGTTCCCAAGAATCTAGGTGAAACACGGCTTTCACACACAATTATCGCTCAGAACTGAGCATGTGGAGAGACGTTCGTTCATCTAGCACAAAGGGAACAGGTTGCAAGAGAAACGTTTAGTCTGAATTCTCAGTCTGTTTCCTTGTGCCGGTTTGAAGTTCCTGCAATTTTCACTGAAATTCAGTGTAGGAGCTAATACCTACCCACATATATGGATGGATTGTAGTTTACACCTGGAAAGAAACTTTGTGTTCCCAACAATCTAGGTGAAGGACGGCTTTCACAAACACATTATCTCTGAGAAGTGAGCATTTGGAGAGAATTTCGTTCATCTAGCACATAGAGAACGTGTTGCAGGGAATTTTTACTCTGGTTTCTCAGTCTATTTCTTAGTGCCGTTTTGAAGTTCCTGCAGTTTTCACTGTAAAATCGATTTGTAGCTAGTACCTCCCCATATATTTGGATGGAGTGTAGTTTGCAACAGAAAAGAAATTTTGTGTGCCCAACAAGCTATTTGAAGGACGGTTTTCACACAAAATTATCTCTCAGAACTGAGCTAGTGGAGCGACTTTCTTTCATCTAGCACAAAAGGAACGGGATGCAGGAGAAACTTTTACTCTGGTTACTCAGTCTGTTTCATAGTGCCGGTTTCAATTTCCTGCAGTTTTCACTGTAAAACCGAGTTGGGGTTAGAACCACCCCATCTATAAGAATGGAGTGTAGTTTGCAACTGAATAGAAACTATGTGTTACCTACAAGCTTGGTGAAGGAAGGCTTTCAAACACACTTATCTCTCAGGAATGAGCATGTGTAGAGACGTTCGTTCATCTAGCCAAAATGGAACGTGTTGCAGTAGAAAGTTTAAGTGTGTTTTGTCAGTCTGTTTCTTAGTGCCGGTTTGAAGTTCCTGCAGTTTTCAGTGTAAAACTGAGTTGGAGCTAGAACCTCCCCATATATATGGAGTGAGTTTAGTTTGCAACTGAAAAGATACATTGTGTTCCCAAAAATATATGTGAAGAACCGATTACATACTTACTTATATCTTTGAAATGAGCATGTGGAGAGACGATCGTTCATATAGCACAAAAGGAACGGTTTGGAGGAGGAAATTTTAGTCTGCTTTTTCAGTCTGTTTCTTAGTGCCGGTTTGAAGTTCCTGCAGTTTTCAGTGTAAAATCGATTTGGAGCTAGTACCTCCCCATATATATGGATGGAGTGTAGTTTGCATCTGAAAAGAATCTATTTGTGCAAAATAAGCTAGGTGAAGGACGGCTTTCACACACACTTACCTCTCAGAACTGAGCTAATTGAGAGACTCTCATTCATCTTGCACAAAAGGAACAGGATGCAGGAGAAACTTTTAGTCTGGTTCCTCAGTATCTTTCTTAGTGACGTTTTGTTGTTCTAGCAATTTACACTGTAAAACCGAGTTGGAGCTTGTACTTCCCCTAGATATATGGATATAGTGTAGTTTGCAACTGAAAAGAATCTTTGTGTTCCCAAAAATCTAGGTGAAGGACGGCTTTCACAAGCACATTATCTCTCAGAACTGAGCATTTGGAGAGAAGTTCGTTCATCTATCACTTAGTGAACGGGTTGCAGGAGAATTTTTACTATGGTTTCTCAGTCTGTTTCCTAGTGCCGGTTTCATGTTCCTGCAGTTTTCACTGTAAAACAGATTTGAGGCTACTACCTACCCATATATATAGATGGAGTTTAGTTTGCAACTGAATAGAAACTTTGTGTTCCCTACAAACTTGGTGAAGTTAGGCTTTCACACAAACTTATCTCTCAGAACTGAGCATGTGGACTGACGTTCGTTCATCTAGCACAAAGAGAAAGGGTTGCAGGTGAAACTTTTACTCTGGTTTCTTAGTCGGTTTCCTAGTGCCGGTTTGAAGTTCCTGCAGTTTTCACTGTAAAACGGACTTCGAGCTAGTACGTCCCCATATATATGGATGGAGTGTAGTTTGTATCTGAAAATACACTTTGTGTTCCCAAGAAGCTAGGTGAAGAACGGCTTTCACACACACTTATTTCTCAGAACAGAGCATGTGGAGAGTCTTTCGTTCATCTAGTACAAAGGGAACGAGTTGCAGGATAAACGTTTTGTCTGGTTTCTCAGTCTGTTTCATTGTGCCGGTTTGAAGTTCCTGCAATTTCACTGAAATTCAGTGTTGGAGCTAGTACCTATCAACATATTTGAATGGATTGTGGCTTACAACTGAAAAGAAGCTTTGTGTTCCCAACAATCTAGGTGAAGTACGGCTTTAACAAACACATTATCTCTGAGAACTCAGCATTTGGAGAGAAGTTCGTTCATCTAGCACATAGTGAACGGGTTGCAGGGAAATCTTTTACTCTGGTTTCTCAGTCTGTTTCCTAGTGTCGGATTGAATTTCCTGCAGTTTTCACTGTAACACGGAGTTGGAGCTACTACCTCCCCATATATATGGATGGATTGTACTTTTCAACTGAAAGAAACTTTGTGTTCATAACAAAATATATGAAGGATGGCTTTCTCACACAAATATCTCTCAGAATTGAGCATGGGGAGGGACTTTCGTTCATCTAGCACAAAGGGAACTGGTTGCAGGGGAAAGTTTTAATCTGGTTTCTCAGTCTGTTTCCTAGTGCCGATTAGAAGTTCCTGCAATTTTCAATTTAAAAGCGATTTGGAACTAATATATCCCCATATAAATGGATGGAGTGTAGTTTGCAACTGAAAAGAAACTTTGTGTGCCCAACTAGCTATGTGAAGGACGGCTTTCACACACAATTATCTCTCAGAACTGAGCTAGTGGAGCAACTTTCGTTCATCTAGCACAAAAGGACGGGTTGCAGGAGAAACAAATTTTCTGGTTTCTCAGTCTGTTTCCTAGTGCTTGTTTGAAATTCCTGCAGTTTTCACTGTAAAAGAGAGTTGGAGCTATTAAATCCCTATATATATGGATGGAGTGTTGTTTGCAAAAGAAAAGACACTTTGTGTTCCCAACAAGCTAGGTAGAGGACAGCTTTCATACACACTTATATCTCTGAAATGAGCATGTGGAGAGACGTTCATTCATCTAGCACAAAGGGAACGGGTTGCAGGAGAAAATTTTAGTCTGGTTTCCCAGTCTGTTTCCTAGCGCCGGTTTGATGTTCCTGCAATTTTCACAGTAAAAGCGATTTGGGGCTAGTACCTCCCCATATATATGGATGGAGTGTAGTTAGCAACTGAAAGAAACTTTGTGTTCATAACAAGGTATATGAAGTACGGCTTTCACACACACTTATCTCTCAGAAATGAGCATGTGGAGATATATTCGTTCAACTAGCACAATTGGACCGGGTCGCAGGAGAAATTTTATTCTGGTTTCTCAGTCCGTTTCCTAGTGCCTGTTAGAAGTTCCTGCAGTTTTCACTATAATACCGAGTTGGAGCTTGTACATCCCCATATATATGGATGGAATGTAGTTTGCAACTGAAAAGGAACTTTGTGTTCCCAACAAGCTAGGTGAAGGTCGGCTTTCATACACACATATATCTCTGAAATAAGCATGAGGAGGGACGTTCATTCATCTAGCACAAAGGGAACGGTTTTCAGGAGAAACTTTTAGTCTGTTTTCTCAGTCTGTATCCTAGTGCCGGTTTGAAGTTCCTGCAATTTTCAATGTAAAAGCGATTTGGATCTACTACATCCCCATATATATGGATGGGGTGAAGTTTGCAACTGAAAAGACACTTTGTGTTCCCAAGAATCTAGGTGAAACACGGCTTTCACACACAATTATCGCTCAGAACTGAGCATGTGGAGAGACGTTCGTTCATCTAGCACAAAGGGAACAGGTTGCAAGAGAAACGTTTAGTCTGAATTCTCAGTCTGTTTCCTTGTGCCGGTTTGAAGTTCCTGCAATTTTCACTGAAATTCAGTGTAGGAGCTAATACCTACCCACATATATGGATGGATTGTAGTTTACACCTGGAAAGAAACTTTGTGTTCCCAACAATCTAGGTGAAGGACGGCTTTCACAAACACATTATCTCTGAGAAGTGAGCATTTGGAGAGAATTTCGTTCATCTAGCACATAGAGAACGTGTTGCAGGGAATTTTTACTCTGGTTTCTCAGTCTATTTCTTAGTGCCGTTTTGAAGTTCCTGCAGTTTTCACTGTAAAATCGATTTGTAGCTAGTACCTCCCCATATATTTGGATGGAGTGTAGTTTGCAACAGAAAAGAAATTTTGTGTGCCCAACAAGCTATTTGAAGGACGGTTTTCACACAAAATTATCTCTCAGAACTGAGCTAGTGGAGCGACTTTCTTTCATCTAGCACAAAAGGAACGGGATGCAGGAGAAACTTTTACTCTGGTTACTCAGTCTGTTTCATAGTGCCGGTTTCAATTTCCTGCAGTTTTCACTGTAAAACCGAGTTGGGGTTAGAACCACCCCATCTATAAGAATGGAGTGTAGTTTGCAACTGAATAGAAACTATGTGTTACCTACAAGCTTGGTGAAGGAAGGCTTTCAAACACACTTATCTCTCAGGAATGAGCATGTGTAGAGACGTTCGTTCATCTAGCCAAAATGGAACGTGTTGCAGTAGAAAGTTTAAGTGTGTTTTGTCAGTCTGTTTCTTAGTGCCGGTTTGAAGTTCCTGCAGTTTTCAGTGTAAAACTGAGTTGGAGCTAGAACCTCCCCATATATATGGAGTGAGTTTAGTTTGCAACTGAAAAGATACATTGTGTTCCCAAAAATATATGTGAAGAACCGATTACATACTTACTTATATCTTTGAAATGAGCATGTGGAGAGACGATCGTTCATATAGCACAAAAGGAACGGTTTGGAGGAGGAAATTTTAGTCTGCTTTTTCAGTCTGTTTCTTAGTGCCGGTTTGAAGTTCCTGCAGTTTTCAGTGTAAAATCGATTTGGAGCTAGTACCTTACCATATATATGGATGGAGTGTAGTTTGCATCTGAAAAGAATCTATTTGTGCAAAATAAGCTAGGTGAAGGACGGCTTTCACACACACTTACCTCTCAGAACTGAGCTAATTGAGAGACTCTCATTCATCTTGCACAAAAGGAACAGGATGCAGGAGAAACTTTTAGTCTGGTTCCTCAGTATCTTTCTTAGTGACGTTTTGTTGTTCTAGCAATTTACACTGTAAAACCGAGTTGGAGCTTGTACTTCCCCTAGATATATGGATATAGTGTAGTTTGCAACTGAAAAGAATCTTTGTGTTCCCAAAAATCTAGGTGAAGGACGGCTTTCACAAGCACATTATCTCTCAGAACTGAGCATTTGGAGAGAAGTTCGTTCATCTATCACTTAGTGAACGGGTTGCAGGAGAATTTTTACTATGGTTTCTCAGTCTGTTTCCTAGTGCCGGTTTCATGTTCCTGCAGTTTTCACTGTAAAACAGATTTGAGGCTACTACCTACCCATATATATATAGATGGAGTTTAGTTTGCAACTGAATAGAAACTTTGTGTTCCCTACAAACTTGGTGAAGTTAGGCTTTCACACAAACTTATCTCTCAGAACTGAGCATGTGGACTGACGTTCGTTCATCTAGCACAAAGAGAAAGGGTTGCAGGTGAAACTTTTACTCTGGTTTCTTAGTCGGTTTCCTAGTGCCGGTTTGAAGTTCCTGCAGTTTTCACTGTAAAACGGACTTCGAGCTAGTACGTCCCCATATATATGGATGGAGTGTAGTTTGTATCTGAAAATACACTTTGTGTTCCCAAGAAGCTAGGTGAAGAACGGCTTTCACACACACTTATTTCTCAGAACAGAGCATGTGGAGAGTCTTTCGTTCATCTAGTACAAAGGGAACGAGTTGCAGGATAAACGTTTTGTCTGGTTTCTCAGTCTGTTTCATTGTGCCGGTTTGAAGTTCCTGCAATTTCACTGAAATTCAGTGTTGGAGCTAGTACCTATCAACATATTTGAATGGATTGTGGCTTACAACTGAAAAGAAGCTTTGTGTTCCCAACAATCTAGGTGAAGTACGGCTTTAACAAACACATTATCTCTGAGAACTCAGCATTTGGAGAGAAGTTCGTTCATCTAGCACATAGTGAACGGGTTGCAGAGAAATCTTTTACTCTGGTTTCTCAGTCTGTTTCCTAGTGTCGGATTGAATTTCCTGCAGTTTTCACTGTAACACGGAGTTGGAGCTACTACCTCCCCATATATATGGATGGATTGTACTTTTCAACTGAAAGAAACTTTGTGTTCATAACAAAATATATGAAGGATGGCTTTCTCACACAAATATCTCTCAGAATTGAGCATGGGGAGGGACTTTCGTTCATCTAGCACAAAGGGAACTGGTTGCAGGGGAAAGTTTTAATCTGGTTTCTCAGTCTGTTTCCTAGTGCCGATTAGAAGTTCCTGCAATTTTCAATTTAAAAGCGATTTGGAACTAATATATCCCCATATAAATGGATGGAGTGTAGTTTGCAACTGAAAAGAAACTTTGTGTGCCCAACTAGCTATGTGAAGGACGGCTTTCACACACAATTATCTCTCAGAACTGAGCTAGTGG
This sequence comes from Camelus ferus, assembly GCF_009834535.1. NCBI lineage: Eukaryota > Metazoa > Chordata > Mammalia > Artiodactyla > Camelidae > Camelus > Camelus ferus. The sequence continues at coordinate 5,974,762 of NC_045704.1, forward strand.
AGCAACTTTCGTTCATCTAGCACAAAAGGACGGGTTGCAGGAGAAACAAATTTTCTGGTTTCTCAGTCTGTTTCCTAGTGCTTGTTTGAAATTCCTGCAGTTTTCACTGTAAAAGAGAGTTGGAGCTATTAAATCCCTATATATATGGATGGAGTGTTGTTTGCAAAAGAAAAGACACTTTGTGTTCCCAACAAGCTAGGTAGAGGACAGCTTTCATACACACTTATATCTCTGAAATGAGCATGTGGAGAGACGTTCATTCATCTAGCACAAAGGGAACGGGTTGCAGGAGAAAATTTTAGTCTGGTTTCCCAGTCTGTTTCCTAGCGCCGGTTTGATGTTCCTGCAATTTTCACAGTAAAAGCGATTTGGGGCTAGTACCTCCCCATATATATGGATGGAGTGTAGTTAGCAACTGAAAGAAACTTTGTGTTCATAACAAGGTATATGAAGTACGGCTTTCACACACACTTATCTCTCAGAAATGAGCATGTGGAGATATATTCGTTCAACTAGCACAATTGGACCGGGTCGCAGGAGAAATTTTATTCTGGTTTCTCAGTCCGTTTCCTAGTGCCTGTTAGAAGTTCCTGCAGTTTTCACTATAATACCGAGTTGGAGCTTGTACATCCCCATATATATGGATGGAATGTAGTTTGCAACTGAAAAGGAACTTTGTGTTCCCAACAAGCTAGGTGAAGGTCGGCTTTCATACACACATATATCTCTGAAATAAGCATGAGGAGGGACGTTCATTCATCTAGCACAAAGGGAACGGTTTTCAGGAGAAACTTTTAGTCTGTTTTCTCAGTCTGTATCCTAGTGCCGGTTTGAAGTTCCTGCAATTTTCAATGTAAAAGCGATTTGGATCTACTACATCCCCATATATATGGATGGGGTGAAGTTTGCAACTGAAAAGACACTTTGTGTTCCCAAGAATCTAGGTGAAACACGGCTTTCACACACAATTATCGCTCAGAACTGAGCATGTGGAGAGACGTTCGTTCATCTAGCACAAAGGGAACAGGTTGCAAGAGAAACGTTTAGTCTGAATTCTCAGTCTGTTTCCTTGTGCCGGTTTGAAGTTCCTGCAATTTTCACTGAAATTCAGTGTAGGAGCTAATACCTACCCACATATATGGATGGATTGTAGTTTACACCTGGAAAGAAACTTTGTGTTCCCAACAATCTAGGTGAAGGACGGCTTTCACAAACACATTATCTCTGAGAAGTGAGCATTTGGAGAGAATTTCGTTCATCTAGCACATAGAGAACGTGTTGCAGGGAATTTTTACTCTGGTTTCTCAGTCTATTTCTTAGTGCCGTTTTGAAGTTCCTGCAGTTTTCACTGTAAAATCGATTTGTAGCTAGTACCTCCCCATATATTTGGATGGAGTGTAGTTTGCAACAGAAAAGAAATTTTGTGTGCCCAACAAGCTATTTGAAGGACGGTTTTCACACAAAATTATCTCTCAGAACTGAGCTAGTGGAGCGACTTTCTTTCATCTAGCACAAAAGGAACGGGATGCAGGAGAAACTTTTACTCTGGTTACTCAGTCTGTTTCATAGTGCCGGTTTCAATTTCCTGCAGTTTTCACTGTAAAACCGAGTTGGGGTTAGAACCACCCCATCTATAAGAATGGAGTGTAGTTTGCAACTGAATAGAAACTATGTGTTACCTACAAGCTTGGTGAAGGAAGGCTTTCAAACACACTTATCTCTCAGGAATGAGCATGTGTAGAGACGTTCGTTCATCTAGCCAAAATGGAACGTGTTGCAGTAGAAAGTTTAAGTGTGTTTTGTCAGTCTGTTTCTTAGTGCCGGTTTGAAGTTCCTGCAGTTTTCAGTGTAAAACTGAGTTGGAGCTAGAACCTCCCCATATATATGGAGTGAGTTTAGTTTGCAACTGAAAAGATACATTGTGTTCCCAAAAATATATGTGAAGAACCGATTACATACTTACTTATATCTTTGAAATGAGCATGTGGAGAGACGATCGTTCATATAGCACAAAAGGAACGGTTTGGAGGAGGAAATTTTAGTCTGCTTTTTCAGTCTGTTTCTTAGTGCCGGTTTGAAGTTCCTGCAGTTTTCAGTGTAAAATCGATTTGGAGCTAGTACCTTACCATATATATGGATGGAGTGTAGTTTGCATCTGAAAAGAATCTATTTGTGCAAAATAAGCTAGGTGAAGGACGGCTTTCACACACACTTACCTCTCAGAACTGAGCTAATTGAGAGACTCTCATTCATCTTGCACAAAAGGAACAGGATGCAGGAGAAACTTTTAGTCTGGTTCCTCAGTATCTTTCTTAGTGACGTTTTGTTGTTCTAGCAATTTACACTGTAAAACCGAGTTGGAGCTTGTACTTCCCCTAGATATATGGATATAGTGTAGTTTGCAACTGAAAAGAATCTTTGTGTTCCCAAAAATCTAGGTGAAGGACGGCTTTCACAAGCACATTATCTCTCAGAACTGAGCATTTGGAGAGAAGTTCGTTCATCTATCACTTAGTGAACGGGTTGCAGGAGAATTTTTACTATGGTTTCTCAGTCTGTTTCCTAGTGCCGGTTTCATGTTCCTGCAGTTTTCACTGTAAAACAGATTTGAGGCTACTACCTACCCATATATATATAGATGGAGTTTAGTTTGCAACTGAATAGAAACTTTGTGTTCCCTACAAACTTGGTGAAGTTAGGCTTTCACACAAACTTATCTCTCAGAACTGAGCATGTGGACTGACGTTCGTTCATCTAGCACAAAGAGAAAGGGTTGCAGGTGAAACTTTTACTCTGGTTTCTTAGTCGGTTTCCTAGTGCCGGTTTGAAGTTCCTGCAGTTTTCACTGTAAAACGGACTTCGAGCTAGTACGTCCCCATATATATGGATGGAGTGTAGTTTGCATCTGAAAAGAAACTATTTGTGCCCAACAAGCTAGGTGAAGTACGGCTTTCACATACACTTAACTCTCAGAACTGAGCTAGTGGAGAGACTTTCGTTCATCTAGCACAAAAGGAACGGGTTGTAGGGGAAAATTTTAGACTGGTTTCTCAGTCTGTTTCCTAGTGCCGGTTAGATGTTCCTGCAATTTTCACTGTAAAAGAGATTTGGAGATTGTACCTCCCCTTATATATGGATGGATTGTAGTTTTCAACTGAAGAGACACTTTGCTTTCCCAACTCTTTATTTGAAGAACGGCTTTCACACACAGTTATCTCTCAGAAATGAGCATGTGGAGATACGTTCTTTGAAATAGCACAAAGGGAACGGGTAGCAGGGGAAACTATAGTCTGGTTTCTCCGTCTGTTTCCTAGTGCTGGTTTTAAGTTCCTGCAGTTTTCACTGTAAAACCGAGTTGGAGCTAGTTCCTCCCCATATATATGGATGGATTCTAGTTTGTAACCGAAAGAAAATTTGTGTTCATATCATGCTATTTGGAGGACGGCTTTCACACACACTTATCTCTCAGAACTGAGCATGTTGGGAGACTTTCGTTCAACTAGCACAAAGGGAATGATTTGTAAGAAAAACTTTTACAATGTTTTCTCAGTCTGTTTCCTAGTGTCGGGTAGAAGTTTCTGCAGTTAACATTGTAAAACCTAGTTGGACCTTGTACCTACCCATGTATATGCATTGGGTGTAGTTTGCACCTGAATGAAACTTTTTTTTCATAACAAAATATATGAAGTACGGCTTTCACACACACTTATCTCTCAGAACTGAGCATGTGGTGAGACGTTCGTTCATCTAGCACATATGAAACGGGTTGCAGGAGAAACTTTTAGTCTGGTTTCTCAGTCTGTTTCCTAGTGCCGGTTTGATGTTCCTGTACCTTTCACTGTAAAACAGAGTTGGAGCTTGTACCTCCCCATATATGTGGATGCAGTGTAGTTTGCAACTGAAAGACACTTTGTGTTCCCAAAAAGCTAGGTGAAGGACGGCTTACATACAAACATATATCTCTGAAATGATCATGTGGAGAGACGTTGGTTCATCTAGCACAAAGTGAACGGTTTGCAAGAGAAAATTTTAGTCTGGGTTCTCAGCCTTTTTCCTAGTGCTGGATTGAAGTTCCTGCATTTTTCACTGCAAAAGCGATTTGGAGCTACTACCTCCCCATATATATGGATGGAGTGTAGTTTGCATCTGAAAAGACACTTTGTGTTCCCAAGAAGCTAGGTGAAGAACGGCTTTCACACACACTTATTTCTCAGAACAGAGCATGTGGAGAGTCTTTCGTTCATCTAGTACAAAGGGAACGAGTTGCAGGATAAACGTTTTGTCTGGTTTCTCAGTCTGTTTCCTTGTGCCGGTTTGAAGTTCCTGCAATTTTCACTGAAATTCAGTGTTGGAGCTAGTACCTATCAACATATTTGAATGGATTGTGGCTTACAACTGAAAAGAAACTTTGTGTTCCCAACAATCTAGGTGAAGTACGGCTTTCACAAACACATTATCTCTGAGAACTCAGCATTTGGAGAGAAGTTCGTTCATCTAGCACATAGTGAACGGGTTGCAGGGAAATCTTTTACTCTGGTTTCTCAGTCTGTTTCCTAGTGTCGGATTGAATTTCCTGCAGTTTTCACTGTAACACCGAGTTGGAGCTACTACCTCCCCATATATATGGATGGATTGTACTTTTCAACTGAAAGAAACTTTGTGTTCATAACAAAATATATGAAGGACGGCTTTCTCACACAAATATCTCTCAGAATTGAGCATGGGGAGGGACTTTCGTTCATCTAGCACAAAGGGAACTGGTTGCAGGAGAAAGTTTTAATCTGGTTTCTCAGTCTGTTTCCTAGTGCCGATTAGAAGTTCCTGCAATGTTCAATTTAAAAGCAATTTGGAACTAATATATCCCCATATAAATGGATGGAGTGTAGTTTGCAACTGAAAAGAAACTTTGTGTTCCCAACAAGCTAGGTGAAATTCGGCTTTCATACACACTTATATCTCTGAAATGAGCATGTGGAGAGACGTTCATTCATCTAGCACAAAGGGAACGGTTTTCAGGAGAAACTTTTAGTCTGTTTTCTCAGTCTGTATCCTAGTGCCGGTTTGAAGTTCCTGCAATTTTCACTGTAAAATCGATTTGTAGCTAGTACCTCCCCATATATATGGATGGAGTGTAGTTTGCAACAGAAAAGAAACTTTGTGTGCCCAACTAGCTATGTGAAGGAGGGCTTTCACACACAATTATCTCTCAGAACTGAGCTAGTGGAGCAACTTTCGTTCATCTAGCACAAAAGGACGGGTTGCAGGAGAAACAAATTTTCTGGTTTCTCAGTCTGTTTCCTAGTGCTTGTTTGAAATTCCTGCAGTTTTCACTGTAAAAGAGAGTTGGAGCTATTAAATCCCTATATATATGGATGGAGTGTTGTTTGCAAAAGAAAAGACACTTTGTGTTCCCAACAAGCTAGGTAGAGGACAGCTTTCATACACACTTATATCTCTGAAATGAGCATGTGGAGAGACGTTCATTCATCTAGCACAAAGGGAACGGGTTGCAGGAGAAAATTTTAGTCTGGTTTCCCAGTCTGTTTCCTAGCGCCGGTTTGATGTTCCTGCAATTTTCACAGTAAAAGCGATTTGGAGCTAGTACCTCCCCATATATATGGATGGAGTGTAGTTAGCAACTGAAAGAAACTTTGTGTTCATAACAAGGTATATGAAGGACGGCTTTCACACACACTTATCTCTCAGAAATGAGCATGTGGAGATATATTCGTTCAACTAGCACAATTGGACCGGGTCGCAGGAGAAATTTTATTCTGGTTTCTCAGTCCGTTTCCTAGTGCCTGTTAGAAGTTCCTGCAGTTTTCACTATAATACCGAGTTGGAGCTTGTACATCCCCATATATATGGATGGAATGTAGTTTGCAACTGAAAAGGAACTTTGTGTTCCCAACAAGCTAGGTGAAGGTCGGCTTTCATACACACATATATCTCTGAAATAAGCATGAGGAGGGACGTTCATTCATCTAGCACAAAGGGAACGGTTTTCAGGAGAAACTTTTAGTCTGTTTTCTCAGTCTGTATCCTAGTGCCGGTTTGAAGTTCCTGCAATTTTCAATGTAAAAGCGATTTGGATCTACTACATCCCCATATATATGGATGGGGTGAAGTTTGCAACTGAAAAGACACTTTGTGTTCCCAAGAATCTAGGTGAAACACGGCTTTCACACACAATTATCGCTCAGAACTGAGCATGTGGAGAGACGTTCGTTCATCTAGCACAAAGGGAACAGGTTGCAAGAGAAACGTTTAGTCTGAATTCTCAGTCTGTTTCCTTGTGCCGGTTTGAAGTTCCTGCAATTTTCACTGAAATTCAGTGTAGGAGCTAATACCTACCCACATATATGGATGGATTGTAGTTTACACCTGGAAAGAAACTTTGTGTTCCCAACAATCTAGGTGAAGGACGGCTTTCACAAACACATTATCTCTGAGAAGTGAGCATTTGGAGAGAATTTCGTTCATCTAGCACATAGAGAACGTGTTGCAGGGAATTTTTACTCTGGTTTCTCAGTCTATTTCTTAGTGCCGTTTTGAAGTTCCTGCAGTTTTCACTGTAAAATCGATTTGTAGCTAGTACCTCCCCATATATTTGGATGGAGTGTAGTTTGCAACAGAAAAGAAATTTTGTGTGCCCAACAAGCTATTTGAAGGACGGTTTTCACACAAAATTATCTCTCAGAACTGAGCTAGTGGAGCGACTTTCTTTCATCTAGCACAAAAGGAACGGGATGCAGGAGAAACTTTTACTCTGGTTACTCAGTCTGTTTCATAGTGCCGGTTTCAATTTCCTGCAGTTTTCACTGTAAAACCGAGTTGGGGTTAGAACCACCCCATCTATAAGAATGGAGTGTAGTTTGCAACTGAATAGAAACTATGTGTTACCTACAAGCTTGGTGAAGGAAGGCTTTCAAACACACTTATCTCTCAGGAATGAGCATGTGTAGAGACGTTCGTTCATCTAGCCAAAATGGAACGTGTTGCAGTAGAAAGTTTAAGTGTGTTTTGTCAGTCTGTTTCTTAGTGCCGGTTTGAAGTTCCTGCAGTTTTCAGTGTAAAACTGAGTTGGAGCTAGAACCTCCCCATATATATGGAGTGAGTTTAGTTTGCAACTGAAAAGATACATTGTGTTCCCAAAAATATATGTGAAGGACTGATTACATACTTAACTTATATCTTTGAAATGAGCATGTGGAGAGACGATCGTTCATATAGCACAAAAGGAACGGTTTGGAGGAGGAAATTTTAGTCTGCTTTTTCAGTCTGTTTCTTAGTGCCGGTTTGAAGTTCCTGCAGTTTTCAGTTTAAAATCGATTTGGAGCTAGTACCTCCCCATATATATGGATGGAGTGTAGTTTGCATCTGAAAAGAATCTATTTGTGCAAAATAAGCTAGGTGAAGGACGGCTTTCACACACACTTACCTCTCAGAACTGAGCTAATTGAGAGACTCTCATTCATCTTGCACAAAAGGAACAGGATGCAGGAGAAACTTTTAGTCTGGTTCCTCAGTATCTTTCTTAGTGACGTTTTGTTGTTCTAGCAATTTACACTGTAAAACCGAGTTGGAGCTTGTACTTCCCCTAGATATATGGATATAGTGTAGTTTGCAACTGAAAAGAATCTTTGTGTTCCCAAAAATCTAGGTGAAGGACGGCTTTCACAAGCACATTATCTCTCAGAACTGAGCATTTGGAGAGAAGTTCGTTCATCTATCACTTAGTGAACGGGTTGCAGGAGAATTTTTACTATGGTTTCTCAGTCTGTTTCCTAGTGCCGGTTTCATGTTCCTGCAGTTTTCACTGTAAAACAGATTTGAGGCTACTACCTACCCATATATATATAGATGGAGTTTAGTTTGCAACTGAATAGAAACTTTGTGTTCCCTACAAACTTGGTGAAGTTAGGCTTTCACACAAACTTATCTCTCAGAACTGAGCATGTGGACAGACGTTCGTTCATCTAGCACAAAGAGAAAGGGTTGCAGGTGAAACTTTTACTCTGGTTTCTTAGTCGGTTTCCTAGTGCCGGTTTGAAGTTCCTGCAGTTTTCACTGTAAAACGGACTTCGAGCTAGTACGTCCCCATATATATGGATGGAGTGTAGTTTGCATCTGAAAAGAAACTATTTGTGCCCAACAAGCTAGGTGAAGTACGGCTTTCACATACACTTAACTCTCAGAACTGAGCTAGTGGAGAGACTTTCGTTCATCTAGCACAAAAGGAACGGGTTGTAGGGGAAAATTTTAGACTGGTTTCTCAGTCTGTTTCCTAGTGCCGGTTAGATGTTCCTGCAATTTTCACTGTAAAAGAGATTTGGAGATTGTACCTCCCCTTATATATGGATGGATTGTAGTTTTCAACTGAAGAGACACTTTGCTTTCCCAACTCTTTATTTGCAGAACGGCTTTCACACACAGTTATCTCTCAGAAATGAGCATGTGGAGATACGTTCTTTGAGATAGCACAAAGGGAACGGGTAGCAGGGGAAACTATAGTCTGGTTTCTCCGTCTGTTTCCTAGTGCTGGTTTTAAGTTCCTGCAGTTTTCACTGTAAAACCGAGTTGGAGCTAGTTCCTCCCCATATATATGGATGGATTCTAGTTTGTAACCGAAAGAAAATTTGTGTTCATATCATGATATTTGGAGGACTGCTTTCACACACACTTATCTCTCAGAACTGAGCATGTTGGGAGACTTTCGTTCAACTAGCACAAAGGGAATGATTTGTAAGAAAAACTTTTACAATGTTTTCTCAGTCTGTTTCCTAGTGTCGGGTAGAAGTTTCTGCAGTTAACATTGTAAAACCTAGTTGGACCTTGTACCTACCCATATATATGCATTGGGTGTAGTTTGCACCTGAATGAAACTTTTTTTTTCATAACAAAATATATGAAGTACGGCTTTCACACACACTTATCTCTCAGAACTGAGCATGTGGTGAGACGTTCGTTCATCTAGCACATATGAAACGGGTTGCAGGAGAAACTTTTAGTCTGGTTTCTCAGTCTGTTTCCTAGTGCCGGTTTGATGTTCCTGTACCTTTCACTGTAAAACAGAGTTGGAGCTTGTACCTCCCCATATATGTGGATGCAGTGTAGTTTGCAACTGAAAGACACTTTGTGTTCCCAAAAAGCTAGGTGAAGGACGGCTTACATACAAACATATATCTCTGAAATGATCATGTGGAGAGACGTTGGTTCATCTAGCACAAAGTGAACGGTTTGCAAGAGAAAATTTTAGTCTGGGTTCTCAGCCTTTTTCCTAGTGCTGGATTGAAGTTCCTGCATTTTTCACTGCAAAAGCGATTTGGAGCTACTACCTCCCCATATATATGGATGGAGTGTAGTTTGCATCTGAAAAGACACTTTGTGTTCCCAAGAAGCTAGGTGAAGAACGGCTTTCACACACACTTATTTCTCAGAACAGAGCATGTGGAGAGTCTTTCGTTCATCTAGTACAAAGGGAACGAGTTGCAGGATAAACGTTTTCTCTGGTTTCTCAGTCTGTTTCCTTGTGCCGGTTTGAAGTTCCTGCAATTTTCACTGAAATTCAGTGTTGGAGCTAGTACCTATCAACATATTTGAATGGATTGTGGCTTACAACTGAAAAGAAACTTTGTGTTCCCAACAATCTAGGTGAAGTACGGCTTTCACAAACACATTATCTCTGAGAACTCAGCATTTGGAGAGAAGTTCGTTCATCTAGCACATAGTGAACGGGTTGCAGGGAAATCTTTTACTCTGGTTTCTCAGTCTGTTTCCTAGTGTCGGATTGAATTTCCTGCAGTTTTCACTGTAACACCGAGTTGGAGCTACTACCTCCCCATATATATGGATGGATTGTACTTTTCAACTGAAAGAAACTTTGTGTTCATAACAAAATATATGAAGGACGGCTTTCTCACACAAATATCTCTCAGAATTGAGCATGGGGAGGGACTTTCGTTCATCTAGCACAAAGGGAACTGGTTGCAGGAGAAAGTTTTAATCTGGTTTCTCAGTCTGTTTCCTAGTGCCGATTAGAAGTTCCTGCAATTTTCAATTTAAAAGCAATTTGGAACTAATATATCCCCATATAAATGGATGGAGTGTAGTTTGCAACTGAAAAGAAACTTTGTGTTCCCAACAAGCTAGGTGAAGTTCGGCTTTCATACACACTTATATCTCTGAAATGAGCATGTGGAGAGACGTTCATTCATCTAGCACAAAGGGAACGGTTTTCAGGAGAAACTTTTAGTCTGTTTTCTCAGTCTGTATCCTAGTGCCGGTTTGAAGTTCCTGCAATTTTCACTGTAAAATCGATTTGTAGCTAGTACCTCCCCATATATATGGATGGAGTGTAGTTTGCAACAGAAAAGAAACTTTGTGTGCCCAACTAGCTATGTGAAGGAGGGCTTTCACACACAATTATCTCTCAGAACTGAGCTAGTGGAGCAACTTTCGTTCATCTAGCACAAAAGGACGGGTTGCAGGAGAAACAAATTTTCTGGTTTCTCAGTCTGTTTCCTAGTGCTTGTTTGAAATTCCTGCAGTTTTCACTGTAAAAGAGAGTTGGAGCTATTAAATCCCTATATATATGGATGGAGTGTTGTTTGCAAAAGAAAAGACACTTTGTGTTCCCAACAAGCTAGGTAGAGGACAGCTTTCATACACACTTATATCTCTGAAATGAGCATGTGGAGAGACGTTCATTCATCTAGCACAAAGGGAACGGGTTGCAGGAGAAAATTTTAGTCTGGTTTCCCAGTCTGTTTCCTAGCGCCGGTTTGATGTTCCTGCAATTTTCACAGTAAAAGCGATTTGGAGCTAGTACCTCCCCATATATATGGATGGAGTGTAGTTAGCAACTGAAAGAAACTTTGTGTTCATAACAAGGTATATGAAGGACGGCTTTCACACACACTTATCTCTCAGAAATGAGCATGTGGAGATATATTCGTTCAACTAGCACAATTGGACCGGGTCGCAGGAGAAATTTTATTCTGGTTTCTCAGTCCGTTTCCTAGTGCCTGTTAGAAGTTCCTGCAGTTTTCACTATAATACCGAGTTGGAGCTTGTACATCCCCATATATATGGATGGAATGTAGTTTGCAACTGAAAAGGAACTTTGTGTTCCCAACAAGCTAGGTGAAGGTCGGCTTTCATACACACATATATCTCTGAAATAAGCATGAGGAGGGACGTTCATTCATCTAGCACAAAGGGAACGGTTTTCAGGAGAAACTTTTAGTCTGTTTTCTCAGTCTGTATCCTAGTGCCGGTTTGAAGTTCCTGCAATTTTCAATGTAAAAGCGATTTGGATCTACTACATCCCCATATATATGGATGGGGTGAAGTTTGCAACTGAAAAGACACTTTGTGTTCCCAAGAATCTAGGTGAAACACGGCTTTCACACACAATTATCGCTCAGAACTGAGCATGTGGAGAGACGTTCGTTCATCTAGCACAAAGGGAACAGGTTGCAAGAGAAACGTTTAGTCTGAATTCTCAGTCTGTTTCCTTGTGCCGGTTTGAAGTTCCTGCAATTTTCACTGAAATTCAGTGTAGGAGCTAATACCTACCCACATATATGGATGGATTGTAGTTTACACCTGGAAAGAAACTTTGTGTTCCCAACAATCTAGGTGAAGGACGGCTTTCACAAACACATTATCTCTGAGAAGTGAGCATTTGGAGAGAATTTCGTTCATCTAGCACATAGAGAACGTGTTGCAGGGAATTTTTACTCTGGTTTCTCAGTCTATTTCTTAGTGCCGTTTTGAAGTTCCTGCAGTTCTCACTGTAAAATCGATTTGTAGCTAGTACCTCCCCATATATTTGGATGGAGTGTAGTTTGCAACAGAAAAGAAATTTTGTGTGCCCAACAAGCTATTTGAAGGACGGTTTTCACACAAAATTATCTCTCAGAACTGAGCTAGTGGAGCAACTTTCTTTCATCTAGCACAAAAGGAACGGGATGCAGGAGAAACTTTTACTCTGGTTACTCAGTCTGTTTCCTAGTGCTTGTTTGAAATTCCTGCAGTTTTCACTGTAAAAGAGAGTTGGAGCTATTAAATCCCTATATATATGGATGGAGTGTTGTTTGCAAAAGAAAAGACACTTTGTGTTCCCAACAAGCTAGGTAGAGGACAGCTTTCATACACACTTATATCTCTGAAATGAGCATGTGGAGAGACGTTCATTCATCTAGCACAAAGGGAACGGGTTGCAGGAGAAAATTTTAGTCTGGTTTCCCAGTCTGTTTCCTAGCGCCGGTTTGATGTTCCTGCAATTTTCACAGTAAAAGCGATTTGGAGCTAGTACCTCCCCATATATGGATGGAGTGTAGTTAGCAACTGAAAGAAACTTTGTGTTCATAACAAGGTATATGAAGGACGGCTTTCACACACACTTATCTCTCAGAAATGAGCATGTGGAGATATATTCGTTCAACTAGCACAATTGGACCGGGTCGCAGGAGAAATTTTATTCTGGTTTCTCAGTCCGTTTCCTAGTGCCTGTTAGAAGTTCCTGCAGTTTTCACTATAATACCGAGTTGGAGCTTGTACATCCCCATATATATGGATGGAATGTAGTTTGCAACTGAAAAGGAACTTTGTGTTCCCAACAAGCTAGGTGAAGGTCGGCTTTCATACACACATATATCTCTGAAATAAGCATGAGGAGGGACGTTCATTCATCTAGCACAAAGGGAACGGTTTTCAGGAGAAACTTTTAGTCTGTTTTCTCAGTCTGTATCCTAGTGCCGGTTTGAAGTTCCTGCAATTTTCAATGTAAAAGCGATTTGGATCTACTACATCCCCATATATATGGATGGGGTGAAGTTTGCAACTGAAAAGACACTTTGTGTTCCCAAGAATCTAGGTGAAACACGGCTTTCACACACAATTATCGCTCAGAACTGAGCATGTGGAGAGACGTTCGTTCATCTAGCACAAAGGGAACAGGTTGCAAGAGAAACGTTTAGTCTGAATTCTCAGTCTGTTTCCTTGTGCCGGTTTGAAGTTCCTGCAATTTTCACTGAAATTCAGTGTAGGAGCTAATACCTACCCACATATATGGATGGATTGTAGTTTACACCTGGAAAGAAACTTTGTGTTCCCAACAATCTAGGTGAAGGACGGCTTTCACAAACACATTATCTCTGAGAAGTGAGCATTTGGAGAGAATTTCGTTCATCTAGCACATAGAGAACGTGTTGCAGGGAATTTTTACTCTGGTTTCTCAGTCTATTTCTTAGTGCCGTTTTGAAGTTCCTGCAGTTCTCACTGTAAAATCGATTTGTAGCTAGTACCTCCCCATATACATTGATGGAGTGTAATTTGCAACAGAAAAGAAACTTTGTGTGCCCAACAAGCTATTTGAAGGACGGTTTTCACACAAAATTATCTCTCAGAACTGAGCTAGTGGAGCGACATTCTTTCAACTAGCACAAAAGGAACGGGATGCAGGAGAAAATTTTACTCTGGTTACTCAGTCTGTTTCGTATTGCCGGTTTCAATTTCCTGCAGTTTTCACTGTAAAACCGAGTTGGATTTAGTACCACCCCATCTATAAGAATGGAGTGTAGTTTGCAACTGAATAGATACTATGTGTTACCTACAAGCTTGGTGAAGGGAGGCTTTCACACACACTTATCTCTCAGGCCTGAGCATGTGTATAGACGTTCGTTCATCTAGCCAAAAGGGAACGGTTTGCAGGAGAAAGTTTAAGTGTGTTTTCTCAGTCTTTTTCTTAGTGCCGGTTTAAAGTTCCTGCAGTTTTCACTGTAAAACTGAGTTGGAGCTAGTACCTCCCCATACATATGGAATGAGTTTAGTTTGCAACTGAAAAGATACATTGTGTTCCCAAAAATATATGTGAAGAACGGATTACATACTTACTTATATGTTTGAAGTGAGCATGTGGAAAGACGTTCGTTCATATAGCACAAAAGGATCGGTTTTGAGGAGAAAATTTTAGTCTGCTTTTTCAGTCTGTTTCTTAGTGCCAGTTTGAAGTTCCTGCAGTTTTCAGTGTAAAACTGATTTGGAGCTAGTACCTCCCCATATATATGGATGGAGTGTAGTTTGCATCTGAAAAGAATTTATTTGTTCAAAACAAGCTAGGAAGGACGGCTTTCACACACACTTACCTCTCAGAACTGAGCTAATTGAGAGACTATCATTCATCTTGCACAAAAGGAACGGGATGCAGGAGAAACATTTAGTTTGGTTTCTCAGTCTGTTACTTAGTGCCGTTTTGTTGTTCTAGCAGTTTACACTGTAAAACCGAGTTGGAGCATGTACTTCCCCTATATATATGGATATATTGTAGTTTGCAACTGAAAAGAAACTTTGTGTTCCCAACAAGCTAAGTGAAGGACGGCTTTCATACACACTTATCTCTCAGAACAGAGCATGTGGAGAGACGTTCGTTCATCTAGCACAAAGGGAAAGGTTTGCAGGAGAAACTTTTACTCTGGTTTCTCAGTCTGTTTCCTAGTGACGGCTTGAAGTTCCTTCAGTTTACATTGTAAAACCTAGTTGGAGCTACTACCTACCCATATATGTGCATGGATTGTAGTTTTCAACTGAATGAAACTTTGTGTTCATAACAAGATGTATGAAGGACGGCATTCACACACACTTATCTCTCAGAACAGAGCATGTGGAGAGAAGTTCGTTCATCTAGCACAAAATGAAAGGGTTGCAGGTGAAACTTTTATTCTGGATTCTCAGTCTGTTTCCTAGTGCCGGGTTCATGTTCCTGCAGTTTTCACTGTAAAACAGATTTGGAACTAGTACCTACTCATATATATATAGATGGAGTTTAGTTTGCAACTGAATAGAAACTTTGTGTTCCCTACAAACTTGGTGAAGTACGGCTTTCACACACACTTAACTCTCAGAACTGAGCTAGTGGAGAGACTTTCGTTCATCTAGCACAAAAGGAACGGGTTGCAGGAGAAAATTTTAGACTGGTTTCTCAGTCTGTTTCCTAGTGCCGGTTAGATGTTCCTGCAATTTTCACTGTAAAAGAGATTTGGAGATTGTATCTCCCCTTATATATGGATGGATTGTAGTTTGCAACTGAAGAGACACTTTGTTTTCCCAACTCTTTATTTGAAGAACGGCTTTCACACACAGTTATCTCTCAGAAATGAGCATGTGGAGATACTTTCATTCAACTAGCACAAAGGGAACGGGTAACAGGGGAAACTTTAATCTGTTTTCTCAGTCTGTTTCCTTGTGCCGGTTTGAAGTTCCTGTACTTTTCACTGTAAAACAGAGTTGGAGCTTGTACCTCCCCATATATATGGATGCAGTGTAGTTTGCAACTGAAAGACACTTTGTGTTCCCAAAAAGCTAGGTGAAGGACGGCTTACATACAAACATATATCTCTGAAATGATCATGTGGAGAGACGTTGGTTCATCTAGCACAAATGGAACGGTTTGCAGGGGAAAATATTAGTCTGGTTCTCAGTGTGTTTCCTAGTGCTGGGTCGAATTTCTTGATGTTTTCACTGTAAATCCTAGTTGGAGCTTGTATCTCCCCATATATATGGCTGTAGTGCAGATTGCAACTGAAAGAAACATTGTTATTCCAAAAAGCTTGCGGAAGGACGGCTTGCACACACAATTATCTCTCAGAACAGAGCATGTGGAGAGTCTTTCGTTCATGTAGCACAAAGGGAACGAGTTGCAGGATAAACGTTTTGTCTGATTTCTCAGTCTGTTTCCTTGTGCCGGTTTGAAGTTCCTGCAATTTTCACTGAAATTCAGTGTTGGAGCTAGTACCTACCAACATATATGAATGGAGTTTAGCTTACAACTGAAAAGAAACTTTGTGTTCCCAACAATCAAGGTGAAGTACGGCTTTCAGAAACACATTATCTCTTAGAACTCAGCATTTGGAGAGAAGTTCGTTCATCTAGCACATAGTGAACGGGTTGCAGGGAAATCTTTTACTCTGGTTTCTCAGTCTGTTTCCTAGTGTCGGATTGAAGTTCCTGCAGTATTCACTATAAAACAGAGTTGGAGCTGATACCTCCCCATTTATATGGATGGAGTGTAGTTTGCAACTGAAAAGACTCTTTGTGTTCCCAACTATTTAAGTGAAGGATGGCTATCACACAAACTTCTCTCAGAAATGATCACGTGGAGAGACGTTCATTCAACAAGCACAAAGGGAACGGTTTGCAGGAGAAACTATTTGTCTGGTTTCTCAGTCTGTTTCCTAGTGCCGGTTTGATGTTCCTGCAGTTTTCACTGTAAAACCTAGTTGGAGCTAGTACATCCCCATATATATGGATGGAGTGTAGTTTGCAACTGAAAAGGCACTTTGTGTTCCCAACAAGGTAGGTGAATGACGGCATTCACAAACACTTACCTCTCAGAAATGAGCTAGTGGAGAGATTTTCGTTCATCCAGCACAAAAGGAACGGGATGCAGGAGAAACTTTTAGTGTGGTATCTCAGTCTGTTTCATAGTGCCGGTTTGATGTTCCTGCAGTTTTAACTGTAAAACCGAGTTGTAGTTATTACCTCCGCATATATATGGATGGAGTGTCGTTTGCATCTGAAAAGAAACTTTGGGTTCCGAATAAACTAGGTGAAGGTCGGCTTTCACAAACACATTTTCTCTCGGTACTGAGCATTTGGAGAGAAGTTCGTTCATCAAGCACGTACTGAACGGGTTGCAGGATAATCTTTTACTATGGTTTCTCCGTCTATTTCCGAGTGCCGGTTACAAGTTCCTGCACTTTTCACTGTAAAACCGAGTTGGACCTAGTACCTTCCGATATATAAATAGATGGAGTTTAGTTTGCAACTGAATAGAAACTTTGTGTTCCCTATAAGCTTGGTGAAGTTAGGCTTTCACACACTATAATCTCTCAGAAATGCGCATGTGGAGAGACGTTCGTTTATCTAGCAAAAAGGGAAACGGTTGCAGGTGAAACTATTACTCTGTTTTCTCAGTCCGTTTCCTACTGCCGCTTTGAATTACCTGCAGTTTTCACTGTAAAACCGAGTTGGAAATAGTACCTTATATATAGATGGAGTTTAGTTTGCAACTAAAAACTAACTTTGTGTTCCCAACAATCAAGGTGAGGGAGAGTTTTAACAAAAACCTTATCTCACAGAACTGAGCATTTGAATAGAAGTTAGTTCATCTAGAATATAGTGAACGTATTCAGGAGAAACTTTTACTCTGGTAACTCAGGTTGTTTCCTAGTGCCGGTTTCAAGTTCCTGCAGTTTTCACTGTAAAACCGAGTTGGAGCTAGTACCTCCCCATATATATGGATGGATTCTAGATTGAACCCGAAAGAAATTTTGTGTTCATAACAAGCTATATGGAGGACGGTATTCACACACACTTATTTCTCAGAACTGAGCATGTTGGGAGAATTTCGTTCAACTAGAACAAAGGGAATGATTTTCAAGTGAAACTTTTAGTATGGTTTCTCAGTCTGTTTCCTAGTGCCGGGTTGAAGTACCTGCAGTTTACATTGTAAAACCTATTTGGACATTGTACATACCCATATATATCCATGGAGTGTAGTTTTCAACTGAATGAAACTTTGTTGTCATAATAACATATATCTAGTACGGCTTTCACAAACACTTATCTCTCAGAACTGAGCATGTTGTGAGACGTTCGTTCATCTAGCACATAAGGAACGGGTTGCAGGAAAAACTTTTAGTCTGGTTTCACAGTCTGTTTCCTAGTGCCGGTTTGATGTTCCTGCACTTTACACTGTAAAACAAAGTTGAAGCTTCTACCTCCCCATATATATGGATTCAGTGTAGTTTGCAACTGAAAAGACACTTTGTGTTCCCAACAAGGTAGTTGAAGGATGGCTTCACACACACATACCTCTCAGAACTAAGCTATTGGAGAGACTTTCGTTCATGTAGCACAAATGGAACAGGTTGCAAGAGAAACTTTTAGTCTGGTTTCTCAGTCTTTTTCCTAGTGCCGGTTTGATGTTCCTGCAATTTTCACTGTAAAAGTGATTTGGAACTAGTACCACCCCATAAATATGGATGGAGTGTAATATGCAACTGAACAGATGCTTTGTGTTCCCAACTATTTAGTTTAAAGACGGCTTTCACACACAGTTATCTCTCTGAACTGAGCATGTTGATAGACGTTTGTTTAACTAGAAAAATGGGAATGATTTGCATGAGAAACTTTTAGTCAGGTTTCTCAGTCTGTTTCCTAGTGCTGGGTTGAAGTTCCTGCAGTTTTCACTGTAAAACCGAGTTGGAGCTAGTACCTCAGCAAATATACGGATGGAGTGTAGTTTGCAACTGAAAAGACACTCTGTTTTCCCAACAAGCTAGGTGAAGGACGGATTGCACACACACTTATCTCTCAGAACTGATCATGTTGAGAGACGTTCGTTCATCTAGCACAAAGGGATCGGGTGGCAAGTTAAACATTTTCTTGTTTCTCATTCTGTTTCCTAGTGCCGGTTAGAAGTACCTTCAGTTGTCAATGAAATACAGAGTTGGAGCTACAACTTAAGCATTTATATGGATGAAGTGTAGTTTGCATATGAAAAGTAACTTATTGTTCTCTACAATATAGTTGAATTACGCCTTTCACACACACGTAACTCTAAGAACTAAGCATGTGGAGAAACTTTCGTTCATCTAGCACAAATGGAACGTGTCACAGGAGAAACTTTCAGTGTGTTTTCTCAGTCTGTTTCTTAGTTCCGGTTTGAAGTTCCTGCAGTTTTCACTGTAATACAGATTTGGAGATTGTATGTCCCCATATATGTGGATGAAGTGTAGTTTGCAAGTGAATAGACACTTTGTGTTCCAAAATATTTAGGTGAAGGCGGCTTTCACACACACTTATCTCTCTGAAATGAGCATGTGGAGAGACGTTCGTTCATCTAGCATAGATGAAACGGTTTGCAGGAGAATCTTTTAGTCTGCTTTTTCAGTCTGTTTCCTAGGGCTGGTTTTAAGTTCCTGCAGGTTTCCCTGTAAAATTGATTTGAAGCTATTACCTCCCCATATATATGGATGGAGTGTAGCTTGCAACTGAAAAGAAACTCTGTGTTCCCAACAAGAAAGGTGAAGGACGGATTTCACACACACTTATCTCTCAGAATTGAGCACTTAGAGAGACGTTCGTTAATGTAGCAGAAAAGGAACGGGTTGCAGGAGAAACACTTACTATTTTTCCTCAGCCTGTTTCCTAGTGCCGGTTTGAAAATCCTGCAGTTTTCACTATAAAACAGAGTTGGAGTTAGTACCTCCCAATTTATATGGATGGAGTGTAGTTTGCAACTGAAAAGAAACTTTCTGTTCCCTAGAATGTATGTGAAGGACGGCTTTCACACACATTTATCTCTCAGATCTGAGCATGTGGAGAGACGTTCGTTCTATTAGCACAAAACGGAACTGGTTGCAGGAGAAACTTTTTGTCTGGTTTTTCAGTCTGTTTCCTAGTGCCACTTTGAATATTCTGCAGTTTTCAATGTAAAAAGTATTTGGAGTTTGTACCTCCCCATATATATTGATGGTTTGTAGTTTGCAACTGAAAAGAAAATCTGTGTTCACAACAAGCAAGGTGGAGGATGGCTTGCACACACAATTATCTCTCAGAACTAAGCATGTTGAGAGACGTTCGTTCATCTATCACAAAGGGATCGGGTGGCAGGAGAATACTTTAGTGCGGTATCTGTGTCTGTTTCCTACCGCCGTTTGGTAGTTCCTTCACTTTTCCCCATAAACCCCTGTTGGAGCTATTACCTCCCCATTTATTTGGATGGAGTGTAGATGGCAACTGAGAAGAAACTTTGTGTTCACAACAAGCTAGAAAAAGGACGGCTTTCACACACACTTATCATTCAGAACTGAGCAAGTGGGGAGGCGATCGTTCATCTAGCAGAAAAGGAACGGGTTGCAGGAGAAATTTTACACTGTTTTCTCAGTCTGTTTTCTAGTGACGTTTTGAATTTCCTGCAGTATTCAATGTAAAATCGAGTTGGAGCTAGTACCTCCCCAAATATATGGATGGAGTCTAGTTTGCAAATGAAAAGAAACTCTGTTTTCCCAACAAGCTAGGTGAAGGACGGCTTGCACACACACTTACCTCTCAGAACTGAGCATGTTGAGAGACGTTCGTTCTTCTAGCACAAAGGGATCGGGTGGCAGGATAAACTTTTTGTCTTCTTCCTCATTCTGTTTCCTAGTGCCGGTATGAAGTACTTTCTGTTGTCAGTGAAATACAGAGTTGGAGCTACAACTTAAGCATATATATGGATGGAGTGTAATTTGCATATGAAAAGAAACTTAATGTTCTCTACAATATTGTTGAATTACGCCTTTCACACGCACGTATCTCTCAGAACTGAGCATGTGAGGAGACTTTCGTTCATCTAGCACAAAGGGAACCTGTCGCAGGAGAAACTTTAAGTGTGTTTTCCCAGTCTGTTTCTTAGTGCCGGTTTTAAGTTCCTGCAGGTTTCACTGTAAAATTGATTTGAAGCTAGTACCTCCCAATATATATGGATGGAGTGTAGCTTGCAACTGAGAAGAAACTTTGTGTTCCCAAAAATGTAGGTGAAAGACGGCTTTCACACACACTTATCTCTCAGAACAGAACATGTGGAGAGACGTTCGTTCATCTAGCACAAAGGGAACGGTTTGCAGGAGAAACATTTAGTGTGGATTCTCAGTCTTTTTCCTTGTGCTGCTTTGAAGATCCTGCAGTTTTCACTGTAAAATCTAGTTGGAGCTAGTACCTCCCCATATATATGGATGGAGTGTAATTTGAATCTGAAAAGAAACTATTAGTGCTCAACAACCTAGGTGAAGGACGGCTTTCACACACACTTACCTCTCAGAAATGAGCATGTGGAGAGACTTTCGTTCATCTTGCACAAATGGAACGGGATGCAGGAGAAACATTTAATCTGGTTTCTCTGTCTGTTTCCGAGTGCCGTTTTGTAGTTCCTGCTGTTTTCACTGTAAAACAGAGTTTTAGCTTGTACTTCCCCTATATAAATGGAAGGAGTGTAGTTAGCAATTGAAAAGTAACTTTCTGTTCCAAATAAGCTAGGTTAAGGACGGCTTTCACACACACTTAACTCTCAGAACTGAGCTAGTGGAGAGAATTTCTTTCATCTTGCACAAAAGGAACGGGTTGCAAGAGTAACTTTTAGTTTGGTTTCTCATTCTGTTTCCTAGTTCCATTTAGATGTTCCTGCAACTTTCACTGTAAAAAAGATTTGGAGGTATTACCTCCCCATATATATGGATGGAGTGTAGTTTGCAACTGAAGAGACACTTTGTGTTCCCAAATAGCTAGGTGAAGGATGGCTTTCACACGCACTTATCTCTCAGAACTGAGCATGTTGTGAGACGTAAGTTCATCTAGCGCAAAGGGAACGGTTTGCAGGGAATTTTTTATTGTGGTATCTCAGTCTTTTTCATACTGCCGGTTTGAAGTTAGTGCACTTTTCACTGTAAAAGAGAGTTGGATCTAATACCTACCCATATATATGGATAGAGTGTAGCTTGCAACTGAAGAGACACTTTGTGTTCCCAACTATTTAGTTGAAGGACAGCTTTCACACACAATTATCTCTCAGAAATGAGCATGTGGAGATACGTTCGTTCAACTAGAACAAAGGGAACGGGTAGCAGGAGAAACATTTAGTCTAGTTTCTCATTCTGTTTCCTAGTGCTGGTTTGAAGTTCCTGCAGTTTTCACTGTAAACAGAGTTGGAACTATTACCTCCCCATATATATGGATGGAGTGTAGATTGCAAGTGAAAAGACACTTTGTGTTCCCAACAAGCTAGTTGAAGGACGGCTTTCATACACACTTATATCTCTGAAATGAGCATGTGGAGAGACGTTCGTTCATCTAGCACAAAGGGGACGGTTTGCAGGAGAAATTATATTCTCTTTTTTCATTCTGTTTCTTAGTGCTGGTTTGATATTCCTGCGTTTCTTAATGTAACACTGAGTTATAGCTAGTAATTCCCCTATATATATGCATGGAGTGTAGTTTGCAAATGAAAACAAATTTTGTGCTCCCAATAATCTAGGTGAAGGACGGCTTTCAAAAACACATTATCTATCAGAAGTGAGCATTTGGAGAGAAGATCGTTCATCTAGCACATAGTGAACGGGTTGCAGGAGAATCTTTTTCTCTGGTTTCTCTGTCTGTTTCTTAGTGACTGTTTGAATTTATTATAGTTTTCACTGTAAATCCGAGTTGGAGCTAGTAAATCCCAATATATTTGGATGCAGTGTATTTTGCAACTGAAGAGAATCTGTGTTCCTCAGAAGCTAGTTGAAAGACGGCTTTTACACACATTTATTTCTCAGAAATGGGCATGTGGAGGGAAGTTTGTCCATCTCGCATATAGGGAACGGGTTGCAGGAGAAACTTTATCTCTGGTTTTTCAGTCTGTTTCCTAGTACCTGTTTGAAGCTCCTGCAGTTTTCACAGTAAAACCGAGTTGGAGCTAGTACCTCCTCATATATATGTATGGTTTGCAGTTTGCAACTGAAAAGAAACTCTGTGTTCCCAACAAGCAAGGTGAAGGACGGCTTTCACACACACTTATCTCTCAGAACTGAGCATGTTGAGAGACGTTCGTTCATCTAGCACAAAGGGAAATGGTGGCAGGATAAACTTGTTGTCAGTTTTCTCATTCTGTTTTCTAGAGCTGGTTTGAAGTACCTTTAGTTGTCACTGAAATACAGATTTGAAGCTAGAACCTAAGCATATATATTGATGGAGTGTAGTTTGCAACTGAAAAGAAACTCTTTGTTCCCAACAAGAAAGGTGAAGGATGGATTTCACACACACTTATCTCTCAGAACTGAGCATGTTGAGAGACGTTCGTTCATCTAGCACAAAGGGATCGGGTGGCAGGATAAACTTTTGTCTTGTTTCTCATTCTGTTTCTTAGTGAATGGTTGAAGTACCTTCCGTTGTCACTGAGATACAGATTTGGAGCTACAACTGAAGCATATATATGGATGGAGTGTAGTTTGCATGTGAAAAGAAACTTATTGTCCTCTACAATATAGTTGAAGTACGCCTTTCACACACACGTATCTCTAAGAACTGAGCATGTGGAGAGACGTTCGTTCATCTAGCACAAAGGGAACGTGTCACAGGAGAATATTTCAGTGTGTTGTCTCAGTCTGTTTCTTAGTGCCGGTTTGAAATCCCTGCAGTTTTCACTGTAATACAGATTTGGAGATAGTACCTCCCCATATATATGGATGAACTGTAGTTTGCTAGTGAATAGACACTTTGTTTTCCAAAATATTTAGATGAAGGACGGCTTTCAGACACACTTATCTCTCAGAACTGAGCATGTGGAGAGACTCTCGTTCATCAAGCACAAAGCAAACGTTTTGCAGGAGAAACATTTAGTGTGGATTCTCAGCCTTTTCCTTGTGGTGGTTTGAAGATCCTTCAGTTTTCACTGGAAAACCGAGTTGGAGCTTGTACATGACCATATATATGGATGGAATGCAGTTTGCAACTGAGAAGAAACCTTGTTTTCCCAACAAGATAGAGGAAGGATGTCTTTCACACACACTTATCTCTCAGAACTGAGCAAGTGGAGAGACTTTCGTTCATCTAGCGCAATAGGAAAGGGTTGCAGATGAAGTTTTACTCTTGTTTCTCAGTCTGTTTCCTAGTGACGGGTAGAAGATCCTGCAGATTTCACTGTAAATCCGAGTTGGTGCTAGTAAATCCCCATATATATGGATGCAGTGTATTTTGCAAATGAAAAGAAATTCTGTTCCAACAAGCTAGGTGAAGGACGGCTTTCACACGCACTTATCTCTCAGAACTTAGCATGTTGTGAGACGTAAGTTCGTCTAGCACAAAGGGAACGATTTGCAGGTAATTTTTTATTTTGTTATCTCAGTCTTTTTCATACTGCTGGTTTGAATTTAGTGCACTTTTCACTGTAAAACAGAGTTGGATCTAATACCTACCCATATATATGGATAGATTGTAGTTTGCAACTGAAAAGGCACTTTGTGTTCCCAAATATTTAGGTGAAGGACGGCATTCACACCCAGTTATCTCTCAGAAATGAGCATGTGAATAGACGTTCGTTCATCTATCACAAAGGGAACAGGTCGCAGGGGAAAATTTTTTCTGGTTTTGTCAGTCTGTTTCCATGTGACAGTTTGAACTTATTATAGTTTTAACTGTAAATCCGAGTTGGAGCTAGTAAATCCCAATATATTTGAATGCAGTGTATTTTGCAACTGAAGAGAAACTGTGTTCCTCAGAAGCTAGTTGAAAGACGGTTTTACACACATTTATTTCTCAGAAATATGCATGTGGAGGGAAGTTCATCCATTTTGCAAATAGGGAACGGGTTGCAGGAGAAACTTTATCTCTGGTTTTTCAGTCTGTTTCCTAGTACCTGTTTGAAGCTCCTGCAGTTTTCACAGTAAAAACGAGTTGGAGCTAGTACCTCCCCATATATATGTATGGTTTGTAGTTTGCAACTGAAAAGGAACTCTGTGTTCCCAACAAGCAAGGTGAAGGACGGCTTTCACACACACTTATCTTTCAGAACTGAGCATGTTGAGAGACGTTCGTTCATCTAGCACAAAGGGAAATGGTGGCAGGATAAACTTGTTGTCAGTTTTATCATTCTGTTTTCTAGTGTTGGTTTGAAGTACCTTTAGTTGTCACTGAAATACAGATTTGAAGCTAGAACCTAAGCATATATATTGATGGAGTGTAGTTTGCAACTGAAAAGAAACTCTGTGTTCCCAACAAGCAAGGTGAAGGACGGATTTCACACACACTTATCTCTCAGAACTGAGCATGTTGAGAGACGTTCGTTCATCTAGCACAAAGGGATCGGGTGGCAGGATAAACTTTTTGTCTTGTTTCTCATTCTGTATCCTAGTGCCGGGTTGAAGTACCTTCCGTTGTCACTGAAATACAGAGTTGGAGCTACAACTAAAGCATATATATGGATGGAGTGTAGTTTGCATGTGAAAAGAAACTTATTGTCCTCTAAAATATAGTTGAAGTACGCCTTTCACACACACGTATCTTTAAGAACTGAGCATGTGGAGAGAATTTCGTTCATCTAGCTCAAAGGGAACATGTCGCAAGAGAATATTTCAGTGTGTTTTCTCAGTCTGTTTCTTAGTGCCGGTTTGAAATTCCTGCAGTTTTCACTGTAATACAGATTTGGAACTAGTACCTCCCCATATATATGGATGAAGTGTAGTTTGCAATTGAATAGAAACTATGTGTTCCCAAGTATTTAGGTGAAGGACTGCATTCACACACACTTATATCTCTGACCTGAGCATGTGGAGAGACGTACTTTCATCTAGCACAAAAGAAAGTGTTGCAGGAGAAACTTTTACTCTGATTTCTCAGTCCATTTACTAGCGCCTGTTTGAATTTCCTGCAGTTTTCATTGTAAAACCGAGTTGGAGCTAGTACTTCCACATATATAAGGATGGATTCTAGTTTGAAACCGAAATAAACTTTGTGTTCATAACAAGCTATATGGAGAACGGCTTTCACACACACATAAGTGTCAGACCTGAGCATCTTGCAGACATTCGTTCAACTAGCACAAAAGGAATGTCTTGTAAGAGAAAGTTTTAATACGGTTTGTAAGTGTGTTTCCTAGTGTCGGTTTAAAGTTCCTGCAGCTTTCACTGTAAAACCGAGTTGGAGATAGTACCTCCCCAAATATATGGATGGAGTGTAGTTTGCAACTGAAAAGAAACTCGGTTTTCTCAACAAGCTAGGTGAAGGACGGCTTGCACACACACTTATCTCTCAGAACTGAGCATGTTGAGAGACGTTCGTTCATCTAGCACAAAGGGATCGGGTGGCAGGATAAACTTTTTGTCTTGTTTCTCATTCTGTTTCCTAGTGCCGGGTTGAAGTACCTTCCGTTGTCATTGAAATACAGAGTTGGAGCTACAACTGAAGCATATATATGGATGGAGTGTAGTTTGCATGTGAAAAGAAACTTATTGTCCTCTACAATATAGTTGAAGTACGCCTTTAACACACACGTATCTCTAAGAACTGAGCATGTGGAGAAACTTTCGTTCATCCTGCACAAAGCGAACCTGTCGCAGGAGAAACTTTCAGTGTGTTTTCTCAGTCTGTTTCTTAGTGCCGGTTTGAAGTTCCTAGAGTTTTCACTGTAATACAGATTTGGAGATAGTACCTCCCCATATATATGGATGAAGTGTAGTTTGCAAGTGAATAGACAATTTGTGTTCCAAAATATTTAGGTGAAGGGCGGCTTTCACACACACTTATCTCTCAGAACTGAGCATGTGGAGAGACGTTCGTTCATCAAGCACAAAGCAAACGTTTTGCACGAGAAATATTTAGTGTGGATTCTCAGCCTTTTTCCTTGTGCTGGTTTGAAGATCCTTCAGTTTTCACTGTAAAACCGAGTTGGAGCTTGTACATGACCATATATATGGATGGAATGTAGTTTGCAACTGAGAAGAAACCTTGTTTTCCCAACAAGATAGAGGAAGGATGGCTTTCACACTCACTTATCTCTCAGAACTGAGCAAGTGGAGAGACTTTCGTTCATCTAGCCCAATAGGAAAGGGTTGCAGATGAAGTTTTACTCTTGTTTCTCAGTCTGTTTCCTAGTGACGGGTAGAAGATCCTGCAGATTTCACTGTAAATCCGAGTTGGTGCTAGTAAATCCCCATATATATGGATGCAGTGTATTTCGCAAATGAAAAGAAATTTTGTTCCAACAAGCTAGGTGAAGGACGGCTTTCACACCCACTTATCTCTCAGAACTGAGCATTTTGTGAGACGTAAGTTCATCTAGCGCAAAGGGAACGGTTTGCAGGGAATTTTTTATTGTGGTATCTCAGTCTTTTTCATACTGCCGGTTTGAATTTAGTGCACTTTTCACTGTAAAACAGAGTTGGATCTAATACCTACCCATATATATGGATAGAGTGTAGTTTGCAACTGAAGAGACACTTTGTGCTCTCAACTATTTAGTTGAAGGACGGCTTTCACACACAGTTATCTCTCAGAAATGAGCATGTGGAGATACGTTCGTTCAACTAGAACAAAGGGAACGGGTAGCAGGAGAAACATTTAGTCTAGTTTCTCATTCTGTTTCCTAGTGCTGGTTTGAAGTTCCTGCAGTTTTCACTGTAAACAGAGTTGGAACTATTACCTCCCCATATATATGGATGGAGTGTAGATTTCAAGTGAAAAGACACTTTGTGTTCCCAACAAGCTAGTTGAAGGACGGCTTTCATACACACTTATATCTCTGAAATGAGCATGTGGAGAGACGTTCGTTCATCTAGCACAAAGGGGACGGTTTGCAGGAGAAATTATATTCTCTTTTTTCATTCTGTTTCTTAGTGCTGGTTTGAAATTCCTGCATTTTTTAATGTAACACCGAGTTATAGCTAGTAATTCCCCTATATATATGCATGGAGTGTAGTTTGCAAATGAAAACAAATTTTGTGCTCCCAATAATCTAGATGAAGGACGGCTTTCACAAACACATTATCTATCAGAAGTGAGCATTTGGAGAGAAGATCGTTCATCTAGCACATAGTGAACGGGTTGCAGGAGAATCTTTTTCTCTGGTTTCTCAGTCTGTTTCCCAGTGCCTGTTTCAAGTTCCTGCAGTTTTCACTGTAAAACCGAGTTGGAACTAGTACCTCCCCATATAATTAGATGGAGTTTAGTTTGCAACTTAATAGAAACTTTGTGTTCCCTAAAAGTTTGTGAAGGACGGCTTTCACACACATTTATCTCTCTGAACTGAGCATGTGGAGAGACGTTCTTTCATCTAGCACAAAAGAAAGTGTTGCAGGAGAAACTTTTACTCTGATTTCTCAGTCCATTTACTAGCGCCGGTTTGAATTTCCTGCAGTTTTCACTGTAAAACCGAGTTGGAGCTAGTACTTCCACATATATATGGATGGATTCTAGTTTGAAACTGAAAGAACCGTTGTGTTCATAACAAGCTATATGGAGGACGGCTTTCACACACACTTAACTCTCAGATCTGAGCATGTTGCAGACTTTCGTTCAACTAGCACAAAGGGAATGACTTGCAAGAGAAAGTTTTAGTACGGTTTCTAAGTCTGATTCCTAGTGCCGGTTTGAAGTTCCTGCAGCTTTCACTGTAAAACCGAGTTGGAGCTAGTACCTCCCCAAATATATGTATGGTTTGTAGTTTGCAACTGAAAAGAAACTCTGTGTTCCCAACAAGCAAGGTGAAGGACGGCTTTCACACACACTTATCTCTCAGAACTGAGCATGTTGAGAGACTTTCGTTCATCTAGCCCAAAGGGAAAAGTTGGCAGGATAAACTTGTTGTCAGTTTTATCATTCTGTTTTCTAGTGTTGGTTTGAAGTAACTTTATGTTGTCACTGAAATACAGATTTGAAGCTAGAAGCTAAGCATATATATTGATGGAGTGTAGTTTGCAACTGAAAAGAAACTCTGTGTTCCCAACAAGCAAGGTGAAGGACGGATTTCACACACACTTATCTCTCAGAACTGAGCATGTGGAGAGACGTTCGTTCATCTAGCACAAAGGGATCGGGTGGCAGGATAAACTTTTTGTCTTGTTTCTCATTCTGTTTCCTAGTGCCGGGTTGAAGTACCTTCCGTTGTCATTGAAATACAGAGTTGGAGCTACAACTGAAGCATATATATGGATGGAGTGTAGTTTGCATGTGAAAAGAAACTTAATGTCCTCTACAATATAGTTGAAGTACGCCTTTCACACACACGTATCTCTAAGAAATGAGCATGTGGAGAGATTTTCGTTCATCTAGCACAAAGGGAACGTGTCACAGGAGAATATTTCAGTGTGTTTTCTCAGTCTGTTTCTTAGTGCCGGTTTGAAATTCCTGCAGTTTTCACTGTAATACAGATTTGGAACTAGTACTTCCCCATATATATGGATGAAGTGTAGTTTGCAAGTGAATAGACACTTTGTGTTCCCAAATATTTCGGTGAAGGGCGGATTTCACACACACTTATATCTCTGACCTGAGCATGTGGAGAGACGTTCTTTCATCTAGCACAAAAGGAAGTGTTGCAGGAGAAAATTCTACTCTGATTTCTAAGTCCATTTACTAGCGCCGGTTTGAATTTCCTGCAGTTTTAACTGTAAAACCGAGTTGGAGCTAGAACTTCCACATATATATGGATGGATTCTAGTTTGAAACCGAAATAAACTTTGTGTTCATAACAAGCTATATGGAGAACGGCTTTCACACACACTTAAGTCTCAGATGTGAGCATATTGCAGACTTTCGTTCAACTAGCATAAATGGAATGTCTTGCAAGAGAAAGTTTTAATATGGTTTGTAAGTCTGTTTCCTTGTGCCGTTTTGAAGTTCCTGCAGCTTTCACTGTAAAACCGAGTTGGAGCTAGTACCTCCCCAAATATATGGATGGATTGTAGTTTGCAACTGAAAAGAAACTCTGTTTTCCCAACAAGCTAGGAGAAGGACGGCTTGCACACACACTTATCTCTCAGAACTGAGCATGTTGTGAGACGTTCGTTCATCTAGCACAAAGGGATCGGGTGGCAGGATAAACTTTTGTCTTGTTTCTCATTCTGTTTCCTAGTGCCGGTATGAAGTACCTTCTGTTGTCAGTGAAATACAGAGTTGGAGCTAGAACTTAAGCATATATATGGATGGAGTGTAGTTTGCATGTGAAAAGAGACTTATTGTCCTCTACAATATAGTTGAAGTACGCCTTTAACACACACGTATCTCTAAGAACTGAGCATGTGGAGAGAATTTCGTTCATCCTGCACAAAGGGAACCTGTCACAGGAGAAAATTTCAGTGTGTTTTCTCAGTCTGTTTCTTAGTGCCGGTTTGAAGTTCCTGCAGTTTTCACTGTAATACAGATTTGGAGATAGTACCTCCCCATATATATGGATGAAGTGTAGTTTGCAAGTGAATAGACAATTTGTGTTCCGAAATATTTAGGTGAAGGACGGCTTTCACACACACTTATATCTCTGACCTGAGCATGTGGAGAGACGTTCTTTCATCTAGCACAAAAGAAAGTGTTGCAGGAGAAACTTTTACTCTGATTTCTCAGTCTATTTCCTAGTGCCAGTTTGAATTTCCTGCAGTTTTCACTGTAAAACCGAGTTGGAGCTAGTACTTCCACATATATATGGATGGATTCTAGTTTGAACCCGAAATAAAGTTTGTGTAAATAACAAGCTATATGGAGAACGGATTTCACACACACTTAAGTCTCAGATCTGAGCATCTTGCAGACTTTCGTTCAACTAGCACAAAGGGAATGTCTTGCAAGAGAAAGTTTTAATACGGTTTGTAAGTCTGTTTCCTTGTGCCGGTTTGAAGTTCCTGCAGCTTTCACTGTAAAATCGAGTTGGAGCTAGTACCTCCCCAAATATATGGATGGATTGTAGTTTGCAACTGAAAAGAAACTCTGTTTTCCCAACAAGCTAGGTGAAGGACGGCTTGCACACACACTAATCTCTCAGAACTGAGCATGTTGAGAGACGTTCGTTCATCTAGCACAAAGGGATCGGGTGGCAGGGTAAACTTTTGTCTTGTTTCTCATTCTGTTTCCTAGTGCCGGTATGAAGTACCTTCTATTGTCAGTGAAATACAGAGTAGGAGCTACAACTGAAGCATATATATGGATGGAGTGTAGTTTGCATATGAAAAGAAACTTATTGTCCTCTACAATATAGTTGAAGTACGCCTTTAACACACACGTATCTCTAAGAGCTGAGCATGTGGAGAGACTTTCGTTCATCCTGCACAAAGGGAACCTGTCACAGGAGAAACTTTCAATGTGTTTTCTCAGTCTGTTTCTTAGTGCCGGTTTGAAGTTCCTGCAGTTTTCACTGTAATACAGATTTGGAGATAGTACCTCCCCATATATATGGATGAAGTGTAGTTTGCAAGTGAATAGACAATTTGAGTTCCAAAATATTTAGGTGAAGGACGGCATTAAAACACACTTATCTCTCAGAACTGAGCATGTGGAGAGACTTTCGTTCATCAAGCACAAAGCAAACGTTTTGCAGGAGAAACATTTAGTGTGGATTCTCAGCCATTTCCCTTGTGCTGGTTTGAAGATCCTTCAGTTTTTACAGTAAAACCGAGTTGGAGCTTGTACATGACCATATATATGGATGGAATGTAGTTAGCAACTGAGAAGAAACCTTGTTTTCCCAACAAGATAGAGGAAGGATGGCTTTCACACACACTTATCTCTCAGAACTGAGCAAGTGGAGAGACTTTCGTTCATCTAGCGCAATAGGAAAGGGTTGCAGATGAATTTTTACTCTTGTTTCTCAGTCTGTTTCCTAATGACGGGTAGAAGATCCTGCAGATTTCACTGTAAATCCGAGTTGGTGCTAGTAAATCCCCATATATATGGATGCAGTGTATTTCGCAAATGAAAAGAAATTTTGTTCCAACAAGCTAGGTGAAGGACGGCTTTCACACCCACTTATCTCTCAGAACTGAGCATTTTGTGAGACGTAAGTTCATCTAGCGCAAAGGGAACGGTTTGCAGGGAATTTTTTATTGTGGTATCTCAGTCTTTTTCATACTGCCGGTTTGAAGTTAGTGCACTTTTCACTGTAAAACAGAGTTGGATCTAACACCTACCCATATATATGGATAGAGTGTAGTTTGCAACTGAAGAGACACTTTGTGTTCCCAACTATTTAGTTGAAGGACGGCTTTCACACACAGTTATCTCTCAGAAATGAGCATGTGGAGATACGTTCGTTCAACTAGAACAAAGGGAACGGGTAGCAGGAGAAACATTTAGTCTAGTTTCTCAGTCTCTTTCCTAGTGCTGGTTTGAAGTTCCTGCAGTTTTCACTGTAAACAGAGTTGGAACTATTACCTCCCTATATATATGGATGGAGTGTAGATTGCAAGTGAAAAGACACTTTGTGTTCCCAACAAGCTAGTTGAAGGACGGCTTTCATACACACTTATATCTCTGAAATGAGCATGTGGAGAGACGTTCGTTCATCTAGCACAAAGGGAACGGCTTGCAGGAGAAATTATATTCTCTTTTTTCATTCTGTTTCTTAGTGCTGTTTTGAAATTCCTGCATTTTTTAATGTAACAACGAGTTATAGCTAGTAATTCCCCTATATATATATGCATGGAGTGTAGTTTGCAAATGAAAACAAATTTTGTGCACCCAATAATCTAGGTGAAGGACGGCTTTCACAAACACATTATCTATCAGAAGTGAGCATTTGGAGAGAAGATCGTTCATCTAGCACATAGTCAACGGGTTGCAGGAGAATCTTTTTCTCTGGTTTCTCAGTCTGTTTCCCAGTGCCTGTTTCAAGTTCCTGCAGTTTTTGCTGCAAAACCGAGTTGGAACTAGTACCTACCCATATATTTATAGATGGAGTTTAGTTTGCAACTTAATAGAAACTTTGTGTTCCCTACAAGTTTGTGAAGGACGGCTTTCACACACATTTATCTCTCTGACATGAGCATGGGGAGAGACGTTCTTTCATTTAGCACAAAAGAAAGTGTAGCAGGAGAAACTTTTACTCTGATTTCTCAGTCCATTTACTAGCGCCGGTTTGAATTTCCTGCAGTTTTCACTGTAAAACCGAGTTGGAGCTAGTACTTCCACATATATATGGATGGATTCTAGTTTGAAACCGAAAGAACCGTTGTGTTCATAACAAGCTATATGGAGGACGGCTTTCACACACACTTAACTCTCAGATCTGAGCATGTTGTAGACTTTCGTTCAACTAGCACAAAGGGAATGACTTGCAAGAGAAAGTTTTAGTACGGTTTCTAAGTCTGATTCCTAGTGCCGGTTTGAAGTTCCTGCAGCTTTCACTGTAAAACCGAGTTGGAGCTAGTACCTCCCCAAATATATGGAAGGAGTGTAGTTTGCAACTGAAAAGGAACTCTGTGTTCCCAACAAGCAAGGTGAAGGACGGCTTTCACACACACTTATCTCTCAGAACTGAGCATGTTGAGAGACGTTCGTTCATCTAGCCCAAAGGGAAAAGTTGGCAGGATAAACTTGTTGTCAGTTTTATCATTCTGTTTTCTAGTGTTGGTTTGAAGTAACTTTATGTTGTCACTGAAATACAGATTTGAAGCTAGAAGCTAAGCATATATATTGATGGAGTGTAGTTTGCAACTGAAAAGAATCTCTGTGTTCCCAACAAGCAAGGTGAAGGACGGATTTCACACACACTTATCTCTCAGAACTGAGCATGTGGAGAGACGTTCGTTCATCAAGCACAAAGCAAACGTTTTGCACGAGAAACATTTAGTGTGGATTCTCAGCCTTTTTCCTTGTGCTGGTTTGAAGATCCTTCAGTTTTCACTGTAAAACCGAGTTGGAGCTTGTACATGACCATATATATGGATGGAATGTAGTTAGCAACTGAGAAGAAACCTTGTTTTCCCAACAAGATAGAGGAAGGATGGCTTTCACACTCACTTATCTCTCAGAACTGAGCAAGTGGAGAGACTTTCGTTCATCTAGCCCAATAGGAAAGGGTTGCAGATGAAGTTTTACTCTTGTTTCTCAGTCTGTTTCCTAGTGACAGGTAGAAGATCCTGCAGATTTTACTGTAAATCCGAGTTGGTGCTAGTAAATCCCCATATATATGGATGCAGTGTATTTCGCAAATGAAAAGAAGTTTTGTTCCAACAAGCTAGGTGAAGGACGGCTTTCACACCCACTTATCTCTCAGAACTGAGCATTTTGTGAGATGTAAGTTCATCTAGCGCAAAGGGAACGGTTTGTAGGGAATTTTTTATTGTGGTATCTCAGTCTTTTTCATACTGCCGGTTTGAAGTTAGTGCACTTTTCACTGTAAAACAGAGTTGGATCTAATACCTACCCATATATATGGATAGAGTGTAGTTTGCAACTGAAGAGACACTTTGTGTTCCCAACTATTTAGTTGAAGGACGGCTTTCACACACAGTTATCTCTCAGAAATGAGCATGTGGAGATACGTTCGTTAATCTAGCACAAAGGGGACGGTTTGCAGGAGAAATTATATTCTCTTTTTCATTCTGTTTCTTAGTGCTGGTTTGAAATTCCTGCATTTTTTAATGTAACACCGAGTTATAGCTAGTAATTCCCCTATATATATGCATGGAGTGTAGTTTGCAAATGAAAACAAATTTTGTGCTCCCAATAATCAAGATGAAGTACGGCTTTCACAAACACATTATCTATCAGAAGTGAGCATTTGGAGAGAAGATCGTTCATCTAGCACATAGTGAACGGGTTGCAGGAGAATCTTTTTCTCTGGTTTCTCAGTCTGTTTCCCAGTGCCTGTTCCATGTTCCTGCAGTTTTCACTGTAAAACCGAGTTGGAACTAGTACCTCCCCATATAATTAGATGGAGTTTAGTTTGCAACTTAATAGAAACTTTGTGTTCCCTACAAGCTTTGTGAAGGACGGCTTTCACACACATTTATCTCTCTGAACTGAGCATGTGGAGAGACGTTCTTTCATCTAGCACAAAAGAAAGTGTTGCAGGAGAAACTTTTACTCTGATTTCTCAGTCCATTTACTAGCGCCGGTTTGAATTTCCTGCAGTTTTCACTGTAAAACCGAGTTGGAGCTAGTACTTCCACATATATATGGATGGATTCTAGTTTGAAACCGAAAGAACCGTTGTGTTCATAACAAGCTATATGGAGGACGGCTTTCACACACACTTAACTCTCAGATCTGAGCATCTTGCAGACTTTCGTTCAACTAGCACAAAGGGAATGACTTGCAAGAGAAAGTTTTAGTACGGTTTCTAAGTCTGATTCCTAGTGCCGGTTTGAAGTTCCTGCAGCTTTCACTGTAAAACCGAGTTGGAGCTAGTATCTCCCCAAATATATGGAAGGAGTGTAGTTTGCAACTGAAAAGAAACTCTGTTTTCCCAACAAGCTAGGTGAAGGACGGCTTGCACACACACTTATCTCTCAGAACTGAGCATGTTGAGAGACGATCGTTCATCTAGAACAAAGGAATCGGGTGGCAGGATAAACTTTTGTCTTGTTTCTCATTCTGTTTCCTAGTTCCGGGTTGAAGTACCTTCCGTTGTCACTGAAATACAGAGTTGGAGCTACAACTGAAGCATATATATGGATGGAATGTAGTTTGCATGTGAAAAGAAACTTATTGTCCTCTACAATATAGTTGAAGTACGCCTTTCACACACACGTATCTCTAAGAACTGAGCATTTGGAGAGACTTTCGTTCATCTAGCACAAAGGGAACGTGTCGCAGGAAAACATTTCAGTGTGTTTTCTCACTGTGTTTCTTTGTGCCGGTTTGAAATTCCTGCAGTTTTCAATATAATACAGATTTGGAGATAGTACCTCCCCATATATATGGATGAAGTGTAGTTTGCAAGTGAATAGACACTTTGTGTTCCCAAATATTTCGGTGAAGGGCGGATTTCACACACACTTATATCTCTGACCTGAGCATGTGGAGAGACGTTCTTTCATCTAGCACAAAAGGAAGTGTTGCAGGAGAAACTTTTACTCTGATTTCTAAGTCCATTTACTAGCGCCGGTTTGAATTTCCTGCAGTTTTCACTGTAAAACCGAGTTGGAGCTAGTACTTCCACATATATATGGATGGATTCTAGTTTGAAACCGAAATAAACTTTGTGTTCATAACAAGCTATATGGAGAATGGCTTTCACACACATTTAAGTCTCAGATGTGAGCATATTGCAGACTTTCGTTCAACTAGCATAAATGGAATGTCTTGCAAGAGAAAGTTTTAATATGGTTTGCAAGTCTGTTTCCTTGTGCCGGTTTGAAGTTCCTGCAGCTTTCACTGTAAAACGGAGTTGGAGCTAGTACCTCCCCAAATATATGGATGGATTGTAGTTTGCAACTGAAAAGAAACTCTGTTTTCCCAAACAAGCTAGGAGAAGGACGGCTTGCACACACACTTATCTCTCAGAACTGAGCATGTTGTGAGACGTTCGTTCATCTAGCACAAAGAGATCGGGTGGCAGGATAAACTTTTGTCTTGTTTCTCATTCTGTTTCCTAGTGCCGGTATGAAGTACCTTCTGTTGTCAGTGAAATACAGAGTTGGAGCTAGAACTTAAGCATATATATGGATGGAGTGTAGTTTGCATGTGAAAAGGAACTTATTGTCCTCTACAATATAGTTGAAGTACGCCTTTAACACACACGTATCTCTAAGAACTGAGCATGTGGAGAGACTTTCGTTCATCCTGCACAAAGGGAACCTGTCACAGGAGAAACTTTCAGTGTGTTTTCTCAGTCTGTTTCTTAGTGCCGGTTTGAAGTTCCTGCAGTTTTCACTGTAATACAGATTTGGAGATAGTACCTCCCCATATATATGGATGAATTGTAGTTTGCAAGTGAATAGACACTTTGTGTTCCGAAATATTTAGGTGAAGGACGGCTTTCACACACACTTTTATCTCAGACTTGAGCATGTGGAGAGACGTTCTTTCATCTAGCACAAAAGAAAGTGTTGCAGGAGAAACTTTTACTCTGATTTCTCAGTCTATTTCCTAGTGCCGGTTTGAATTTCCTGCAGTTTTCACTGTAAAACCGAGTTGGAGCTAGTACTTCCACATATATATGGATGGATTCTAGTTTGAACCCGAAATAAAGTTTGTGTAAATAACAAGCTATATGGAGAACGGATTTCACACACACTTAAGTCTCAGATCTGAGCATCTTGCAGACTTTCGTTCAACTAGCACAAAGGGAATGTCTTGCAAGAGAAAGTTTTAATACGGTTTGTAAGTCTGTTTCCTAGTGCCGGTTTGAAGTTCCTGCAGCTTTCACTGTAAAATCGAGTTGGAGCTAGTACCTCCCCAAATATATGGATGGATTGTAGTTTGCAACTGAAAAGAAACTCTGTTTTCCCACCAAGCTAGGTGAAAGAAGGCTTGCACACACACTAATCTCTCAGAACTGAGCATGTTGAGAGACGTTCGTTCATCTAGCACAAAGGGATCGGGTGGCAGGATAAACTTTTGTCTTGTTTCTCATTCTGTTTCCTAGTGCCGGTATGAAGTACCTTCTGTTGTCAGTGAAATACAGAGTTGGAGCTACAACTGAAGCATATATATGGATGGAGTGTAGTTTGCATATGAAAAGAAACTTATTGTCCTCTACAATATAGTTGAAGTTCGCCTTTAACACACACGTAACTCTAAGAGCTGAGCATGTGGAGAGACTTTCGTTCATCCTGCACAAAGGGAACCTGTCGCAGGAGAAACTTTCAATGTGTTTTCTCAGTCTGTTTCTTAGTGCCGGTTTGAAGTTCCTGCAGTTTTCACTGTAATACAGATTTGGAGATAGTACCTCCCCATATATATGGATGAAGTGTAGTTTGCAAGTGAATAGACAATTTGAGTTCCAATATATTTAGGTGAAGGACGGCATTAAAACACACTTATCTCTCAGAACTGAGCACGTGGAGAGACTTTCGTTCATCAAGCACAAAGCAAACGTTTTGCAGGAGAAACTTTTATTGTGGATTCTCAGGCATATCCCTTGTGCTGGTTTGAAGATCCTTCAGTTTTTACAGTAAAACCGAGTTGGAGCTTGTACATGACCATATATATGGATGGAATGTAGTTAGCAACTGAGAAGAAACCTTGTTTTCCCAACAAGATAGAGGAAGGATGGCTTTCACACACACTTATCTCTCAGAACTGAGCAAGTGGAGAGACTTTCGTTCATCTAGCGCAATAGGAAAGGGTTGCAGATGAAGTTTTACTCTTGTTTCTCAGTCTGTTTCCTAGTGACGGGTAGAAGATCCTGCAGATTTCACTGTAAATCCGAGTTGGTGCTAGTAAATCCCCATATATATGGATGCAGTGTATTTCGCAAATGAAAAGAAATTTTGTTCCAACAAGCTAGGTGAAGGACGGCTTTCACACCCACTTATCTCTCAGAACTGAACATTTTGTGAGACGTAAGTTCATCTAGCGCAAAGGGAACGGTTTGCAGGGAATTTTTTATTGTGTTATCTCAGTCTTTTTCATACTGCCGGTTTGAAGTTAGTGCACTTTTCACTGTAAAACAGAGTTGGATCTAATACCTACCCATATATATGGATAGAGTGTAGTTTGCAACTGAAGAGACACTTTGTGTTCCCAACTATTTAGTTGAAGGACGGCTTTCACACACAGTTATCTCTCAGAAATGAGCATGTGGAGATACGTTCGTTCAACTAGATCAAAGGGAACGGGTAGCAGGAGAAACATTTAGTCTAGTTTCTCATTCTGTTTCCTAGTGCTGGTTTGAAGTTCCTGCAGTTTTCACTGTAAACAGAGTTGGAACTATTACCTCCCTATATATATGGATGGAGTGTAGATTGCAAGTGAAAAGACACTTTGTGTTCCCAACAAGCTAGTTGAAGGACGGCTTTCATACACACTTATATCTCTGAAATGAGCATGTGGAGAGACGTTCGTTCATCTAGCACAAAGGGGACGGTTTGCAGGAGAAATTATATTCTCTTTTTTCATTCTGTTTCTTAGTGCTGGTTTGAAATTCCTGCATTTTTTAATGTAACACCGAGTTATAGCTGGTAATTCCCCTATATATATATGCATGGAGTGTAGTTTGCAAATGAAAACAAATTTTGTGCACCCAATAATCTAGGTGAAGGACGGCTTTCACAAACACATTATCTATCAGAAGTGAGCATTTGGAGAGAAGATCGTTCATCTAGCACATAGTCAACGGGTTGCAGGAGAAACTTTTTCTCTGGTTTTTCAGTCTGTTTCCCAGTGCCTGTTACAAGTTCCTGCAGTTTTTGCTGCAAAACCGAGTTGGAACTAGTACCTCCCCATATATTTATAGATGGAGTTTAGTTTGCAACTTAATAGAAACTTTGTGTTCCCTACAAGTTTGTGAAGGACGGCTTTCACACACATTAATCTCTCTGACCTGAGCATGTGGAGAGACGTTCTTTCATTTAGCACAAAAGAAAGTGTAGCAGGAGAAACTTTTACTCTGATTTCTCAGTCCATTTACTAGCGCCGGTTTGAATTTCCTGCAGTTTTCACTGTAAAACCGAGTTGGAGCTAGTACTTCCACATATATATGGATGGATTCTAGTTTGAAACCAAAAGAAATGTTGTGTTCATAACAAGCTATATGGAGGATGGCTTTCACACAACCTTAACTCTCACATCTGAGCATGTTGCAGAATTTCGTTCAACTAGCACAAAGGGAATGACTTGCAAGAGAAAGTTTTAATACGGTTTCTAAGTCTGTTTCCTAGTGCCGGTTTGAAGTTCCTGCAGCTTTCACTGTAAAACCGAGTTGGAGCTAGTACCTCCCCAAATATATGGATGGATTGCAGTTTGCAACTGAAAAGAAACTCGGTTTTCCCAACAAGCTAGGTGAAGGACGGCTTGCACACACACTTATCTCTCAGAACTGAGCATGTTGAGAGACTTTCGTTCACCTAGAACAAAGGGATCGGGTGGCAGGATAATCTTTTGTCTTGTTTCTCATTCTGTTTCCTAGTGCCGGGTTGAAGTACCTTGGTTGTCACTGAAATACAGAGTTGGAGCTACAACTGAAGCATATATATGGATGGAGTGTAGTTTGCATATGAAAAGAAACTTATTGTCCTCTACAATATAGTTGAAGTACGCCTTTCACACACACGTATCTCTAAGAACTGCGCATTTGGAGAGATTTTCGTTCATCTAGCACAAAGGGAACGTGTCGCAGGAGAATATTTCAGTGTGTTTTCTGAATGTGTTTCTTTGTGCCGGTTTGAAATTCCTGCAGTTTTCACTGTAATACAGATTTGGAGATAGTACCGCCCCATATACATGGATGAAGTGTAGTTTGCAAGTGAATAGACAATTTGTGTTCCAAAATATTTAGGTGAAGGACGGCTTTCACACACACTTATCTCTCAGAACTGAGCATGTGGAGAGACTTTCGTTCATCAAGCATAAAGCAAACGTTTTGCAGGAGAAATATTTAGTGTGGATTCTCAGCCTTTTTCCTTGTGCTGGTTTGAAGATCCTTCAGTTTTCAGTGTAAAACCGAGTTGCAGCTTGTACATGACCATATATATGGATGGAATGTAGTTTGCAACTGAGAAGAAACCTTGTTTTCCCAACAAGATAGAGGAAGGATGGCTTTCACACACACTTATCTCTCAGAACTGAGTAAGTGGAGAGACTTTCGTTCATCTAGCCCCATAGGAAAGGGTTGCAGATGATGTTTTACTCCTGTTTCTCAGTCTGTTTCCTAGTGACGCGTAGAAGATCCTGCAGATTTCACTGTAAATCCGAGTTGGTGCTAGTAAATCCCCATATATATGGATGCAGAGTATTTTGCAAATGAAAAGATATTTTGTTCCAACAAGCTAGGTGAAGAGCGGCTTTCACACCCACTTATCTCTCAGAACTGAGCATGTTGTGAGACTTAAGTTCATCTAGCTCAAAGGGAACGGTTTGCAGGGAATTTTTTATTGTGGTATCTCAGTCTTTTTTAATACTGCCTTTTTGAACGTAGTGCACTTTTCACTGTAATACAGAGTTGGATCTAATACCTACCCATATATATGGATAGATTGTAGTTTGCAACTGAAAAGGCACTTTGTGTTCCCAAATATTTAGGTGAAGGACGGCATTCACACCCAGTTATCTCTCAGAAATGAGCATTTGAAGAGACGTTCGTTCATCTATCACAAAGGGAACAGGTCGCAGGGGAAACATTTTGTCTGGTTTCTCAGTCTGTTTCCTAGTGACTGTTTGAACTTATTATAGTTTTCACTGTAAATCCGAGTTGGAGCTAGTAAATCCCAATATATTTGGATGCAGTTTATTTTGCACATGTAGAGAAACTGTGTTCCTCAGAAGCTAGTTGAAAGACGGCTTTTACACACGTTTATTTCTCAGAAATGGGCATGTGGAGGGAAGTTCGTCCATTTCGCATATATGGAACGGTTGCAGGAGGAACTTTATCTCCGGTTTTTCAGTCTGTTTCCTAGTACCTGTTTGAAGCTCCTGCAGTTTTCACAGTAAAACCAAGTTGGAACTAGTACCTCCGCATATATATGTATGGTTTGTAGTTTGCAACTGAAAAGGAACTCTGTGTTCCCAACAAGCAAGGTGAAGGACGGCTTTCACACACACTTATCTCTCAGAACTGGGCATGTTGAGAGACGTTCGTTCATCTAGCCCAAAGGGAAAAGTTGGCAGGATAAACTTGTTGTCAGTTTTATCATTCTGTTTTCTAGTGTTGGTTTGAAGTAACTTTATGTTGTCACAGAAATACAGATTTGAAGCTAGAAGCTAAGAATATATATTGATGGAGTGTAGTTTGCAACTGAAAAGAAACTCTGTGTTCCCAACAAGCAAGGTGAAGGACGGATTTCACACACACTTATCTCTCAGATCTGAGCATGTTGAGAGACGTTCGTTCATCTAGCACAAAGGGATCGGGTGGCAGGATAAACTTTTTGTCTTGTTTCTCATTCTGTTTCCTAGTGCCGGGTTGAAGTACCTTCCGTTGTCATTGAAATACAGAGTTGGAGCTACAACTGAAACATATATATGGATGGAGTGTAGTTTGCATGTGAAAAGAAACTTATTGTCCTCTACAATATAGTTGAAGTACGCCTTTAACACACACGTATCTCTAAGAAATGAGCATGTGGAGAGACATTCGTTCATCCTGCACAAAGGGAACCTGTCGCAGGAGAAACTTTCAGTGTGTTTTCTCAGTCTCTTTCTTAGTGCCAGTTTGAATTTCCTAGAGTTTTCACTGTAATACAGATTTGGAGATAGTACATCCCCATATATATGGATGAAGTGTAGTTTGCAAGTGAATAGACAATTTGAGTTCCAAAATATTTAGGTGAATGACGGCTTTCACACACACTTATCTCTCAGAACTGAGCATGTGGAGAGACGTTCGTTCATCAAGCACAAAGCAAACGTTTTGCACGAGAAACATTTAGTGTGGATTCTCAGCCTTTTTCCTTGTGCTGGTTTGAAGATCCTTCAGTTTTCACTGTAAAACCGAGTTGGAGCTTGTACATGACCATATATATGGATGGAATGTAGTTAGCAACTGAGATGAAACCTTGTTTTCCCAACAAGATAGAGGAAGGATGGCTTTCACACTCACTTATCTCTCAGAACTGAGCAAGTGGAGAGACTTTCGTTCATCTAGCCCAATAGGAAAGGGTTGCAGATGAAGTTTAACTCTTGTTTCTCAGTCTGTTTCCTAGTGACAGGTAGAAGATCCTGCAGATTTCACTGTAAATCCGAGTTGGTGCTAGTAAATCCCCATATATATGGATGCAGTGTATTTCGCAAATGAAAAGAAATTTTGTTCCAACAAGCTAGGTGAAGGACGGCTTTCACACCCACTTATCTCTCAGAACTGAGCATTTTGTGAGACGTAAGTTCATCTAGCGCAAAGGGAACGGTTTGCAGGGAATTTTTTATTGTGGTATCTCAGTCTTTTTCATACTGCCGGTTTGAAGTTAGTGCACTTTTCACTGTAAAACAGAGTTGGATCTAATACCTACCCATATATATGGATAGAGTGTAGTTTGCAACTGAAGAGACACTTTGTGCTCTCAACTATTTAGTTGAAGGACGGCTTTCACACACAGTTATCTCTCAGAAATGAGCATGTGGAGATACGTTCGTTCAACTAGAACAAAGGGAACGGGTAGCAGGAGAAACATTTAGTCTAGTTTCTCATTCTGTTTCCTAGTGCTGGTTTGAAGTTCCTGCAGTTTTCACTGTAAACAGAGTTGGAACTATTACCTCCCCATATATATGGATGGAGTGTAGATTGCAAGTGAAAAGGCACTTTGTGTTCCCAACAAGCTAGTTGAAGGACGGCTTTCATACACACTTATATCTCTGAAATGAGCATGTGGAGAGACGTTCGTTCATCTAGCACAAAGGGGACGGTTTGCAGGAGAAATTATATTCTCTTTTTTCATTCTGTTTCTTAGTGCTGGTTTGAAATTCCTGCATTTTTTAATGTAACACCGAGTTATAGCTAGTAATTCCCCTATATATATGCATGGAGTGTAGTTTGCAAATGAAAACAAATTTTGTGCTCCCAATAATCTAGATGAAGGACGGCTTTCACAAACACATTATCTATCAGAAGTGAGCATTTGGAGAGAAGATCGTTCATCTAGCACATAGTGAACGGGTTGCAGGAGAATCTTTTTCTCTGGTTTCTCAGTCTGTTTCCCAGTGCCTGTTTCAAGTTCCTGCAGTTTTCACTGTAAAACCGAGTTGGAACTAGTACCTCCCCATATAATTAGAAGGAGTTTAGTTTGCAACTTAATAGAAACTTTGTGTTCCCTACAAGCTTTGTGAAGGACGGCTTTCACACACATTTATCTCTCTGAACTGAGCATGTGGAGAGACGTTCTTTCATCGAGCACAAAAGAAAGTGTTGCAGGAGAAACTTTTACTCTGATTTCTCAGTCCATTTACTAGCGCCGGTTTGAATTTCCTGCAGTTTTCACTGTAAAACCGAGTTGGAGCTAGTACTTCCACATA
The DNA here is from genome assembly GCF_009834535.1 of Camelus ferus. Lineage (NCBI taxonomy): Eukaryota > Metazoa > Chordata > Mammalia > Artiodactyla > Camelidae > Camelus > Camelus ferus. The sequence continues at coordinate 6,018,379 of NC_045704.1, forward strand.
TATATGGATGGATTCTAGTTTGAAACCGAAAGAACCTTTGTGTTCATAACAAGCTATATGGAGGACGGCTTTCAAACACACTTAACTCTCAGATCTGAGCATGTTGCAGACTTTCGTTCAACTAGCACAAAGGGAATGACTTGCAAGAGAAAGTTTTAGTACGGTTTCTAAGTCTGATTCCTAGTGCCGGTTTGAAGTTCCTGCAGCTTTCACTGTAAAACCGAGTTGGAGCTAGTACCTCCCCAAGTATATGGAAGGAGTGTAGTTTGCAACTGAAAAGAAACTCTGTTTTCCCAACAAGCTAGGTGAAGGACGGCTTGCACACACACTTATCTCTCAGAACTGAGCATGTTGAGAGACGATCGTTCATCTAGGACAAAGGAATCGGGTGGCAGGATAAACTTTTGTCTTGTTTCTCATTCTGTTTCCTAGTTCCGGGTTGAAGTACCTTCCGTTGTCACTGAAATATAGAGGTGGAGCTACAACTGAAGCATATATATGGATGGAATGTAGTTTGCATGTGAAAAGAAACTTATTGTCCTCTACAATATAGTTGAAGTACGCCTTTCACACACACGTATCTCTAAGAACTGAGCATTTGGGGAGACTTTCGTTCATCTAGCACAAAGGGAACGTGTCGCAGGAAAACATTTCAGTGTGTTTTCTCACTGTGTTTCTTTGTGCCGGTTTGAAATTCCTGCAGTTTTCACCGTAATACAGATTTGGAGATAGTACCTCCCCATATATATGGATGAAGTGTAGTTTGCAAGTGAATAGACAATTTGTGTTCCAAAATATTTAGGTGAAGGGCGGCTTTCACACACACTTATCTCTCAGAACTGAGCATGTGGAGAGACTTTTGTTCATCAAGCATAAAGCAAACGTTTTGCAGGAGAAACATTTATTGTGGATTCTCAGCCTTTTTCCTTGTGCTGGTTTGAAGATCCTTCAGTTTTCAGTGTAAAACCGAGTTGCAGCTTGTACATGACCATATATATGGATGGAATGTAGTTTGCAACTGAAAAGAAACCTTGTTTTCCCAACAAGATAGAGGAAGGATGGCTTTCACACACACTTATCTCTCAGAACTGAGCAAGTGGAGAGACTTTCGTTCATCTAGCGCAATAGGAAAGGGTTGCAGATGAAGTTTTACTCTTGTTTCTCAGTCTGCTTCCTAGTGACGGGTAGAAGATCCTGCAGATTTCACTGTAAATCCGAGTTGGTGCTAGTAAATCCCCATATATATGGATGCAGTGTATTTTGCAAATGAAAAGAAATTCTGTTCCAACAAGCTAGGTGAAGGACGGCTTTCACACGCACTTATCTCTCAGAACTGAGCATGTTGTGAGATGTAAGTTCATAGAGCGAAAAGGGAATGGTTTCCAGGGAATTTTTTATTGTGGTATCTCAGGTTTTTCATACTGCCGGTTTGAAGTTAGTGCACTTTTCACTGTAAAACAGAGTTGGATCTATTACCTACCCATATATATGGATAGATTGCAGTTTGCAACTGAAAAGGCACTTTGTGTTCCCAAATATTTAGGTGAAGGATGGCATTCACACCCAGTTATCTCTCAAAATAGCATGTGAAGAGACGTTCGTTCATCTATCACAAAGGGAACAGGTCGCAGGGGAAACATTTTTTCTGGTTTCTCAGTCTGTTTCCTAGTGACTGTTGGAACTTATTATAGTTTTCACTGTAAATCTGAGTTGGAGCTAGTAAATCCCAATATATTTGGATGCAGTGTATTTTGCAACTGAAGAGAATCTGTGTTCCTCAGAAGCTAGTTGAAAGACGGCTTTTACACACATTTATTTCTCAGAAATGGGCATGTGGAGGGAAGTTCGTCCATTTCGCAAATAGGGAACGGGTTGCAGGAGAAACTTTACCTCCGGTTTTTCAGTCTGTTTCCTAGTACCTGTTTGAAGCTCCTGCAGTTTTCACAGTAAAACCGAGTTGGAGCTAGTACCTCCCCATATATATGTATGGTTTGTAGTTTGCAACTGAAAAGGAACTCTGTGTTCCCAACAAGCAAGGTGAAGGACGGCTTTCACACACACTTATCTCTCAGAATTGAGCATGTTGAGAGACGTTCGTTCATCTAGCCCAAAGGGAAAAGTTGGCAGGATAAACTTGTTTTCAGTTTTATCATTCTGTTTTCTAGTGTTGGTTTGAAGTAACTTTATGTTGTCACTGAAATACAGATTTGAAGCTAGAAGCTAAGCATATATATTGATGGAGTGTAGTTTGCAACTGAAAAGAAACTCTGTGTTCCCAACAAGCAAGGTGAAGGACGGATTTCACACACACTTATCTCTCAGAACTGAGCATGTTGAGAGACGTTCGTTCATCTAGCACAAAGGGATCGGGTGGCAGGATAAACTTTTTGTCTTGTTTCTCATTCTGTTTCCTAGTGTCGGGTTGAAGTACCTTCCGTTGTCATTGAAATACAGAGTTGGAGCTACAACTGAAGCATATATATGGATGGAGTGTAGTTTGCATGTGAAAAGAAACTTATTGTCCTCTACAATATAGTTGAAGTACGCCTTTCACACACACGTATCTCTAAGAACTGAGCATGTGGAGAGATTTTCGTTCATCTAGCACAAAGGGAACCTGTCGCAGGAGAATATTTCAGTGTGTTTTCTCAGTCTGTTTCTTAGTGCCGGTTTGAAATTCCTGCAGTTTTCACAGTAATACAGATTTGGAACTAGTACTTCCCCATATATATGGATGAAGTGTAGTTTGCAAGTGAATAGACCCTTTGTGTTCCCAAATATTTCGGTGAATGACGGATTTCACACACACTTATATCTCTGACCTGAGCATGTGGAGAGACGTTCTTTCATCTAGCACAAAAGGAAGTGTTGCAGGAGAAACTTTTACTTTGATTTCTAAGTCCATTTTCTAGCGCCGGTTTGAATTTCCTGCAGTTTTCACTGTAAAACCGAGTTGGAGCTAGTACTTCCACATATATATGGATGGATTCTAGTTTGAAACCGAAATAAACTTTGTGTTCATAACAAGCTATATGGAGAAGGGCTTTCACACACACTTAAGTCTCAGATGTGAGCATATTGCAGACTTTCGTTCAACTAGCATAAATGGAATGTCTTGCAAGAGAAAGTTTTAATATGGTTTGTAAGTCTGTTTCCTTGTGCCGGTTTGAAGTTCCTGCAGCTTTCACTGTAAAACCGAGTTGGAGCTAGTACCTCCCCAAATATACGGATGGATTGTAGTTTGCAACTGAAAAGAAACTCTGTTTTCCCAACAAGCTAGGAGAAGGACGGCTTGCACACACACTTATCTCTCAGAACTGAGCATGTTGTGAGACCTTCATTCATCTAGCACAAAGGGATCGGGTGGCAGGATAAACTTTTGTCTTGTTTCACATTCTGTTTCCTAGTGCCGGTATGAAGTACCTTCTGTTGTCAGTGAAATACAGAGTTGGAGCTTGAACTTAAGCATATATATGGATGGAGTGTAGTTTGCATGTGAAAAGGAACTTATTGTCCTCTACAATATAGTTGAAGTACGCCTTTAACACACACGTATCTCTAAGAACTGAGCATGTGGAGAGACTTTCGTTCATCCTGCACAAAGGGAACCTGTCACAGGAGAAACTTTCAGTGTGTTTTCTCAGTCTGTTTCTTAGTGCCGGTTTGAAGTTCCTGCAGTTTTCACTGTAATACAGATTTGGAGATAGTACCTCCCCATATATATGGATGAAGTGTAGTTTGCAAGTGAATAGACACTTTGTGTTCCGAAATATTTAGGTGAAGGACGGCTTTCACACACACTTATATCTCTGACCTGAGCATGTGGAGAGAAGTTCTTTCATCTAGCACAAAAGAAAGTGTTGCAGGAGAAACTTTTACTCTGATTTCTCAGTCTATTTCCTAGTGCCGGTTTGAATTTCCTGCAGTTTTCACTGTAAAACCGAGTTGGAGCTAGTACTTCCACATATATATGGATGGATTCTAGTTTGAACCCGAAATAAACTTTGTGTAAATAACAAGCTATATGGAGAATGGATTTCACACACACTTAAGTCTCAGATCTGAGCATCTTACAGACTTTCGTTCAACTAGCACAAAGGGAATGTCTTGCAAGAGAAAGTTTTAATACGGTTTGTAAGTCTGTTTCCTAGTGCCGGTTTGAAGTTCCTGCAGCTTTCACTGTAAAATCGAGTTGGAGCTAGTACCTCCCCAAATATATGGATGGATTGTAGTTTGCAACTGAAAAGAATCTCTGTTTTCCCAACAAGCTAGGTGAAGGACGGCTTGCACACACACTAATCTCTCAGAACTGAGCATGTTGAGAGACGTTCGTTCATCTAGCACAAAGGGATCGGGTGGCAGAATAAACTTTTGTCTTGTTTCTCATTCTGTTTCCTAGTGCCGGTATGAAGTACCTTCTGTTGTCAGTGAAATACAGAGTTGGAGCTACAACTGAAGCATATATATGGATGGAGTGTAGTTTGCATATGAAAAGAAACTTATTGTCCTCTACAATATAGTTGAAGTACGCCTTTAACACACACGTATCTCTAAGAGCTGAGCATGTGGAGAGACTTTCGTTCATCCTGCACAAAGGGAACCTGTCGCAGGAGAAACTTTCAATGTGTTTTCTCAGTCTGTTTCTTAGTGCCGGTTTGAAGTTCCTGCAGTTTTCACTGTAATACAGATTTGGAGATAGTACTTCCCCATATATATGGATGAAGTGTAGTTTGCAAGTAAATAGACAATTTGTGTTCCAAAATATTTAGGTGAAGGACGGCATTAAAACACACTTATCTCTCAGAACTGAGCATGTGGAGAGACTTTCGTTCATCAAGCACAAAGCAAACGTTTTGCAGGAGAAACATTTAGTGTGGATTCTCAGCCATTTCCCTTGTGCTGGTTTGAAGAACCTTCAGTTTTTACAGTAAAACCGAGTTGGAGCTTGTACATGACCATATATATGGATGGAATGTAGTTAGCAACTGAGAAGAAACCTTGTTTTCCCAACAAGATAGAGGAAGGATGGCTTTCACACACACTTATCTCTCAGAACTGAGCAAGTGGAGAGACTTTCGTTCATTTAGCGCAATAGGAAAGGGTTGCAGATGAAGTTTTACTCTTGTTTCTCAGTCTGTTTCCTAGTGACGGGTAGAAGATCCTGCAGATTTCACTGTAAATCCGAGTTGGTGCTAGTAAATCCCCATATATATGGATGCAGTGTATTTCGCAAATGAAAACAAATTTTGTTCCAACAAGCTAGGTGAAGGACGGCTTTCACACCCACTTATCTCTCAGAACTGAGCATTTTGTGAGACGTAAGTTCATCTAGCGCAAAGGGAACGGTTTGCAGGGAATTTTTTATTGTGGTATCTCAGTCTTTTTCATACTGCCGGTTTGAAGTTAGTGCACTTTTCACTGTAAAACAGAGTTGGATCTAATACCTACCCATATATGGATAGAGTGTAGTTTGCAACTGAAGAGACACTTTGTGTTCCCAACTATTTAGTTGAAGGACGGCTTTCACACACAGTTATCTCTCAGAAATGAGCATGTGGAGATACGTTCGTTCAACTAGAACAAAGGGAACGGGTAGCAGGAGAAACATTTAGTCTAGTTTCTCATTCTGTTTCCTAGTGCTGGTTTGAAGTTCCTGCAGTTTTCACTGTAAACAGAGTTGGAACTATTACCTCCCTATATATATGGATGGAGTGTAGATTGCAAGTGAAAAGACACTTTGTGTTCTCAACAAGCTAGTTGAAGGACGGCTTTCATACACACTTATATCTCTGAAATGAGCATGTGGAGAGACGTTCGTTCATCTAGCACAAAGGGAACGGTTTGCAGGAGAAATTATATTCTCTTTTTTCATTCTGTTTCTTAGTGCTGGTTTGAAATTCCTGCATTTTTTAATGTAACACCGAGTTATAGCTAGTAATTCCCCTATATATATATGCATGGAGTGTAGTTTGCAAATGAAAACAAATTTTGTGCACCCAATAATCTAGGTGAAGGACGGCTTTCACAAACACATTATCTATCAGAAGTGAGCATTTGGAGAGAAGATCGTTCATCTAGCACATAGTCAACGGGTTGCAGGAGAATCTTTTTCTCTGGTTTCTCTGTCTGTTTCCCAGTGCCTGTTTCAAGTTCCTGCAGTTTTCGCTGCAAAACCGAGTTGGAACTAGTACCTCCCCATATATTTATAGATGGAGATTAGTTTGCAACTTAATAGAAACTTTGTGTTCCCTACAAGTTTGTGAAGGACGGCTTTCACACACATTTATCTCTCTGACCTGAGCATGTGGAGAGACGTTCTTTCATTTAGCACAAAAGAAAGTGTAGCAGGAGAAACTTTTACTCTGATTTCTCAGTCAATTTACTAGCGCCGGTTTGAATTTCCTGCAGTTTTCACTGTAAAACCGAGTTGGAGCAAGTACTTCCACATATATATGGATGGATTCTAGTTTGAAACCAAAAGAAATGTGTTCATAACAAGCTATATGGAGGATGGCTTTCACACACCCTTAACTCTCATATCTGAGCATGTTGCAGACTTTCGTTCAACTAGCACAAAGGGAATGACTTGCAAGAGAAAGTTTTAATACGGTTTCTAAGTCTGTTTCCTAGTGCCGGTTTGAAGTTCCTGCAGCTTTCACTGTAAAACCGAGTTGGAGCTAGTACCTCCCCAAATATATGGATGGATTGTAGTTTGCAACTGAAAAGAAACTCTGTTTTCCCAACAAGCTAGGTGAAGGACGGCTTGCACACACACTTATCTCTCAGAACTGAGCATGTTGAGAGACTTTCGTTCATCTAGAACAAAGGGATCGGGTGGCAGGATAATCTTTTGTCTTGTTTCTCATTCTGTTTCCTAGTGTCGGGTTGAAGTACCTTCCGTTGTCACTGAAATACAGAGTTGGAGCTACAACTGAAGCATATATATGGATGGAGTGTAGTTTGCATATGAAAAGAAACTTATTGTCCTCTATAATATAGTTGAAGTACGCCTTTCACACACACGTATCTCTAAGAACTGCGCATGTGGAGAGATTTTCGTTCATCTAGCACAAAGGGAACGTGTTGCAGGAGAATATTTCAGTGTGTTTTCTCACTGTGTTTCTTTGTGCCGGTTTGAATTTCCTGCAGTTTTCACTGTAATACAGATTTGGAGATAGTACCTCCCCATATATATGGATGAAGTGTAGTTTGCAAGTAAATAGACAATTTGTGTTCCAAAATATTTAGGTGAAGGACGGCATTAAAACACACTTATCTCTCAGAACTGAGCATGTGGAGAGACTTTCGTTCATCAAGCATAAAGCAAACGTTTTGCAGGAGAAATATTTAGTGTGGATTCTCATCCTTTTTATTTGTGCTGGTTTGAAGATCCTTCAGTTTTCAGTGTAAAACCGAGTTGCAGCTTGTACATGACCATATATATGGATGGAATGTATTTTGCAACTGTGAAGAAACCTTGTTTTCCCAACAAGATAGAGGAAGGATGGCTTTCACACACACTTATCTCTCAGAACTGAGTAAGTGGAGAGACTTTCGTTCATCTAGCCCCATAGGAAAGGGTTGCAGATGATGTTTTACTCCTGTTTCTCAGTCTGTTTCCTAGTGACGGGTAGAAGATCCTGCAGATTTCACTGTAAATCCGAGTTGGTGCTAGTAAATCCCCATATATATGGATGCAGAGTATTTTGCAAATGAAAAGATACTTTTGTTCCAACAAGCTAGGTGAAGGGCGGCTTTCACACGCACTTATCTCTCAGAACTGAGCATGTTGTGAGACTTAAGTTCATCTAGCTCAAAGGGAACGGTTTGCAGGGAATTTTTTATTGTGGTATCTCAGTCTTTTTCATACTGCCGGTTTGAACGTTGTGCACTTTTCACTGTAATACAGAGTTGGATCTAATACCTACCCATATATATGGATAGATTGTAGTTTGCAACTGAAAAGGCACTTTGTGTTCCCAAATATTTAGGTGAAGGACGGCATTCACACCCAGTTATCTCTCAGAAATGAGCATGTGAAGAGACGTTCGTTCATCTATCACAAAGGGAACAGGTCGCAGGGGAAACTTTTTTTCTGGTTTCTCAGTCTGTTTCCTAGTGACTGTTTGAACTTATTATAGTTTTCACTGTAAATCCGAGTTGGAGCTAGTAAATCCCAATATATTTGGATGCAGTTTATTTTGCAACTGTAGAGAAACTGTGTTCCTCAGAAGCTAGTTGAAAGACGGCTTTTACACACATTTATTTCTCAGAAATGGGCATGTGGAGGGAAGTTCGTCCAACTCGCATATAGGGAACGGTTGCAGGAGGAACTTTATCTCCGGTTTTTCAGTCTGTTTCCTAGTACCTTTTTGAAACTCCTGCAGTTTTCACAGTAAAACTTAGTTGGAGCTAGTACCTCCCCATATATATATATGGTCTGTAGTTTGCAACTGAAAAGAAACTCTGTGTTCCCAACAAGCAAGGTGAAGGACGGCTTTCACACACACTTATCTCTCAGAACTGAGCATTTTGAGAGACGTTCGTTCATCTAGCACAAATGGAAATGGTGGCAGGATAAACTTGTTGTCAGTTTTCTCATTCTGTTTTCTAGTGTTGGTTTGAAGTACCTTTAGTTGTCACTGAAATACAGATTTCAAGCTAGAACCTAAGCATATATATTGATGGAGTGTAGTTTGCAACTGAAAAGAAACTCTGTGTTCCCAACAAGCAAGGTGAAGGACGGATTTCACACACACTTATCTCTCAGAACTGAGCATGTTGAGAGACGTTCGTTCATCTAGCACAAAGGGATCGGGTGGCAGGATAACCTTTTTGTCTTGTTTCTAATTCTGTTTCCTAGTGCCGGGTTAAAGTACCTTCCGTTGTCATTGAAATACAGAGTTGGAGCTACAACTGAAGCATATATATGGATGGAGTGTAGTTTGCATGTGAAAAGAAACTTATTGTCCACTACAATATAGTTGAAGTACGCCTTTCACACACACGTATCTCTAAGAACTGAGCATGTGGAGAGAATTTCGTTCATCTAGCACAAAGGGAACGTGTCGCAGGAGAAACTTTCAGTGTGTTTTCTCAGTCTGTTTCTTAGTGCCGTTTTGAAATTCCTGCAGTTTTCACTGTAATACAGATTTGGAACTAGTACCTCCCCATATATATGGATGAAGTGTAGTTTGCAAGTGAATAGACACTTTGTGTTCCCAAATATTTAGGTGACGGACGGCTTTCACACACACATATCTCTGACCTGAGCATGTGGAGAGACGTTCTTCCATCTAGCACAAATTAAAGTGATGGAGGTGAAACTTTTACTCTGATTTCTCAGTCCATTTACTAGCGCCGGTTTGAATTTCCTGCAGTTTTCACTGTAAAACCGAGTTGGAGCTAGTACCTCCATATATATATGGATGGATTCTAGTTTGAAAACAAAAGAAACTTTGTGTTCATAACAAGCTCTATGGAGGACGGCTTTCACACACCCTTAACTCTCACATCTGATCATGTTGCAGACTTTCGTTCAACTAGCACAAAGGGAATGACTTGCAAGAGAAAGTTTTAATACGGTTTCTAATTCTGTTTCCTAGTGCCGGTTTGAAGTTCCTGCAGCTTTCACTGTAAAACCGAGTTGGAGCTAGTACCTCCCCAAATATATGGATGGATTGTAGTTTGCAACTGAAAAGAAACTCGGTTTTCCCAACAAGCTAGGTGAAGGACGGCTTGCACACACACTTATCTCTCAGAACTGAGCATGTTGAGAGACTTTCGTTCATCTAGAACAAAGGGATCGGGTGGCAGGATAATCTTTTGTATTGTTTCTCATTCTGTTTCCTAGTGTCGGGTTGAAGTACCTTCCGTTGTCACTGAAATACAGAGTTGGAGCTACAACTGAAGCATATATATGGATGGAGTGTAGTTTGCATATGAAAAGAAACTTATTGTCCTCTACAATACAGTTGAAGTACGCCTTTAACACACATGTATCTCTAAGAACTGCGCATGTGGAGAGATTTTCGTTCATCTAGCACAAAGGGAACGTGTTGCAGGAGAATATTTCAGTGTGTTTTCTCACTGTGTTTCTTAGTGCCGGTTTGAAATTCCTGCAGTTTTCACTGTAATACAGATTTGGAGATAGTACCTCCCCATATATATGGATGAAGTGTAGTTTGCAAGTGAATAGACAATTTGTGTTCCAAAATATTTAGGTGAAGGACGGCTTTCACACACACTTATCACTCAGAACTCAGCATGTGGAGAGACTTTCGTTCATCAAGCTTAAACAAACGTTTTGCAGGAGAAATATTTAGTGTGGATTCTCAGCCTTTTTCCTTGTGCTGGTTTGAAGATCCTTCAGTTTTCAGTGTAATACCGAGTTGCAGCTTGTACATGACCATATATATGGATGGAATATAGTTGGCAACTGAGAAGAAACCTTGTTTTCCCAACAAGATAGAGGAAGGATGGCTTTCACACACACTTATCTCTCAGAACTGAGTAAGTGAAGAGACTTTCGTTCATCTAGCCCTATAGGAAACGGTTGGAGATGATGTTTTACTCCTGTTTCTCAGTCTGTTTCCTAGTGACGGGTAGAAGATCCTGCAGATTTCACTGTAAATCCGAGTTGGTGCTAGTAAATCCCCATATATATGGATGCAGAGTATTTTGCAAATGAAAAGATACTTTTGTTCCAACAAGCTAGGTGAAGGGCGGCTTTCACACGCACTTATCTCTCAGAACTGAGCATGTTGTGAGACTTAAGTTCATCTAGCTCAAAGGGAACGGTTTGCAGGGAATTTTTTATTGTGGTATCTCAGTCTTTTTCATACTGCCGGTTTGAACGTAGTGCACTTTTCACTGTAATACAGAGTTGGATCTAATACCTACCCATATATATGGATAGATTGTAGTTTGCAACTGAAAAGGCACTTTGTGTTCCCAAATATTTAGGTGAAGGACGGCATTCACACCCAGTTATCTCTCAGAAATGAGCATGTGAAGAGACGTTCGTTCATCTATCACAAAGGGAACAGGTCGCAGGGGAAACTATTTTTCTGGTTTCTCAGTCTGTTTCCTAGTGACTGTTTGAACTTATTATAGTTTTCAGTGTAAATCCGAGTTGGAGCTAGTAAATCCCAATATATTTGGATGCAGTTTATTTTGCAACTGTAGAGAAACTGTGTTCCTCAGAAGCTAGTTGAAAGACGGCTTTACACACATTTATTTCTCAGAAATGGGCATGTGGAGGGAAGTTCGTCCATCTCGCATATAGGGAACAGTTGCAGGAGGAACTTTATCTCCGGTTTTTCAGTCTGTTTCCTAGTACCTTTTTGAAGCTCCTGCAGTTTTCACAGTAAAACTTAGTTGGAGCTAGTACCTCCCCATATATATGTATGGTCTGTAGTTTGCAACTGAAAAGAAACTCTGTGTTCCCAACAAGCAAGGTGAAGGACGGCTTTCACACACACTTATCTCTCAGAACTGAGCATTTTGAGAGACGTTCGTTCATCTAGCACAAATGGAAATGGTGGCAGGATAAACTTGTTGTCAGTTTTCTCATTCTGTTTTCTAGTGTTGGTTTGAAGTACCTTTAGTTGTCACTGAAATACAGATTTCAAGCTAGAACCTAAGCATATATATTGATGGAGTGTAGTTTGCAACTGAAAAGAAACTCTGTGTTCCCAACAAGCAAGGTGAAGGACGGATTTCACACACACTTATCTCTCAGAACTGAGCATGTTGAGAGACGTTCGTTCATCTAGCACAAAGGGATCGGGTGGCAGGATAACCTTTTTGTCTTGTTTCTAATTCTGTTTCCTAGTGCCGGGTTAAAGTACCTTCCGTTGTCATTGAAATACAGAGTTGGAGCTACAACTGAAGCATATATATGGATGGAGTGTAGTTTGCATGTGAAAAGAAACTTATTGTCCACTACAATATAGTTGAAGTACGCCTTTCACACACACGTATCTCTAAGAACTGAGCATGTGGAGAGAATTTCGTTCATCTAGCACAAAGGGAACGTGTCGCAGGAGAAACTTTCAGTGTGTTTTCTCAGTCTGTTTCTTAGTGCCGTTTTGAAATTCCTGCAGTTTTCACTGTAATACAGATTTGGAACTAGTACCTCCCCATATATATGGATGAAGTGTAGTTTGCAAGTGAATAGACACTTTGTGTTCCCAAATATTTAGGTGAAGAACGGCTTTCACACACACATATCTCTGACCTGAGCATGTGGAGAGACGTTCTTCCATCTAGCACAAATTAAAGTGATGGAGGTGAAACTTTTACTTTGATTTCTCAGTCCATTTACTAGCGCCGGTTTGAATTTCCTGCAGTATTCACTGTAAAACCGAGTTGGAGCTAGTACCTCCATATATATATGGATAGATTCTAGCTTGAAACCAAAAGAAACTTTGTGTTCATAACAAGCTCTATGGAGGACGGCTTTCACACACACTTAACTCTCAGATCTGAGCATGTTGCAAACTTTCGTTCAACTAGAACAAAGGGAATGATTTGCAAGAGGAAGTTTTAGTACGGTTTATAAGTCTGTTTCCCACTGCCGGTTTGAATTTCCAGCAGCTTTCACTGTAAAACCGAGTTGGAGCTAGTACCTCCCCAAATATATGGATGGATTGTAGTTTGCAACTGAAAAGAAACTCTGTTTTCCCAACAAGCTAGGTGAAGGACGGCTTGCACACACACTTATCTCTCAGAACTGATCATGTTGAGAGACGTTCATTCATCAAGCAAAAAGGGATCGGGTGGCAGGATAAACTTTTGTCTTGTTTCTCATTCTGTTTCCTAGTGCCAGTATGAAGTACCTTCTGTTGTCAGTGAAATAAAGAGTTGGAGCTAGACCTTAAGCATATATATTGATGGAGTGTAGTTTGCAACTGAAAAGAAACTCTGTGTTCCCAACAAGCAAGGTGAAGGACGGCTTTCACACACACTTATCTTTCAAAACTGAGCATGTTGAGAGACGTTCGTTCATCTAGCACAAAGGGAAATGGTGCCAGGATAAACTTGTTGTCAGTTTTCTCATTCTGTTTTCTAGTGTCGGTTTGAAGTACCTTTAGTTGTCACTGAAATACAGATTTGAAGCTAGAACCTAAGAATATATATTGATGGAGTGTAGTTTGCAACTGAAATAAACTCTGTGTTCCCAACAAGCAAGGTTAAGGACGGATTTCACACACACTTATTTCTCAGATCTGAGCATGTTGAGAGACGTTCGTTCATATAGCACAAAGGGATCGGGTGGCAGGATAAACTTTTTGTCTTGTTTCTCATTCTGTTTCCTAGTGCCGGGTTGAAGTACCTTCCGTTGTCACTGAAATACAGAGTTGGAGCTACAACTGAAGCATATATACGGATTTAGTGTAGTTTGCATGTGAAAAGAAACTTATTGTTCTCTACAATATAGTTGAAGTTCGCCTTTAACACACACGTATCTCTAAGAACTGAGCATGTGTAGAGACTTTCGTTCATCTAGCACAAATGGAACGTGTCGCAGGAGAATATTTCAGTGTGTTTTCTCAGTCTGTTTCTTAGTGCCGGTTTGAAATTCCTGCAGTTTTCACTGTAATACAGATTTGGAACTAGTACCTCCCCATATATATGGATGAAGTGTAGTTTGCAAGTTAATAGACAATTTGTGTTCCCACATATTTAGGTGAAGGACGGCGTTCACACACACTTATATCTCTGACCTGAGCATGTGGAGAGACGTTCTTTCATCTAGCACAAATGAAAGTGTTTCAGGAGAAACTTTTACTCTGATTTCTCATTCCATTTCCTAGCGCTGGTTTGAATTTCCTGCAGTTTTCACTGTAAAACCGAGTTGGAGCTAGTACCTCCACATATATATGGATGGATTCTATTTTGAAACGGAAAGAAACTTTGTGTTCATAACAAGCTATATGGAGGACGGCTTTCACACACACTTATCTCTCAGAACTGAGTATGTGGAGAGACGTTCGTTCATCAATCACAAAGCGAACGTTTTGCAGGAGAAACATTTAGTGTGTATGCTCAGCCTTTTTCCTTGTGCTGGTTTGAAGATCCTTCAGTTTTCACTGTAAAACTGAGTTGGAGCTTGTACATGACCATATATATGGATGGAATGTAGTTGGCAACTGAGAAGAAACCTTGTTTTCCCAACAAGATAGAGGAAGGATGGCTTTCACACACACTTATCTCTCAGAACTGAGTAAGTGGAGAGACTTTCGTTCATCTAGCACAATACGAAAGGGTTTCAGATGAAGTTTTACTCTTGCTTCTCAGTCTGTTTCCTAGTGACGGGTAGAAGATCCTGCAGATTTCACTGTAAATCCGAATTGGTGCTAGTAAATCCCCATATATATGAATGCAGAGTATTTTGCAAATGAAAAGATACTTTTGTTCCAACATGCATGGTGAAGGGCGGCTTTCACACGCACTTATCTGTCAGAACTGAGCATGTTGTGAGACTTAAGTTCATCTAGCTCAAAGGGAACGGTTTGCAGGGAATTTTTTATTGTGGTATCTCAGTCTTTTTCATACTGCCGGTTTGAACGTAGTGCACTTTTCACTGTAAAACAGAGTTGGATCTAATACCTACCCATATATATGGATAGATTGTAGTTTGCAACTGAAAAGGCACTTTGTGTTCCCAAATATTTAGGTGAAGGACGGCATTCACACCCAGTTATCTCTCAGAAATGAGCATGTGAAGAGACGTTCGTTCATCTATCACAAAGGGAACAGGTCGCAGGGGAACTATTTTTCTGGTTTCTCAGTCTGTTTCCTAGTGACTGTTTGAACATATTATAGTTTTCACTGTAAATCCGAGTTGGAGCTAGTAAATCCCAATATATTTGGATGCAGTGTATTTTGCAACTGTAGAGAAACTGTGTTCCTCAGAAGCTAGTTGAAAGACGGCTTTTACACACATTTATTTCTCAGAAATGGGCATGTGGAGGGAAGTTCGTCCATCTCGCATATAGGGAACGGTTGCAGGAGAAACTTTATCTCCGGTTTTTCAGTCTGTTTCCTAGTACCTTTTTGAAGCTCCTGCAGTTTTCACAGTAAAACCTAGTTGGAGCTAGTACCTCCCCATATATATGTATGGTCTGTAGTTTGCAACTGAAAAGAATCTTTGTGTTCCCAACAAGCAAGGTGAAGGACGGCTTTCACACACACTTATCTCTCAGAACTGAGCATTTTGAGAGACTTTCGTTCATCTAGCACAAAGGGAAATGGTGGCAGGATAAACTTGTTGTCAGTTTTCTCATTCTGATTTCTAGTGTTGGTTTGAAGTACCTTTAGTTGTCACTGAAATACAGATTTCAAGCTAGAACCTAAGCATATATATTGATGGAGTGTAGTTTGCAACTGAAAAGAAACTCTGTGTTCCCAACAAGCAAGGTTAAGGACGGATTTCACACACACTTATCTCTCAGAACTGAGCATGTTGAGAGACGTTCGTTCATCTAGCACAAAGGGATCGGGTGGCAGGATAAACTTTTTGTCTTGTTTCTCATTCTGTTTCCTAGTGCCGGGTTGAAATACCTTCCGTTGTCACTGAAATACAGAGTTGGAGCTACAACTGAAGCATATATATGGATGGAGTGTAGTTTGCATGTGAAAAGAAACTTATTGTCCTCTACAATATAGTTGAAGTACGCCTTTCACACACACGTATCTCTAAGAACTGAGCATGTGGAGAGACTTTCGTTCATCTAGCACAAAGGGAACGTGTCGCAAGAGAATATTTCAGTGTGTTGTCTCAGTCTGTTTCTTAGTGCCGGTTTGAAATTCCTGCAGTTTTCACTGTAATACAAATTTGGAGATAGTACCTCCCCATATATATGGATGAAGTGTAGTTTGCAAGTGAATAGACACTTTGTGTTCCCACATATTTAGGTGAAGGACTGCATTCATACACACTTATGTCTCTGACCTGAGCATGTGTAGAGACGTTCTTTCATCTAGCACAAATGAAAGTGTTGCAGGAGAAACTTTTACTCTGATTTCTCAGTCCATTTCCTAGCGCCGGTTTGAATTTCCTGCAGTTTTCACTGTAAAACTGACTTGGAGCTAGTGCCACCACATATATATGGATGGATTCTAGTTTGAAACCGAAAAAAACTTTGTGTTCATAACAAGCTATATGGAGGACGGCTTTCACACACACTTGACTCTCAGATATGAGCATGTTGCAGACTTTTGTTCAACTAGCACAAAGGGAATAATTTGCAAGGGAAAGTTTTAGTACGGTTTCTAAATCTGTTTCCTAGTGCCTTTTTGAAATTCCTGCAGCTTTAACTGTAAAACAGAAGTGGAGCTTGTAACTCCCCAAATATATGGATGGAATGTAGTTTGCAACTGAAAAGAATCTCTGTTTTCCCAACAAGCTAGGTGAAGGACGGCTTTCACACACACTTATCTCTCAGAACTGAGCATGTTGAGAGACGTTCGTTCATCTAGCACAAAGGGATCGGGTGGCAGGATAAACTTTTGTCTTGTTTCTCATTCTGTTTCCTAGTGCCGGTTTGAAGTACCTTCTGTTGTCAGTGAAATACAGAGTTGGAGATAGAACTTAAGCATATATATTGATGGAGTGTAGTTTGCATATGAAAAGAAACTTATTGTCCTCTACAATATAGTTGAAGTACGCCTTTCACACACACCTATCTCTAAGCACTGAGCATGTGGAGAGACTTTCGTTCATCTTGCACAAAGGGAACCTGTCACAGGAGAAATTTTCAGTGTGTTTTCTCAGTCTGTTTCTTAGTGCCGGTTTGAAATTCCTGCAGTTTTCACTGTAATACAGATTTGGAGATAGTACCTCCCCATATATATGGATGAAGTGTAGTTTGCAAGTGAATAGACACTTTGTGTTCCCAAATATTTAGGTGAAGGGCGGATTTCACACACACTTATATCTCTGACCTGAGCATGTGGAGAGACGTTCTTTCATCTAGCACAAAAGAAAGTGTTGCAGGAGAAACATTTACTCTGATTTCTAAGTCCATTTACTAGCACCGGTTTGAATTTCCTGCAGCTTTCACTGTAAAACAGAGTTGGAGCTAGTATCTCCCCAAATATATGGATGGATTGTAGTTTGCTACTGAAAAGAAACTCTGTTTTCCCAACAAGCTAGGAGAAGGAGGCTTGCACACACACTTATCTCTCAGAACTGAGCATGTTGTGAGACGTTCGTTCATCTAGCACAAAGGGATCGGGTGGCAGGATAAAATTTTGTCTTGTTTCTCATTCTGTTTCCTAGTGCCGGTATGAAGTACCTTCTGTTGTCAGTGAAATACAGAGTTGGAGCTAGAACTTAAGCATATATATGGATGGAGTGTAGTTTGCATGTGAAAAGAAACTTATTGTCCTCTACAATATAGTTGAAGTACGCCTTTCACACACACGTATCTCTAAGAACTGAGCATGTGGAGAGACTTTCGTTCATCTAGCACAAAGGGAACGTGTCGCAAGAGAATATTTCAGTGTGTTGTCTCAGTCTGTTTCTTAGTGCCGGTTTGAAATTCCTGCAGTTTTCACTGTAATACAAATTTGGAGATAGTACCTCCCCATATATATGGATGAAGTGTAGTTTGCAAGTGAATAGACACTTTGTGTTCCCACATATTTAGGTGAAGGACTGCATTCATACACACTTATGTCTCTGACCTGAGCATGTGGAGAGACGTTCTTTCATCTAGCACAAATGAAAGTGTTGCAGGAGAAACTTTTACTCTGATTTCTCAGTCCATTTCCTAGCGCCGGTTTGAATTTCCTGCAGTTTTCACTGTAAAACTGACTTGGAGCTAGTGCCACCACATATTTATGGATGGATTCTAGTTTGAAACCGAAAAAAACTTTGTGTTCATAACAAGCTATATGGAGGACGGCTTTCACACACACTTGACTCTCAGATATGAGCATGTTGCAGAATTTTGTTCAACTAGCACAAAGGGAATAATTTGCAAGGGAAAGTTTTAGTACGGTTTCTAAATCTGTTTCCTAGTGCCTTTTTGAAATTCCTGCAGCTTTAACTGTAAAACAGAAGTGGAGCTAGTAACTCCCCAAATATATGGATGGAACGTAGTTTGCAACTGAAAAGAATCTCTGTTTTCCCAACAAGCTAGGTGAAGGACGGCTTGCACACACACTTATCTCTCAGAACTGAGCATGTTGAGAGACGTTCGTTCATCTAGCACAAAGGGATCGGGTGGCAGGATAAACTTTTGTCTTGTTTCTCATTCTGTTTCCTAGTGCCGGTTTGAAGTACCTTCTGTTGTCAGTGAAATACAGAGTTGGAGATAGAACTTAAGCATATATATTGATGGAGTGTAGTTTGCATATGAAAAGAAACTTATTGTCCTCTACAATATAGTTGAAGTACGCCATTCACACACACCTATCTCTAAGCACTGAGCATGTGGAGAGACTTTCGTTCATCTTGCACAAAGGGAACCTGTCACAGGAGAAATTTTCAGTGTGTTTTCTCAGTCTGTTTCTTAGTGCCGGTTTGAAATTCCTGCAGTTTTCACTGTAATACAGATTTGGAGATAGTACCTCCCCATATATATGGATGAAGTGTAGTTTGCAAGTGAATAGACACTTTGTGTTCCCAAATATTTAGGTGAAGGGCGGATTTCACACACACTTATATCTCTGACCTGAGCATGTGGAGAGACGTTCTTTCATCTAGCACAAAAGAAAGTGTTGCAGGAGAAACATTTACTCTGATTTCTAAGTCCATTTACTAGCACCGGTTTGAATTTCCTGCAGCTTTCACTGTAAAACAGAGTTGGAGCTAGTATCTCCCCAAATATATGGATGGATTGTAGTTTGCTACTGAAAAGAAACTCTGTTTTCCCAACAAGTTAGGAGAAGGACGGCTTGCACACACACTTATCTCTCAGAACTGAGCATGTTGTGAGACGTTCGTTCATCTAGCACAAAGGGATCGGGTGGCAGGATAAAATTTTGTCTTGTTTCTCATTCTGTTTCCTAGTGCCGGTATGAAGTACCTTCTGTTGTCAGTGAAATACAGAGTTGGAGCTAGAACTTAAGCATATATATGGATGGAGTGTAGTTTGTATGTGAAAAGAAACTTATTGTCCTCTACAATATAGTTGAAGTACGTCTTTAACACACACGTATCTCTAAGAACTGAGCATGTGGAGAGACTTTCGTTCATCCTGCACAAAGGGAACCTGTCGCAGGAGAAACTTTCAGTGTGTTTTCTCAGTCTGTTTCTTAGTGCCGGTTTGAAGTTCCTGCAGTTTTCACTGTAATACAGATTTGGAGATAGTACCTCCCCATATATATGGATGAAGTGTAGTTTGCAAGTGAATAGACACGTTTTGTTCCGAAATATTTAGGTGAAAGACGGCTTTCACACACACTTTTATCTCTGACCTGAGCATGTGGAGAGACGTTCTTTCATCTAGCACAAATGGAAGTGTTGCAGGAGAAACTTTTACTCTGATTTCTAAGTCTATTTCCTAGCGCTGGTTTGAATTTCCTGCAGTTTTCACTGTAAAACCGAGTTGGAGCTAGTACTTCCACATATATATGGATGGATTCTAGTTTGAACCCGAAATAAACTTTGTGTACATAACAAGCTATATGGAGAACGGATTTCACACACACTTAAGTCTCAGATCTGAGCATCTTGCAGACTTTCGTTCAACTAGCACAAAGGGAATGTCTTGTAAGAGAAAGTTTTAATACGGTTTGTAAGTCTGTTTCATAGTGCCGGTTTGAAGTTCCTGCAGCTTTCACTGTAAAATCGAGTTGGAGCTAGTACCTCCCCAAATATATGGATGGATTGTAGTTTGCAAGTGAAAAGAAACTCTGTTTTCCCAACAAGCTAGGTGAAGGACGGCTTGCACACACACTAATCTCTCAGAAATGAGCGTGTTGAGAGACGTTCGTTCATCTTGCACAAAGGGATCGGGTGGCAGGATAAACTTTTGTCTTGTTTCTCATTCTGTTTCCTAGTGCCGGTATGAAGTACCTTCTGTTGTCAGTGAAATACAGAGTTGGAGCTACAACTGAAGCATATATTTGGATGGAGTGTAGTTTGCATATGAAAAGAAACTTATTGTCCTCTACAATATAGTTGAAGTACGCCTTTAACACACACGTATCTCTAAGAACTGAGCATGTGGTGAGACTTTCGTTCATCCTGCACAAAGGGAACCTGTCGCAGGAGAAACTTTCAGGGTGTTTTCTCAGTCTGTTTCTTAGTGCCAGTTTGAAGTTCCTGCAGTTTTCACTGTAATACAGATTTGGAGATAGTACCTCCCCATATATATGGATGAAGTGTAGTTTGCAAGTGAATAGACAATTTGTGTTCCAAAATATTTAGGTGAAGGACGGCATTAAAACACACTTATCTCTCAGAACTGAGCATGTGGAGAGACTTTCGTTCATCAAGCACAATGCAAACGTTTTGCAGGAGAAACATTTAGTGTGGATTCTCAGCCATTTCCCTTGTGCTGGTTTGAAGATCCTTCAGTTTTCACAGTAAAACCGAGTTGGAGCTTGTACATGACCATATATATGGATGGAATGTAGTTAGCAACTGAGAAGAAACCTTGTTTTCCCAACAAGATAGAGGAAGGATGGCTTTCACACACACTTATCTCTCAGAACTGAGCAAGTGGAGAGACTTTCGTTCATCTAACGCAATAGGAAAGGGTTGCAGATGAAGTTTTACTCTTGTTTCTCAGTCTGTTTCCTAGTGACGGGTAGAAGATCCTGCAGATTTCACTGTAAATCCGAGTTGGTGCTAGTAAATCCCCATATATATGGATGCAGTGTATTTTGCAAATGAAAAGGAATTTTGTTCCAACAAGCTAGGTGAAGGACGGCTTTCACACCCACTTATCTCTCAGAACTGAGCATTTTGTGAGACGTAAGTTCATCTAGCGCAAAGGGAACGGTTTGCAGGGAATTTTTTATTGTTGTAACTCAGTCTTTTTCATACTGCCGGTTTGAAGTTAGTGCACTTTTCACTGTAAAACAGAGTTGGATCTAATACCTACCCATATAAATGGATAGAGTGTAGTTTGCAACTGAAGAGACACTTTGTGTTCCCAACTATTTAGTTGAAGGACGGCTTTCACACACAGTTATCTCTCAGAAATGAGCATGTGGAGATACGTTCGTTCAACTAGAACAAAGGGAACGGGTAGCAGGAGAAACATTTTGTCTAGTTTCTCAGTCTGTTTCCTAGTGCTGGTTTGAAGTTCCTGCAGTTTTCACTGTAAACAGAGTTGGAACTATTACCTCCCCATATATATGGATGGAGTGTAGATTGCAAGTGAAAAGACACTTTGTGTTCCCAACAAGCTAGTTGAAGGACGGCTTTCATACACACTTATATCTCTGAAATGAGCATGTGGAGAGACGTTCGTTCATCTAGCACAAAGGGAACGGTTTGCAGGAGAAATTATATTCTCTTTTTTCATTCTGTTTCTTAGTGCTGGTTTGAAATTCCTGCATTTTTTAATGTAACACCGAGTTATAGCTAGTAATTCCCCTATATATATATGCATGGAGTGTATTTTGAAAATGAAAACAAATTTTGTGCACCCAATAATCTAGGTGAAGGACGGCTTTCACAAACACATTATCTATCAGAAGTGAGCATTTGGAGAGAAGATCGTTCATCTAGCACATAGTCAACGGGTTGCAGGAGAATCTTTTTCTCTGGTTTCTCAGTCTGTTTCCCAGTGCCTGTTTCAAGTTCCTGCAGTTTTCGCTGCAAAACCGAGTTGGAACTAGTACCTCCCCATATATTTATAGATGGAGTTTAGTTTGCAACTTAATAGAAACTTTTTGTTCCCTACAAGTTTGTGAAGGACGGCTTTCACACACATTTATCTCTCTGACCTGAGCATGTGGAGAGACGTTCTTTCATTTAGCACAAAAGAAATTGTTGCAGGAGAAACTTTTACTCTGATTTCTCAGTCCATTTACTAGCGCCGGTTTGAATTTCCTGCAGTTTTCACTGTAAAACCGAGTTGGAGCTAGTACCTCCCCAAATATATGGATGGATTGTAGTTTGCAACTGAAAAGAAACTCGGTTTTCCCAACAAGCTAGGTGAAGGACGGCTTGCACACACACTTATCTCTCAGAACTGAGCATGTTGAGAGACTTTCGTTCATCTAGAACAAAGGGATCGGGTGGCAGGATAAACTTTTGTCTTGTTTCTCATTCTGTTTCCTAGTGCCGGGTTGAAGTACCTTCCGTTGTCACTGAAATACAGAGTTGGAGCTACAACTGAAGCATATATATGGATGGAGTGTAGTTTGCATGTGAAAAGAAACTTATTGTCCTCTACAATATAGTTGAAGTACGCCTTTCACACACACGTATCTCTAAGAACTGCGCATTTGGAGAGATTTTCGTTCATCTAGCACAAAGGGAACGTGTATCAGGAGAATATTTCAGTGTGTTTTCTCACTGTGTTTCTTTGTGCCGGTTTGAAATTCCTGCAGTTTTCACTGTAATACAGATTTGGGGATAGTACCTCCCCATATATATGGATGAAGTGTAGTTTGCAAGTGAATAGACAATTTGTGTTCCAAAATATTTAGGTGAAGCACGACTTTCACACACACTTATCTCTCAGAACTGAGCATGTGGAGAGACTTTCGTTCATCAAGCATAAAGCAAAAGTTTTGCAGGAGAAATATTTAGTGTGGATTCTCAGCCTTTTTCCTTGTGCTGGTTTGAAGATCCTTCAGTTTTCAGTGTAAAACCGAGTTGCAGCTTGTACATGACCATATACATGGATGGAATGTAGTTTGCAACTGAGAAGAGACCTTGTTTTCCCAACAAGATAGAGGAAGGATGGCTTTCACACACACTTATCTCTCAGAACTGAGTAAGTGGAGAGACTTTCGTTCATCTAGCCCTATAGGAAAGGGTTGCAGATGATGTTTTACTCCTGTTTCTCAGTCTGTTTCCTAGTGACGGGTAGAAGATCCTGCAGATTTCACTGTAAATCCGAGTTGGTGCTAGTAAATCCCCATATATATGGATGCAGAGTATTTTGCAAATGAAAAGATACTTTTGTTCCAACAAGCTAGGTGAAGGGCGGCTTTCACACGCACTTATCTCTCAGAACTGAGCATGTTGTGAGACTTAAGTTCATCTAGCTCAAAGGGAACGGTTTGCAGGGAATTTTTTATTGTGGTATCTCAGTCTTTTTCATACAGCCGGTTTGAACGTAGTGCACTTTTCACTGTAATACAGAGTTGGATCTAATACCTACCCATATATATGGATAGATTGTAGTTTGCAACTGAAAAGGCACTTTGTGTTCCCAAATATTTAGGTGAAGGACGACATTCACACCCAGTTATCTCTCAGAAATGAGCATGTGAAGACACGTTCGTTCATCTATCACAAAGGGAACAGGTCGCAGGGGAAACTTTTTTCTGGTTTCTCAGTCTGTTTCCTAGTGACTGTTTGAACTTATTATAGTTATCACTGTAAATCCGAGTTGGAGCTAGTAAATCCCAATATATTTGGATGCAGTTTATTTTGCAACTGTAGAGAAACTGTGTTCCTCAGAAGCTAGTTGAAAGACGGCTTTTACACACATTTATTTCTCAGAAATGGGCATGTGGAGGGAAGTTCGTCCATCTCGCATATAGGGAACGGTTGCAGGAGAAACTTTATCTCCGGTTTTTCAGTCTGTTTCCTAGTACCTTTTTGAAGCTCCTGCAGTTTTCACAGTAAAACCTAGTTGGAGCTAGTACCTCCCCATATATATGTATGGTCTGTAGTTTGCAACTGAAAAGAAACTCTGTGTTCCCAAAAAGCAAGGTGAAGGACGGCTTTCACACACACTTATCTCTCAGAACTGAGCATGTTGAGAGACGTTCGTTCATCTAGCACAAAGGGAAATGGTGGCAGGATAAACTTGTTGTCAGTTTTATCATTCTGTTTTCTAGTGTTGGTTTGAAGTACCTTTAGTTGTCACTGAAATACAGATTTCAAGCTAGAACCTAAGCATATATATTGATGGAGTGTAGTTTGCAACTGAAAAGAAACTCTGTGTTCCCAACAAGCAAGGTTAAGGACGGATTTCACACACACTTATCTCTCAGAACTGAGCATGTTGAGAGACGTTCGTTCATCTAGCACAAAGGGATCGGGTGGCAGGATAAACTTTTTGTCTTGTTTCTCATTCTGTTTCCTAGTGCCGGGTTGAAGTACCTTCCGTTGTCACTGAAATACAGAGTTGGAGCTACAACTGAAGCATATATATGGATGGAGTGTAGTTTGCATGTGAAAAGAAACTTATTGTCCTCTACAATATAGTTGAAGTACGCCTTTCACACACACGTATCTCTAAGAACTGAGCATGTGGAGAGACTTTCGTTCATCTAGCACAAAGGGAACGTGTCGCAAGAGAATATTTCAGTGTGTTTTCTCAGTCTGTTTCTTATTGCCGGTTTGAAATTCCTGCAGTTTTCACTGTAATACAGATTTGGAACTAGTACCTCCCCATATATATGGATGAACTGTAGTTTGCAAGTGAATAGACACTTTGTGTTCCCACATATTTAGGTGAAGGACGGCATTCACACACACTTATATCTCTGACCTGAGCATGTGGAGAGACGTTCTTTCATCTAGCACAAATGAAAGTGTTGCAGGAGAAACTTTTACTCTGATTTCTCAGTCCATTTCCTAGCGCCGGTTTGAATTTCCTGCAGTTTTCACTGTTAAACTGACTTGGAGCTTGTGCCACCACATATATATGGATGGATTCTAGTTTGAAACCGAAAGAAACTTTGTGTTCATAACAAGCTATATGGAGGACGGCTTTCACACACACTTGACTCTCAGATATGAGCATGTTGCAGACTTTTGTTCAACTAGCACAAAGGGAATAATTTGCAAGGGAAAGTTTTAGTACGGTTTCTAAATCTGATTCCTAGTGCCTTTTTGAAATTCCTGCAGCTTTAACTGTAAAACAGAAGTGGAGCTAGTACCTCCCCAAATATATGGATGGAATGTAGTTTGCAACTGAAAAGAATCTCTGTTTTCCCAACAAGCTAGGTGAAGGACGGCTTGCACACACACTTATCTCTCAGAACTGAGCATGTTGAGAGACGTTCGTTCATCTAGCACAAAGGGATCGGGTGGCAGGATAAACTATTGTCTTGTTTCTCATTCTGTTTCCTAGTGCCGGTTTGAAGTACCTTCTGTTGTCAGTGAAATACAGAGTTGGAGATAGAACTTAAGCATATATATTAATGGAGTGTAGTTTGCATATGAAAAGAAACTTATTGTCCTCTACAATATAGTTGAAGTACGCCTTTCACACACACCTATCTCTAAGCACTGAGCATGTGGAGAGACTTTCGTTCATCTTGCACAAAGGGAACCTGTCACAGGAGAAATTTTCAGTGTGTTTTCTCAGTCTGTTTCTTAGTGCCAGTTTGAAATTCCTGCATTTTTCACTGTAATACAGATTTGGAAATAGTACCTCCCCATATATATGGATGAAGTGTAGTTTGCAAGTGAATAGACACTTTGTGTTCCCAAATATTTAGGTGAAGGGCGGATTTCACACACACTTATATCTCTGACCTGAGCATGTGGAGAGAAGTTCTTTCATCTAGCACAAAAGAACGTGTTGCAGGAGAAACTTTTACTCTGATTTCTAAGTCCATTTACTAGCGCCGGTTTGAATTTCCTGCAGTTTTCACTGTAAAACCGATTTGGAGCTAGTACTTCCACATATATATGGATGGATTCTAGTTTGAAACCGAAATAAACTTTGTGTTCATAACAAGCTCTATGGAGAACGGCTTTCACACACAATTAACTCTCAGATGTGAGCATATTGCAGACTTTCGTTCAACTAGCATAAAGGGAATGTCTTGCAAGAGAAAGTTTTAATATGGTTTGTAAGTCTGTTTCCTAGTGCCTGTTTGAAGTTCCTGCAGCTTTCACTGTAAAATCGAGTTGGAGCTAGTACCTCCCCAAATATATGGATGGATTGTAGTTTGCAAGTGAAAAGAAACTCTGTTTTCCCAACAAGCTAGGTGAAGGACGGCTTGCACACACACTAATCTCTCAGAAATGAGCATGTTGAGAGACGTTCGTTCATCTAGCACAAAGGGATCGGGTGGCAGGATAAACTTTTGTCTTGTTTCTCATTCTGTTTCCTAGTGCCGGTATGAAGTACCTTCTGTTTTCAGTGAAATACAGAGTTGGAGCTACAGCTGAAGCATATATATGGATGGAGTGTAGTTTGCATATGAAAAGAAACTTATTGTCCTCTACAATATAGTTGAAGTACGCCTTTAACACACACGTATCTCTAAGAACTGAGCATGTGGTGAGACTTTCGTTCATCCTGCACAAAGGGAACCTGTCGCAGGAGAAACTTTCAGTGTGTTTTCTCATTCTGTTTCTTAGTGCCGGTTTGAAGTTACTGCAGTTTTCACTGTAATACAGATTTGGAGATATTACCTCCCCATATATATGGATGAAGTGTAGTTTGCAAGTGAATAGACAATTTGTGTTCCAAAATATTTAGGTGAAGGACGGCATTAAAACACACTTATCTCTCAGAACTGAGCATGTGGAGAGACTTTCGTTCATCAAGCACAAAGCAAACGTTTTGCAGGAGAAACATTTAGTGTGGATTCTCAGCCATTTCCCTTGTGCTGGTTTGAAGATCCTTCAGTTTTCACAGTAAAACCGAGTTGGAGCTTGTACATGACCATATATATGGATGGATTGTAGTTTGCAACTGAGAAGAAACCTTGTTTTCCCAACAAGGTAGAGGAAGGATGGCTTTCACACACACTTATCTCTCAGAACTTAGCAAGTGGAGAGACTTTCGTTCATCTAGCGCAATAGGAAAGGGTTGCAGATGAAGTTTTACTCTTGTTTCTCAGTCTGTTTCCTAGTGACGGGTAGAAGATCCTGCAGATTTCACTGTAAATCCGAGTTGGTGCTAGTAAATCCCCATATATATGGATGCAATGTATTTCGCAAATGAAAAGAAATTTTGTTCCAACAAGCTAGGTGAAGGACGGCTTTCACACCCACTTATCTCTCAGAACTGAGCATTTTGTGAGACGTAAGTTCATCTAGCGCAAAGGGAACGGTTTGCAGGGAATTTTTTATTGTGGTATCTCAGTCTTTTTCATACTGCCGGTTTGAACTTAGTGCACTTTTCACTGTAATACAGAGTTGGATCTAATACCTACCCATATATATGGATAGAGTGTAGTTTGCACCTGAAGAGACACTTTGTGTTCCCAACTATTTAGTTGAAGGACGGCTTTCACACACAGTTATCTCTCAGAAATGAGCATGTGGAGATACGTTCGTTCAACTAGAACAAAGGGAACGAGTAGCAGGAGAAACATTTAGTCTAGTTTCTCAGTCTGTTTCCTAGTGCTGGTTTGAAGTTCCTGCAGTTTTCACTGTAAACAGAGTTGGAACTATTACCTCCCTATATATATGGATGGAGTGTAGATTGCAAGTGAAAAGACACTTTGTGTTCCCAACAAGCTAGTTGAAGGACGGCTTTCATACACACTTATATCTCTGAAATGAGCATGTGGAGAGACGTTCGTTCATCTAGCACAAAGGGAACGGTTTGCAGGAGAAATTATATTCTCTTTTTTCATTCTGTTTCTTAGTGCTGGTTTGAAATTCCTGCATTTTTTAATGTAACACCGAGTTATAGCTAGTAATTCCCCTATATATATATGCATGGAGTGTAGTTTGCAAATGAAAACAAATTTTGTGCACCCAATAATCTAGGTGAAGGACGGCTTTCACAAACACATTATCTATCAGAAGTGAGCATTTGGAGAGAAGATCGTTCATCTAGCACATAGTCAACGGGTTGCAGGAGAATCTTTTTCTCTGGTTTCTCAGTCTGTTTCCCAGTGCCTGTTTCAAGTTCCTGCAGTTTTCGCTGCAAAACCGAGTTGGAACTAATACCTCCCCATATATTTATAGATGGAGTTTTGTTTGCAACTTAATAGAAACTTTGTGTTCCCTACAAGTTTGTGAAGGACGGCTTTCACACACATTTATCTCTCTGACCTGAGCATGTGGAGAGACGTTCTTTCATTTAGCACAAAAGAAAGTGTAGCAGGAGAAACTTTTACTCTGATTTCTCAGTCCATTTACTAGCGCCGGTTTGAATTTCCTGCAGTTTTCACTGTAAAACCGAGTTGGAGCTAGTACTTCCACATATATATGGATGGTTTCTAGTTTGAAACCGAAAGAAACATTGTGTTGATAACAAGCTATATGGAGGACGGCTTTCACACACCCTTAACTCTCAGATCTGAGCATGTTGCAGACATTCTTTCAACTAGCACAAAGGGAATGACTTGCAAGGGAAAGTTTTAATATGGTTTCTAAGTCTGTTTCCCAGTGCCTGTTTCAACTTCCTGCAGTTTTCGCTGTAAAACCGAGTTGGAACTAGTACCTCCACATATATTTATAGATGGAGTTTAGTATGCAAATTAATAGGAACTTTGTGTTCCCTACAAGCTTTGTGAAGGATGGCTTTCACACACATTTATCCCTCTGACCTGAGCATGTGGAGAGACGTTCTTTCATCTAGCACAAAAGAAAGTGTTGCAGGAGAAACTTTTACTCTGATTTCTCAGTCCATTTACTAGCGCCGGTTTGAATTTCCTGCAGTTTTCACTGTAAAACCGAGTTGGAGCAAGTACTTCCACATATATATGGATGGATTCTAGTTTGAAACCAAAAGAAATGTTGTGTTCATAACAAGCTATATGGAGGATGGCTTTCACACACCCTTAACTCTCATATCTGAGCATGTTGCAGACTTTCGTTCAACTAGCACAAAGGGAAAGACTTGCAAGAGAAAGTTTTAATACGGTTTCTAAGTCTGTTTCCTAGTGTCGGTTTGAAGTTCCTGCAGCTTTCACTGTAAAACCGAGTTGGAGCTAGTACCTCCCCAAATATATGGATGGATTGTAGTTTGCAACTGAAAAGAAACTCGGTTTTCCCAACAAGCTAGGTGAAGGACGGCTTGCACACACACTTATCTCTCAGAACTGAGCATGTTGAGAGACTTTCGTTCATCTAGAACAAAGGGACCGGGTGGCAGGATAATCTTTTGTCTTGTTTCTGATTCTTTTTCCTAGTGTCGGGTTGAAGTACCTTCCGTTGTCACTGAAATACAGAGTTGGAGCTACAACTGAAGCATATATATGGATGGAGTGTAGTTTGCATGTGAAAAGAAACTTATTGTCCTCTACAATATAGTTGAAGTACGCCTTTCACACACACGTATCTCTAAGAACTGCGCATTTGGAGAGATTTTCGTTCATCTAGCACAAAGGGAACGTGTTGCAGGAGAATATTTCAGTGTGTTTTCTCACTGTGTTTCTTTGTGCCGGTTTGAAATTCCTGCAGTTTTCACTGTAATACAGATTTGGAGATAGTACCTCCCCATATATATGGATGAAGTGTAGTTTGCAAGTGAATAGACAATTTGTGTTCCAAAATATTTAGGTGAAGCACGGCTTTCACACACACTTATCTCTCAGAACTGAGCATGTGGAGAGACTTTCGTTCATCAAGCATAAAGCAAACGTTCTGCAGGAGAAATATTTAGTGTGGATTCTCAGCCTTTTTCCTTGTGCTGGTTTGAAGATCCTTCAGTTTTCACTGTAAAACCGAGTTGCAGCTTGTACATAACCATATATATGGATGGAATGTAGTTGGCAACTGAGAAGAAACCTTGTTTTCCCAACAAGATAGAGGAAGGATGGCTTTCACACACACTTATCTCTCAGAACTGAGTAAGTGGAGAGACTTTCGTTCATCTAGCCCTATAGGAAAGGGTTGCAGATGATGTTTTACTCCTGTTTCTCAGTCTGTTTCCTAGTGACGGGTAGAAGATCCTGCAGATTTCACTGTAAATCCGAGTTGGTGCTAGTAAATCCCCATATATATGGATGCAGAGTATTTTGCAAATGAAAAGATACTTTTGTTCCAACAAGCTAGGTGAAGGGCGGCTTTCACACGCACTTATCTCTCAGAACTGAGCATGTTGTGAGACGTAAGTTCATCTAGCTCAAAGGGAACGGTATGCAGGGAATTTTTTATTGTGGTATCTCAGTCTTTTTCATACTGCCGCTTTGAACGTAGTGCACTTTTCACTGTAAAACAGAGTTGGATCTAATACCTACCCATATATATGGATAGATTGTAGTTTGCAACTGAAAAGGCACTTTGTGTTCCCAAATATTTAGGTGAAGGATGGCATTCACACCCAGTTATCTCTCAGAAATGAGCATGTGAAGAGACGTTCGTTCATCTATCACAAAGGGAACAGGTCGCAGGGGAAACTTTTTTTCTGGTTTCTCAGTCAGTTTCCTAGTGACTGTTTGAACTTATTATAGTTTTCACTGTAAATCCGAGTTGGAGCTAGTAAATCCCAATATATTTGGATGCAGTTTATTTTGCAACTGTAGAGAAATTGTGTTCCTCAGAAGCTAGTTGAAAGACGGCTTTTACACACATTTATTTCTCAGAAATGGGCATGTGGAGGGAAGTTCGTCCATCTCGCATATAGGGAACGGTTGCAGGAGAAACTTTATCTCCGGTTTTTCAGTCTGTTTCCTAGTACCATTTTGAAGCTCCTGCAGTTTTCACAGTAAAACCTAGTTGGAGCTAGTACCTCCCCATATATATGTATGGTCTGTAGTTTGCAACTGAAAAGAAACTCTGTGTTCCCAACAAGCAAGGTGAAGGACGGCTTTCACACACACTTATCTCTCAGAACTGAGCATTTTGAGAGACGTTCGTTCATCTAGCACAAAGGGAAATGGTGGCAGGATAAACTTGTTGTCAGTTTTCTCATTCTGTTTTCTAGTGTTGGTTTGAAGTACCTTTAGTTGTCACTGAAATACAGATTTCAAGCTAGAACCTAAGCATATATAATGATGGAGTGTAGTTTGCAACTGAAAAGAAACTCTGTGTTCCCAACAAGCAAGGTTAAGGACGGATTTCACACACACTTATCTCTCAGAACTGAGCATGTTGAGAGACGTTCGTTCATCTAGCACAAAGGGATCGGGTGGCAGGATAAACTTTTTGTCTTGTTTCTCATTCTGTTTCCTAGTGCCAGGTTGAAGTACCTTCCGTTGTCACTGAAATACAGAGTTGGAGCTACAACTGAAGCATATATATGGATGGAGTGTAGTTTGCATGTGAAAAGAAACTATTGTCCTCTACAATATAGTTGAAGTACGCCTTTCACACACACGTATCTCTAAGAACTGAGCATGTGGAGAGACTTTCGTTTATCTAGCACAAAGGGAACGTGTCGCAAGAGAATATTTCAGTGTGTTTTCTCAGTCTGTTTCTTAGTGCCGGTTTGAAATTCCTGCAGTTTTCACTGTAATACAGATTTGGAACTAGTACCTCCCCATATATATGGATGAAGTGTAGTTTGCAAGTGAATAGACACTTTGTGTTCCCACATATTTAGGTGAAGGACTGCATTCACACACACTTATATCTCTGACCTGAGCATGTGGAGAGACGTTCTTTCATCTAGCACAAATGAAAGTGTTGCAGGAGAAACTTTTACTCTGATTTCTCAGTCCATTTCCTAGCGCCGGTTTGAATTTCCTGCAGTTTTCACTGTAAAACTGACTTGGAGCTAGTGCCACCACATATATATGGATGGATTCTAGTTTGAAACCGAAAGAAACTTTGTGTTCATAACAAGCTATATGGAGGACGGCTTTCACACACACTTGACTCTCAGATATGAGCATGTTGCAGACATTTGTTCAACTAGCACAAAGGGAATAATTTGCAAGGGAAAGTTTTAGTACGGTTTCTAAATCTGTTTCCTAGTGCCTTTTTGAAATTCCTGCAGCTTTAACTGTAAAACAGAAGTGGAGCTAGTACCTCCCCAAATATATGGATGGAATGTAGTTTGCAACTGAAAAGAATCTCTGTTTTCCCAACAAGCAAGGTGAAGGACGGCTTTCACACACACTTATCTCTGAACTGAGCATTTTGAGAGACGTTCGTTCATCTAGCACTAAGGGAAATGGTGGCAGGATAAACTTGTTGTCAGTTTTCTCATTCTGTTTTCTAGTGTTGGTTTGAAGTACCTTTAGTTGTCACTGAAATACAGATTTCAAGCTAGAACCTAAGCATATATATTGATGGAGTGTAGTTTGCAACTGAAAAGAAACTCTGTGTTCCCAACAAGCAAGGTGAAGGACGGCTTTCACACACACTTATCTCTCAGAAGTGAGCATTTTGAGAGACGTTCGTTCATCTAGCACAAAGGGAAATGGTGGCAGGATAAACTTGTTGTCAGTTTTCTCATTCTGTTTTCTAGTGTTGGTTTGAAGTACCTTTAGTTGTCACTGAAATGCAGATTTCAAGCTAGAACCTAAGCATATATATTGATGGAGTGTAGTTTGCAACTGAAAAGAAACTCTGTGTTCCCAACAAGCAAGGTGAAGGACGGATTTCACACACACTTATCTCTCAGAACTGAGCATGTTGAGAGACGTTCGTTCATCTAGCACAAAGGGATCGGGTGGCAGGATAACCTTTTTGTCTTGTTTCTAATTCTGTTTCCTAGTGCCGGGTTAAAGTACCTTCCGTTGTCACTGAAATACAGAGTTGGAGCTACAACTGAAGGATATATATGGATGGAGTGTAGTTTGCATGTGAAAAGAAACTTATTGTCCTCTACAATATAGTTGAAGTACGCCTTTCACACACACGTATCTCTAAGAACTGAGCATGTGGAGAGAATTTCGTTCATCTAGCACAAATGGAACGTGTCGCAGGAGAAACTTTCAGTGTGTTTTCTCAGTCTGTTTCTTAGTGCCGTTTTGAAATTCCTGCAGTTTTCAGTGTAATACAGATTTGGAACTAGTACCTCCCCATATATATGGATGAATTGTAGTTTGCAAGTGAATAGACACTTTGTGTTCCCAAATATTTAGGTGACGGACGGCTTTCACACACACATATCTCTGACCTGAGCATGTGGAGAGACGTTCTATCATCAAGCACAAATTAAAGTGTTGGAGGAGAAACTTTTACTCTGATTTCTCATTCCATTTCCTAGCGCCGGTTTGAATTTCCTGCAGTTTTCACTGTAAAACCGAGTTGGAGCTAGTACCTCCACATATATATGGATGAAGTGTAGTTTGCAAGTTAATACACAATTTGTGTTCCCACATTTTTAGGTGAAGGACGGCGTTCACACACACTTATATCTCTGACCTGAGCATGTGGAGAGACGTTCTTTCATCTAGCACAAATGAAAGTGTTGCAGGAGAAACTTTTACTCTGATTTCTCAGTCCATTTACTAGCGCCGGTTTGAATTTCCTGCAGTTTTCACTGTAAAACCGAGTTGGAGCTAGTACCTCCACATATATATGGATGGATTCTATTTTGAAACGGAAAGAAACTTTGTGTTCATAACAAGCTATATGGAGGACGGCTTTCACACACACTTATCTCTCAGAACTGAGTATGTGGAGAGACGTTCGTTCATCAATCACAAAGCGAACGTTTTGCAGGAGAAACATTTAGTGTGTATGCTCAGCCTTTTTCCTTGTGCTGGTTTGAAGATCCTTCAGTTTTCACTGTAAAACTGAGTTGGAGCTTGTACATGACCATATATATGGATGGAATGTAGTTGGCAACTGAGAAGAAACCTTGTTTTCCCAACAAGATAGAGGAAGGATGGCTTTCACACACACTTATCTCTCAGAACTGAGCAAGTGGAGAGACTTTCGTTCATCTAGCACAATGGGAAAGGGTTTCAGATGAAGTTTTACTCTTGCTTCTCAGTCTGTTTCCTAGTGACGTGTAGAAGATCCTGCAGATTTCAATGTAAATCCGAGTTGGTGCTAGTAAATCCCCATATATATGAATGCAGTGTATTTTGCAAATGAAAAGAAATTTTGTTCCAAAAAGCTAGGTGAAGGATGGCTTTCACACGCACTTATCTCTCAGAACTGAGCATGTTGTGAGACGTAAGTTCATCTAGCTCAAAGGGAACGGTTTGCAGGGAATTTTTTATTGTTGTATCTCAGTCTTTTTCATACTGCCGGTTTGAAGTTAGTGCACTTTTCACTGTAAAACAGAGTTGGATCTAATACCTACCCATATATATGGATAGATTGTAGTTTGCAACTTAAAAGGCACTTTGTGTTCCCAAAAATTTGGTGAAGGACGGCATTCACACCCAGTTATCTCTCAGAAATGAGCATGTGAAGAGACGTTCGTTCATCTATCACAAAGGGAACAGGTCGCAGGGGAAACTTTTTTTCTGGTTTCTCAGTCTGTTTCCTAGTGACTGTTTCAACTTATTATAGTTTTCACTGTAAATCCGAGTTGGAGCTAGTAAAGCCCAATATATTTGGATGCAGTGTATTTTGCAACTGAAGAGAA
The DNA here is from genome assembly GCF_009834535.1 of Camelus ferus. Taxonomy (NCBI): domain Eukaryota; kingdom Metazoa; phylum Chordata; class Mammalia; order Artiodactyla; family Camelidae; genus Camelus; species Camelus ferus. The sequence continues at coordinate 6,052,887 of NC_045704.1, forward strand.
ACTGTGTTCCTCAGAAGCTAGTTGAAAGACGGCTTTTACACACATTTATTTCTCAGAAATGGGCATGTGGAGGGAAGTTCGTCCATCTCGCATATAGGGAACGGTTGCAGGAGAAACTTTATCTCCGGTTTTTCAGTCTGTTTCCTAGTACCTTTTTGAAGCTCCTGCAGTTTTCACAGTAAAACCTAGTTGGAGCTAGTACCTCCCCATATATATGTATGGTCTGTAGTTTGCAACTGAAAAGAAACTCTGTGTTCCCAACAAGCAAGGTGAAGGACGGCTTTCACACACACTTATCTCTCAGAACTGAGCATTTTGAGAGACGTTCGTTCATCTAGCACAAATGGAAATGGTGGCAGGATAAACTTGTTGTCAGTTTTCTCATTCTGTTTTCTAGTGTTGGTTTGAAGTACCTTTAGTTGTCACTGAAATACAGATTTCAAGCTAGAACCTAAGCATATATATTGATGGAGTGTAGTTTGCAACTGAAAAGAAACTCTGTGTTCCCAACAAGCAAGGTTAAGGACGGATTTCACACACACTTATCTCTCAGAACTGAGCATGTTGAGAGACGTTCGTTCATCTAGCACAAAGGGATCGGGTGGCAGGATAAACTTTTTGTCTTGTTTCTCATTCTGTTTCCTAGTGCCGGGTTGAATTACCTTCCGTTGTCACTGAAATACAGAGTTGGAGCTACAACTGAAGCATATATATGGATGGAGTGCAGTTTGCATGTGAAAAGAAACTTATTGTCCTCTACATTATAGTTGAAGTACGCCTTTCACACACACGTATCTCTAAGAACTGAGCATGTGGAGAGACTTTCGTTCATCTAGCACAAAGGGAACGTGTCGCAAGAGAATATTTCAGTGTGTTTTCTCAGTCTGTTTCTTATTGCCGGTTTGAAATTCCTGCAGTTTTCACTGTAATACAGATTTGGAACTAGTACCTCCCCATATATATGGATGAACTGTATTTTGCAAGTGAATAGACACTTTGTGTTCCCACATATTTAGGTGAAGGACGGCATTCACACACACTTATATCTCTGACCTGAGCATGTGGAGAGACGTTCTTTCATCTAGCACAAATGAAAGTGTTGCAGGAGAAACTTTTACTCTGATTTCTCAGTCCATTTCCTAGCGCCGGTTTGAATTTCCTGCAGTTTTCACTGTTAAACTGACTTGGAGCTTGTGCCACCACATATATATGGATGGATTCTAGTTTGAAACCGAAAGAAACTTTGTGTTCATAACAAGCTATATGGAGGACGGCTTTCACACACACTTGACTCTCAGATATGAGCATGTTGCAGACTTTTGTTCAACTAGCACAAAGGGAATAATTTGCAAGGGAAAGTTTTAGTACGGTTTCTAAATCTGATTCCTAGTGCCTTTTTGAAATTCCTGCAGCTTTAACTGTAAAACAGAAGTGGAGCTAGTACCTCCCCAAATATATTGATGGATTGTAGTTTGCAACTGAAAAGAATCTCTGTTTTCCCAACAAGCTAGGTGAAGGACGGCTTGCACACACACTTATCTCTCAGAACTGAGCATGTTGAGAGACGTTCGTTCATCTAGCACAAAGGGATCGGGTGGCAGGATAAACTTTTGTATTGTTTCTCTTTCTGTTTCCTAGTGCCGGTTTGAAGTACCTTCTGTTGTCAGTGAAATACAGAGTTGGAGATAGAACTTAAGCATATATATTGATGGAGTGTAGTTTGCATATGAAAAGAAACTTATTGTCCTCTACAATATAGTTGAAGTACGCCTTTCACACACACCTATCTCTAAGCACTGAGCATGTGGAGAGACTTTCGTTCATCTTGCACAAATGGAACCTGTCACAGGAGAAATTTTCAGTGTGTTTTCTCAGTCTGTTTCTTAGTGCCGGTTTGAAATTCCTGCAGTTTTCACTGTAATACAGATTTGGAAATAGTACCTCCCCATATATATGGATGAAGTGTAGTCTGCAAGTGAATAGACTCTTTGTGTTCCCAAATATTTAGGTGAAGGGCGGATTTCACACACACTTATATCTCTGACCTGAGCATGTGGAGAGACGTTCTTTCATCTAGCACAAAAGAACGTGTTGCAGGAAAAACTTTTACTCTGAATTCTAAGTCCATTTACTAGCACCGGTTTGAATTTCCTGCAGCTTTCACTGTAAAACCGAGTTGGAGCTAGTATCTCCCCAAATATATGGATGGATTGTAGTTTGCTACTGAAAAGAAACTCTGTGTTCCCAACAAGCAAGTTGAAGGACGGCTTTCACACACACTTATCTCTCAGAACTGAGCATGTTGAGAGACGTTCGTTCATCTAGCACAAAGGGAAATGGTGGCAGGATAAACTTGTTGTCAGTTTTTTCATTCTGTTTTCTAGTGTTGGTTTGAAGTACCTTTAGTTGTCACTGAAATACAGATTTGAAGCTAGAACCTAAGCATATATATTGATGGAGTGTAGTTTGCAACTGAAAAGAAACTCTGTGTTCCCAACAAGCAAGGTGAAGGACGGATTTCACACACACTTATCTCTCAGAACTGAGCATGTTGAGAGACGTTCGTTCATCTAGCACAAAGGGATCGGGTGGCAGGATAAACTTTTTGTCTTGTTTCTCATTCTGTTTCCTAGTGCCGGGTTGAAGTACCTTCCGTTGTCACTGAAATACAGAGTTGGAGCTACAACTGAAGCATGTATATGGATGGAGTGTAGTTTGCATGTGAAAAGAAACTTATTATCCTCTACAATATAGTTGAAGTACGCCTTTCACACACACGTATCTCTAAGAACTGAGCATGTGGAGAGACTTTCGTTCATCTAGCACAAAGGGAACGTGTCGCAAGAGAATATTTCAGTGTGTTTTCTCAGTCTGTTTCTTAGTGCCGGTTTGAAATTCCTGCAGTTTTCACTGTAATACAGATTTGGAACTAGTACCTCCCCATATATATGGATGAAGTGTAGTTTGCAAATTAATACACAATTTGTGTTCCCACATTTTTAGGTGAAGGACGGCGTTCACACACACTTATATCTCTGACCTGAGCATGTGGAGAGACGTTCTTTCATCTAGCACAAATGAAAGTGTTGCAGGAGAAACTTTTACTCTGATTTCTCATTCCATTTCCTAGCGCCGGTTTGAATTTCCTGCAGTTTTCACTGTAAAACCGAGTTGGAGCTAGTACCTCCACATATATATGGATGGATTCTATTTTGAAACGGAAAGAAACTTTGTGTTCATAACAAGCTATATGGAGGACGGCTTTCACACACACTTATCTCTCAGAACTGAGTATGTGGAGAGACGTTCGTTCATCAATCACAAAGCGAACGTTTTGCAGGAGAAACATTTAGTGTGTATGCTCAGCCTTTTTCCTTGTGCTGGTTTGAAGATCCTTCAGTTTTCACTGTAAAACTGAGTTGGAGCTTGTACATGACCATATATATGGATGGAATGTAGTTGGCAACTGAGAAGAAACCTTGTTTTCCCAACAAGATAGAGGAAGGATGGCTTTCACACACACTTATCTCTCAGAACTGAGCAAGTGGAGAGACTTTCGTTCATCTAGCACAATAGGAAAGGGTTTCAGATGAAGTTTTACTCTTGCTTCTCAGTCTGTTTCCTAGTGACGGGTAGAAGATCCTGCAGATTTCAATGTAAATCCGAGTTGGTGCTAGTAAATCCCCATATATATGAATGCAGTGTATTTTGCAAATGAAAAGAAATTTTGTTCCAAAAAGCTAGGTGAAGGACGGCTTTCACACGCACTTATCTCTCAGAACTGAGCATGTTGTGAGACGTAAGTTCATCTAGCTCAAAGGGAACGGTTTGCAGGGAATTTTTTATTGTTGTATCTCAGTCTTTTTCATACTGCCGGTTTGAAGTTAGTGCACTTTTCACTGTAAAACAGAGTTGGATCTAATACCTACCCATATATATGGATAGATTGTAGTTTGCAACTGAAAAGGCACTTTGTGTTCCCAAATATTTCGGTGAAGGACGGCATTCACACCCAGTTATCTCTCAGAAATGAGCATGTGAAGAGACGTTCGTTCATCTATCACAAAGGGAACAGGTCGTAGGGGAAACTTTTTTTCTGGTTTCTCAGTCTGTTTCCTAGTGACTGTTTGAACTTATTATAGTTTTCACTGTAAATCCGAGTTGGAGCTAGTAAATCCCAATATATTTGGATGCAGTGTATTTTGCAACTGAAGAGAAACTGTGTTCCTCAGAAGATAGTTGAAAGACGGCTTTTACACACATTTATTTCTCAGAAATGGGCATGTGGAGGGAAGTTCGTCCATTTTGCAAATAGGGAATGGGTTGCAGGAGAAACTTTATCTCCGGTTTTTCAGTCTGTTTCCTAGTACCTGTTTGAAGCTCCTGCGGTTTTCTCAGTAAATCCGAGTTGGTGCTAGTACCTCCCCATATATATGTATGGTTTGTAGTTTGCAACTGAAAAGGAACTCTGTGTTCCTAACAAGCAAGGTGAAGGACGGCTTTCACACACACTTATCTCTCAGAACTGAGCATGTTGAGAGACGTTCGTTCATCTAGCACAAAGGAATCGGGTGGCAGGAGAAACTTTTTGTCTTGTTTCTCATTCTGTTTCCTAGTGCCGGGTTGAAGTACCTTCCGTTGTCACTGAAATACAGAGTTGGAGCTACAACTGAAGCATATATATGTATGGAGTGTAGTTTGCATGTGAAAAGAAACTTATTGTCCTCTACAATATAGTTGAAGTACGCCTTTCACACACACGTATCTCTAAGAACTGAGCATGTGGAGAGACTTTCGTTCATCTAGCACAAAGGGAACGTGTCGCAAGAGAATATTTCAGTGTGTTTTCTCAGTCTGTTTCTTATTGCCGGTTTGAAATTCCTGCAGTTTTCACTGTAATACAGATTTGGAACTAGTACCTCCCCATATATATGGATGAAGTGTAGTTTGCAAGTTAATAGACAATTTGTGTTCCCACATATTTTTGTGAAGGACGGCATTCACACACACTTATATCTCTGACCTGAGCATGTGGAGAGACGTTCTTTCATCTAGCACAAATGAAAGTGTTGCAGGGAAATTTTTACTCTGATTTCTCAGTCCATTTCCTAGCGCCAGTTTGAATTTCCTGCAGTTTTCACTGTAAAACTGACTTGGAGCTAGTGCCACCACATATATATGGATGGATTCTAGTTTGAAACCGAAAGAAACTTTGTGTTCATAACAAGCTATATGGAGGACGGCTTTCACACACACTTGACTCTCAGATATGAGCATGTTGCAGACTTTTGTTCAACTAGCACAAAGGGAATAATTTGCAAGGGAAAGTTTTAGTACGGTTTCTAAATCTGTTTCCTAGTGCCTTTTTGAAATTCCTGCAGCTTTAACTGTAAAACAGAAGTGGAGCTAGTACCTCCCCAAATATATGGATGGAATGTAGTTTGCAACTGAAAAGTATCTCTGTTTTCCCAACAAGCTAGGTGAAGGACGGCTTGCACACACACTTATCTCTCAGAACTGAGCATGTTGAGAGACGTTCGTTCATCTAGCACAAAGGGATCGGGTGGCAGGATAAACTTTTGTCTTGTTTCTCATTCTGTTTCCTAGTGCCGGTTTGAAGTACCTTCTGTTGTCAGTGAAATACAGAGTTGGAGATAGAACTTAAGCATATATATTGATGGAGTGTAGTTTGCATATGAAAAGAAACTTATTGTCCTCTACAATATAGTTGAAGTACGCCTTTCACACACACCTATCTCTAAGAACTGAGCATGTGGAGAGACTTTCGTTCATCTTGCACAAAGGGAACCTGTCACAGGAGAAACTTTCAGTGTGTTTTCTCAGTCTGTTTCTTAGTGCCGGTTTGAAATTCCTGCAGTTTTCACTGTAATACAGATTTGGAACTAGTACCTCCCCATATATATGGATGAAGTGTAGTTTGCAAGTGAATAAACACTTTGTGTTCCCACATATTTAGGTGAAGGACTGCATTCACACACACTTATATCTCTGACCTGAGCATGTGGAGAGACGTTCTTTCATCTAGCACAAATGAAAGTGTTGCAGGAGAAACTTTTACTCTGATTTCTCAGTCCATTTCCTAGCGCCGGTTTGAATTTCCTGCAGTTTTCACTGTAAAACTGACTTGGAGCTAGTGCCACCACATATATATGGATGGATTCTAGTTTGAAACCGAAAGAAACTTTGTGTTCATAACAAGCTATATGGAGGACGGCTATCACACACACTTGACTCTCAGATATGAGCATGTTGCAGACTTTTGTTCAACTAGCACAAGGGGAATAATTTGCAAGGGAAAATTTTAGTACGGTTTCTAAATCTGTATCCTAGTGCCTTTTTGAAATTCCTGCAGCTTTAACTGTAAAACAGAAGTGGAGCTAGTACCTCCCCAAATATATGGATCGAATGTAGTTTGCAACTGAAAAGAATCTCTGTTTTCCCAACAAGCAAGGTGAAGGACTGCTTTCACACACACTTATCTCTCAGAACTGAGCATTTTGAGAGACGTTCGTTCATCTAGCACAAAGGGAAATGGTGGCAGGATAAACTTGTTGTCAGTTTTCTCATTCTGTTTTCTAGTGTTGGTTTGAAGTACCTTTAGTTGTCACTGAAATACAGATTTCAAGCTAGAACCTAAGCATATATATTGATGGAGTGTAGTTTGCAACTGAAAAGAAACTCTGTGTTCCCAACAAGCAAGGTGAAGGACGGATTTCACACACACTTATCTCTCAGAACTGAGCATGTTGAGAGACGTTCGTTCATCTAGCACAAAGGGATCGGGTGGCAGGATAAACTTTTTGTCTTGTTTCTAATTCTGTTTCCTAGTGCCGGGTTAAAGTACCTTCCGTTGTCACTGAAATACAGAGTTGGAGCTACAACTGAAGCATATATATGGATGGAGTGTAGTTTGCATGTGAAAAGAAACTTATTGTCCTCTACATTATAGTTGAAGTACGCCTTTCACACACACGTATCTCTAAGAACTGAGCATGTGGAGAGAATTTCGTTCATCTAGCACAAAGGGAACGTGTCGCAGGAGAAACTTTCAGTGTGTTTTCTCAGTCTGTTTCTTAGTGCCGTTTTGAAATTCCTGCAGTTTTCAGTGTAATACAGATTTGGAACTAGTACCTCCCCATATATATGGATGAAGTGTAGTTTGCAAGTGAATAGACACTTTGTGTTCCCAAATATTTAGGTGACGGACGGCTTTCACACACACATATCTCTGACCTGAGCATGTGGAGAGACGTTCTTTCATCTAGCACAAATTAAAGTGTTGGAGGAGAAACTTTTACTCTGATTTCTCAGTCCATTTACTAGCGCCGGTTTGAATTTCCTGCAGTTTTCACTGTAAAACCGAGTTGGAGCTAGTACCTCCACATATATATGGATGGATTCTAGTTTGAAACCGAAAGAAACTTTGTGTTCATAACAAGCTCTATGGAGGACGGCTTTCACACACACTTAACTCTCAGATCTGAGCACGTTGCAAACTTTCGTTCAACTAGCACAAAGGGAATGATTTGCAAGAGGAAGTTTTAGTACGGTTTATAAGTCTGTTTCCTAGTGCCGGTTTGAATTTCCTGCAGCTTTCACTGTAAAACCGAGTTGGAGCTAGTACCTCCCCAAATATATGGATGGAGTGTAGTTTGCAACTGAAAAGAAACTTTGTTTTCCCAACAAGCTAGGTGAAGGACGGCTTGCACACACACTTATCTCTCAGAACTGAGCATGTTGAGAGACGTTCGTTCATCAAGCACAAAGGGATCGGGTGGCAGGATAAACTTTTTTCTTGTTTCTCATTCTGTTTCCTAGTGCCAGTATGAAGTACCTTCTGTTGTCAGTGAAATACAGAGTTGGAGCTAGATCTTAAGCATATATATTGATGGAGTGTAGTTTGCAACTGAAAAGAAACTCTGTGTTCCCAACAAGCAAGGTGAAGGACGGATTTCACACACACTTATCTCTCAGAACTGAGCATGTTGAGAGACGTTCGTTCATCTAGCACAAAGGGAAATGTTGGCAGGATAAACTTGTTGTCAGTTTTTTCATTCTGTTTTCTAGTGTTGGTTTGAAGTACCTTTAGTTGTCACTGAAATACAGATTTGAAGCTAGAACCTAAGCATATATATTGATGGAGTGTAGTTTGCAACTGAAAAGAAACTCTGTGTTCCCAACAAGCAAGGTTAAGGACGGATTTCACACACACTTATCTCTCAGAACTGAGCATGTTGAGAGACGTTCGTTCATCTAGCACAAAGGGATCGGGTGGCAGGATAAACTTTTTGTCTTGTTTCTCATTCTGTTTCCTAGTGCCGGGTTGAAGTACCTTCCGTTGTCACTGAAATACAGAGTTGGAGCTACAACTGAAGCATGTATATGGATGGAGTGTAGTTTGCATGTGAAAATAAACTTATTATCCTCTACAATATAGTTGAAGTACGCCTTTCACACACACGTATCTCTAAGAACTGAGCATGTGGAGAGACTTTCGTTCATCTAGCACAAAGGGAACGTGTCGCAAGAGAATATTTCAGTGTGTTTTCTCAGTCTGTTTCTTAGTGCCGGTTTGAAATTCCTGCAGTTTTCACTGTAATACAGATTTGGAACTAGTACCTCCCCATATATATGGATGAAGTGTAGTTTGCAAGTTAATAGACAATTTGTGTTCCCACATTTTTAGGTGAAGGACGGCGTTCACACACACTTATATCTCTGACCTGAGCATGTGGAGAGACGTTCTTTCATCTAGCACAAATGAAAGTGTTGCAGGAGAAACTTTTACTCTGATTTCTCATTCCATTTCCTAGCGCCGGTTTGAATTTCCTGCAGTTTTCACTGTAAAACCGAGTTGGAGCTAGTACCTCCACATATATATGGATGGATTCTATTTTGAAACGGAAAGAAACTTTGTGTTCATAACAAGCTATATGGAGGACGGCTTTCACACACACTTATCTCTCAGAACTGAGTATGTGGAGAGACGTTCGTTCATCAATCACAAAGCGAACGTTTTGCAGGAGAAACATTTAGTGTGTATGCTCAGCCTTTTTCCTTGTGCTGGTTTGAAGATCCTTCAGTTTTCACTGTAAAACTGAGTTGGAGCTTGTACATGACCATATATATGGATGGAATGTAGTTGGCAACTGAGAAGAAACCTTGTTTTCCCAACAAGATAGAGGAAGGATGGCTTTCACACACACTTATCTCTCAGAACTGAGCAAGTGGAGAGACTTTCGTTCATCTAGCACAATAGGAAAGGGTTTCAGATGAAGTTTTACTCTTGCTTCTCAGTCTGTTTCCTAGTGACGGGTAGAAGATCCTGCAGATTTCAATGTAAATCCGAGTTGGTGCTAGTAAATCCCCATATATATGAATGCAGTGTATTTTGCAAATGAAAAGAAATTTTGTTCCAAAAATCTAGGTGAAGGACGGCTTTCACACGCACTTATCTCTCAGAACTGAGCATGTTGTGAGACGTAAGTTCATCTAGCTCAAAGGGAACGGTTTGCAGGGAATTTTTTATTGTTGTATCTCAGTCTTTTTCATACTGCCGGTTTGAAGTTAGTGCACTTTTCACTGTAAAACAGAGTTGGATCTAATACCTACCCATATATATGGATAGATTGTAGTTTGCAACTGAAAAGGCACTTTGTGTTCCCAAATATTTAGGTGAAGGACGGCATTCACACCCAGTTATCTCTCAGAAATTAGCATGTGAAGAGACGTTCCTTCATCTATCACAAAGGGAACAGGTCGCAGGGGAAACTTTTTTTCTGGTTTCTCAGTCTGTTTCCTAGTGACTGTTTGAACTTATTATAGTTTTCACTGTAAATCCGAGTTGGAGCTAGTAAATCCCAATATATTTGGATGCAGTGTATTTTGCAACTGAAGAGAAACTGTGTTCCTCAGAAGATAGTTGAAAGACGGCTTTTACACACATTTATTTCTCAGAAATGGGCATGTGGAGGGAAGTTCGTCCATTTCGCAAATAGGGAATGGGTTGCAGGAGAAACTTTATCTCCGGATTTTCAGTCTGTTTCCTAGTACCTGTTTGAAGCTCCTGCAGTTTTCTCAGTAAATCCGAGTTGGTGCTAGTACCACCCCATATATATGTATGGTTTGTAGTTTGCAACTGAAAAGGAACTCTGTGTTCCCAACAAGCAAGGTGAAGGACGGCTTTCACACACACTTATCTCTCAGAACTGAGCATTTTGAGAGACGTTCGTTCATCTAGCACAAAGGGAAATGGTGGCAGGATAAACTTGTTGTCAGTTTTCTCATTCTGTTTTCTAGTGTTGGTTTGAAGTACCTTTAGTTGTCACTGAAATACAGATTTGAAGCTAGAACCTAAGCATATATATTGATGGAGTGAAGTTTGCAACTGAAAAGAAACTCTGTGTTCCCAACAAGCAAGGTTAAGGACGGATTTCACACACACTTATCTCTCAGAACTGAGCATTTTGAGAGACGTTCGTTCATCTAGCACAAAGGGATCGGGTTGCAGGATAAACTTTTTGTCTTGTTTCTCATTCTGTTTCCTAGTGCCGGGTTGAAGTACCTTCCGTTGTCACTGAAATACAGAGTTGGAGCTACAACTGAAGCATATATATGGATGGAGTGTAGTTTGCATGTGAAAAGAAACTTATTGTCCTCTACAATATAGTTGAAGTACGCCTTTCACACACACGTATCTCTAAGAACTGAGCATGTGGAGAGACTTTCGTTCATCTAGCACAAAGGGAACGTGTCGCAAGAGAATATTTCAGTGTGTTTTCTCAGTCTGTTTCTTAGTGCCGGTTTGAAATTCCTGCAGTTTTCACTGTAATACAGATTTGGAATTAGTACCTCCCCATATATATGGATGAAGTGTAGTTTGCAAGTTAATAGACAATTTGTGTTCCCACATATTTATGTGAAGGACGGCATTCACACAAACTTATATCTCTGACCTGAGCATGTGGAGAGACGTTCTTTCATCTAGCACAAATGAAAGTGTTGCAGGGAAACTTTTACTCTGATTTCTCAGTCCATTTCCTAGCGCCAGTTTGAATTTCCTGCAGTTTTCACTGTAAAACTGACTTGGAGCTAGTGCCACCACATATATATGGATGGATTCTAGTTTGAAACCGAAAGAAACTTTGTGTTCATAACAAGCTATATGGAGGACGGCTTTCACACACACTTGACTCTCAGATATGAGCATGTTGCAGACTTTTGTTCAACTAGCACAAAGGGAATAATTTGTAAGGGAATGTTTTAGTACGGTTTCTAAATCTGTTTCCTAGTGCCTTTTTGAAATTCCTGCAGCTTTAACTGTAAAACAGATGTGGAGCTAGTACCTCCCCAATTATATGGATGTAATGTAGTTTGCAACTGAAAAGAATCTCTGTTTTCCCAACAAGCTAGGTGAAGGATGGCTTGCACACACCCTTATCTCTCAGAACTGAGCATGTTGAGAGACGTTCGTTCATCTAGCACAAAGGGATCGGGTGGCAGGATAAACTTTTGTCTTGTTTCTCATTCTGTTTCCTAGTGCCGGTTTGAAGTACCTTCTGTTGTCAATGAAATACAGAGTTGGAGATAGAACTTAAGCATATATATTGATGGAGTGTAGTTTGCATATGAAAAGAAACTTATTGTCCTCTACAATATAGTTGAAGTACGCCTTTCACACACACCTATCTCTAAGAACTGAGCATGTGGAGAGACTTTCGTTCATCTTGCACAAAGGGAACCTGTCACAGGAGAAACTTTCAGTGTGTTTTCTCAGTCTGTTTCTTAGTGCCGGTTTAAAATTCCAGCAGTTTTCACTGTAATACAGATTTGGAGATAGTACCTCCCCATATATATGGATGAAGTGTAGTTTGCAAGTGAATAGACACTTTGTGTTCCCAAATATTTAGGTGACGGACGGCTTTCACACACACATATCTCTGACCTGAGCATGTGGAGAGACGTTCTTTCATCTAGCACAAATGAAAGTGTTGCAGGAGAAACTTTTACTCTGATTTCTCATTCCATTTCCTAGCGCCGGTTTGAATTTCCTGCAGTTTTCACTGTAAAACCGAGTTGGAGCTAGTACCTCCACATATATATGGATGGATTCTATTTTGAAACGGAAAGAAACTTTGTGTTCATAACAAGCTATATGGAGGACGGCTTTCACACACACTTATCTCTCAGAACTGAGTATGTGGAGAGACGTTCGTTCATCAATCACAAAGCGAACGTTTTGCAGGAGAAACATTTAGTGTGTGTGCTCAGCCTTTTTCCTTGTGCTGGTTTGAAGATCCTTCAGTTTTCACTGTAAAACTGAGTTGGAGCTTGTACATGACCATATATATGGATGGAATGTAGTTGGCAACTGAGAAGAAACCTTGTTTTCCCAACAAGATAGAGGAAGGATGGCTTTCACACACACTTATCTCTCAGAACTGAGCAAGTGGAGAGACTTTCGTTCATCTAGCACAATAGGAAAGGGTTTCAGATGAAGTTTTACTCTTGCTTCTCAGTCTGTTTCCTAGTGACGGGTAGAAGATCCTGCAGATTTCAATGTAAATCCGAGTTGGTGCTAGTAAATCCCCATATATATGAATGCAGTGTATTTTGCAAATGAAAAGAAATTTTGTTCCAAAAAGCTAGGTGAAGGACGGCTTTCACACGCACTTATCTCTCAGAACTGAGCATGTTGTGAGACGTAAGTTCATCTAGCTCAAAGGGAACGGTTTGCAGGGAATTTTTTATTGTGTTATCTCAGTCTTTTTCATACTGCCGGTTTGAAGTTAGTGCACTTTTCACTGTAAAACAGAGTTGGATCTAATACCTACCCATATATATGGAGAGATTGTAGTTTGCAACTGAAAAGGCACTTTGTGTTCCCAAATATTTAGGTGAAGGACGGCATTCACACCCAGTAATCTCTCAGAAATGAGCATGTGAAAAGACGTTCGTTCATCTATCACAAAGGGAACAGGTCGCAGGGGAAACTTTTTTTCTGGTTTCTCAGTCTGTTTCCTAGTGAGTGTTTGAACTTATTATTGTTTTCACTGTAAATCCGAGTTGGAGCTAATAAATCCCAAAATATTTGGATGCAGTGTATTTGGCAACTGAAGAGAAATTGTGTTCCTCAGAAGCTAGTTGAAAGACGGCTTATACACACATTTATTTCTCAGATATGGGCATGTGGAGGGAAGTTCGTCCATCTGGCAAATAGGGAACGGGTTGCAGGAGAAACTTTATCTCCGGTTTTTCAGTCTGTTTCCTAGTACCTGTTTGAAGCTCCTGCAGTTTTCACAGTAAAACCGAGTTGGAGCTTGTACATCCCCTATATATTTGTATGGTTTGTAGTTTGCAACTGAAAAGAAACTTTGTGTTCCCAAGAAGCTACATGAAGAAAGGCTTTCACACACACTTTACCCTCAGAACTGAGCATGTTGAGAGATATTCGTTCAACTAGCACAAAGGGAACGGGTTCCAGGGGAAACTTTTAGTCTTGTTTCTCAGTCTGTATCCTAGTGCCGGTTTCAAGTTCCTGCAATTTTCAATTTAAATGCGATTTGGAGCTACTACCTCCCTTTATATATGGATGGAGTGTAGTTTGCAACTGAAAAGACACTTTGTATTCCCAAGAATCTAGGTGAAGGACAGCTTTCACACACACAATTTTCTCTCAGACCTGAGCATGTGGAGAGACGTTCGTTCATCTAGCACAAAGGGAACGGGTTGCAGGAGAAACTTTTACTCTGGTTTCTCAGTCCGTTTCCTAGTGCAGGTTTGAATTTCCTGCAGTTTTCACTGTAACACCGTGTTGGAGCTACTACCTCCCCATATATATGGATGGATTGTACTTTTCAACTGAAAGAAACTTTGTGTTCATAACAAAATATATGAAGGAAGGCTTCCTCACACTATTATCTCTCAGAATTGAGCATGTGGAGGGACGTTCGTTCATCTAGCACAAAGGGAACCGGTTGCAGGAGAAACTTTTAATCTGGTTTCTCAGTCTGTTTCCTAGTGCCGATAAGAAGTTCCTGCAATTTTCAATTTAAAAGTGATTTGGAACTAATATATCCCCATATAAATGGATGGAGTGTAGTTTGCAACTGAAAAGAAACTTTGTGTTCCCAACAAGCTAGGTGAAGTTCGGCTATCATACACAATTATATCTCTGAAATGAGCATGTGGGGAGACGTTCTTTCATCTAGCACAAATGAAAGTGTTGCAGGAGAAACTTTTACTCTGATTTCTCAGTCCATTTACTAGCGCCGGTTTGAATTTCCTGCAGTTTTCACTGTAAAACTGACTTGGAGCTAGTGCCACCACATATATATGGATGGATTCTAGTTTGAAACCGAAAGAAACTTTGTGTTCATAACAAGCTATATGGAGGACGGCTTTCACACACACTTGACTCTCAGATATGAGCATGTTGCAGACTTTTGTTCAACTAGCACAAGGGGAATAATTTGCAAGGGAAAATTTTAGTACGGTTTCTAAATCTGTTTCCTAGTGCCTTTTTGAAATTCCTGCAGCTTTAACTGTAAAACAGAAGTGGAGCTAGTACCTCCCCAAATATATGGATGGAATGTAGTTTGCAACTGAAAAGAATCTCTGTTTTCCCAACAAGCAAGGTGAAGGACTGCTTTCACACACACTTATCTCTCAGATCTGAGCATTTTGAGAGACGTTCGTTCATCTAGCACAAAGGGAAATGGTGGCAGGATAAACTTGTTGTCAGTTTTCTCATTCTGTTTTCTAGTGTTGGTTTGAAGTACCTTTAGTTGTCACTGAAATACAGATTTCAAGCTAGAACCTAAGCATATATATTGATGGAGTGTAGTTTGCAACTGAAAAGAAACTCTGTGTTCCCAACAAGCAAGGTGAAGGACGGATTTCACACACACTTATCTCTCAGAACTGAGCATGTTGAGAGACGTTCGTTCATATAGCACAAAGGGATCGGGTGGCAGGATAAACTTTTTGTCTTGTTTCTAATTCTGTTTCCTAGTGCCGGGTTAAAGTACCTTCCGTTGTCACTGAAATACAGAGTTGGAGCTACAACTGAAGCATATATATGGATGGAGTGTAGTTTGCATGTGAAAAGAAACTTATTGTCCTCTACATTATAGTTGAAGTACGCCTTTCACACACACGTATCTCTAAGAACTGAGCATGTGGAGAGAATTTCGTTCATCTAGCACAAAGGGAACGTGTCGCAGGAGAAACTTTCAGTGTGTTTTCTCAGTCTGTTTCTTAGTGCCGTTTTGAAATTCCTGCAGTTTTCAGTGTAATACAGATTTGGAACTAGTACCTCCCCATATATATGGATGAAGTGTAGTTTGCAAGTGAATAGACACTTTGTGTTCCCAAATATTTAGGTGACGGACGGCTTTCACACACACATATCTCTGACCTGAGCATGTGGAGAGACGTTCTTTCATCTAGCACAAATTAAAGTGTTGGAGGAGATACTTTTACTCTGATTTCTCAGTCCATTTACTAGCGCCGGTTTGAATTTCCTGCAGTTTTCACTGTAAAACTGAGTTGGAGCTAGTACCTCCACATATAAATGGATGGATTCTAGTTTGAAACCGAAAGAAACTTTGTGTTCATAACAAGCTCTATGGAGGACGGCTTTCACACACACTTAACTCTCAGATCTGAGCACGTTGCAAACTTTCGTTCAACTAGCACAAAGGGAATGATTTGCAAGAGGAAGTTTTAGTACGGTTTATAAGTCTGTTTCCTAGTGCTGGTTTGAATTTCCTGCAGCTTTCACTGTAAAACCGAGTTGGAGCTAGTACCTCCCCAAATATATGGATGGAGTGTAGTTTGCAACTGAAAAGAAACTCTGTTTTCCCAACAAGCTAGGTGAAGGACGGCTTGCACACACACTTATCTCTCAGAACTGAGCATGTTGAGAGACGTTCGTTCATCAAGCACAAAGGGATCGGGTGGCAGGATAAACTTTTTTCTTGTTTCTCATTCTGTTTCCTAGTGCCAGTATGAAGTACCTTCTGTTGTCAGTGAAATACAGAGTTGGAGCTAGATCTTAAGCATATATATTGATGGAGTGTAGTTTGCAACTGAAAAGAAACTCTGTGTTCCCAACAAGCAAGGTGAAGGACGGATTTCACACACACTTATCTCTCAGAACTGAGCATGTTGAGAGACGTTCGTTCATCAAGCACAAAGGGATCGGGTGGCAGGATAAACTTTTTTCTTGTTTCTCATTCTGTTTCCTAGTGCCAGTATGAAGTACCTTCTGTTGTCATTGAAATACAGAGTTGGAGCTAGATCTTAAGCATATATATTGATGGAGTGTAGTTTGCAACTGAAAAGAAACTCTGTGTTCCCAACAAGCAAGGTTAAGGACCGATTTCACACACACTTATCTCTCAGAACTGAGCATGTTGAGAGACGTTCGTTCATCTAGCACAAAGGGATCGGGTGGCAGGATAAACTTTTGTCTTGTTTCTCATTCTGTTTCCTAGTGCCAGTATGAAGTACCTTCTATTGTCATTGAAATACAGAGTTGGAGCTAGATCTTAAGCATATATATTGATGGAGTGTAGTTTGCAACTGAAAAGAAACTCTGTGTTCCCAACAAGCAAGGTTAAGGACGGATTTCACACACACTTATCTCTCAGAACTGAGTATGTGGAGAGACGTTCGTTCATCAATCACAAAGCGAACGTTTTGCAGGAGAAACAATTAGTGTGTGTGCTCAGCCTTTTTCCTTGTGCTGGTTTGAAGATCCTTCAGTTTTCACTGTAAAACTGAGTTGGAGCTTGTACATGACCATATATATGGATGGAATGTAGTTGGCAACTGAGAAGAAACCTTGTTTTCCCAACAAGATAGAGGAAGGATGGCTTTCACACACACTTATCTCTCAGAACTGAGCAAGTGGAGAGACTTTCGTTCATCTAGCACAATAGGAAAGGGTTTCAGATGAAGTTTAACTCTTGTTTCTCAGTCTGTTTCCTAGTGACGGGTAGAAGATCCTGCAGATTTCAATGTAAATCCGAGTTGGTGCTAGTAAATCCCCATATATATGAATGCAGTGTATTTTGCAAATGAAAAGAAATTTTGTTCCAAAAAGCTAGGTGAAGGACGGCTTTCACACGCACTTATCTCTCAGAACTGAGCATGTTGTGAGACGTAAGTTCATCTAGCTCAAAGGGAACGGTTTGCAGGGAATTTTTTATTGTGTTATCTCAGTCTTTTTCATACTGCCGGTTTG
Source organism: Camelus ferus (assembly GCF_009834535.1). NCBI lineage: Eukaryota > Metazoa > Chordata > Mammalia > Artiodactyla > Camelidae > Camelus > Camelus ferus. The sequence continues at coordinate 6,070,159 of NC_045704.1, forward strand.
AAGTTAGTGCACTTTTCACTGTAAAACAGAGTTGGATCTAATACCTACCCATATATATGGAGAGATTGTAGTTTGCAACTGAAAAGGCACTTTGTGTTCCCAAATATTTAGGTGAAGGACGGCATTCACACCCAGTAATCTCTCAGAAATGAGCATGTGAAAAGACGTTCGTTCATCTATCACAAAGGGAACAGGTCGCAGGGGAAACTTTTTTTCTGGTTTCTCAGTCTGTTTCCTAGTGAGTGTTTGAACTTATTATTGTTTTCACTGTAAATCCGAGTTGGAGCTAATAAATCCCAAAATATTTGAATGCAGTGTATTTGGCAACTGAAGAGAAATTGTGTTCCTCAGAAGCTAGTTGAAAGACGGATTATACACACATTTATTTCTCAGAAATGGGCATGTGGAGGGAAGTTCGTCCATCTGGCAAATAGGGAACGGGTTGCAGGAGAAACTTTATCTCCGGTTTTTCAGTCTGTTTCCTAGTACCTGTTTGAAGCTCCTGCAGTTTTCACAGTAAAACCGAGTTGGAGCTTGTACATCCCCTATATATTTGTATGGTTTGTAGTTTGCAACTGAAAAGAAACTTTGTGTTCCCAAGAAGCTACATGAAGAAAGGCTTTCACACACACTTTACCCTCAGAACTGAGCATGTTGAGAGATATTCGTTCAACTAGCACATAGGGAACGGGTTCCAGGGGAAACTTTTAGTCTTGTTTCTCAGTCTGTATCCTAGTGCCGGTTTGAAGTTCCTGCAATTTTCAATTTAAATGCGATTTGGAGCTACTACCTCCCTTTATATATGGATGGAGTGTAGTTTGCAACTGAAAAGACACTTTGTATTCCCAAGAATCTAGGTGAAGGACAGCTTTCACACACACAATTTTCTCTCAGAACTGAGCATGTGGAGAGACGTTCGTTCATCTAGCACAAAGGGAAAGAGTTGCAGGAAAAACGTTTTGTCTGGTTTCTCAGTCTGTTTCCTTGTGCCGGTTTGAAGTTCTGCAATTTTCACTGAAATTCAGTATTGGAGCTCGTACCTACCCACATATATGAATGGAGTGTAGCTTACAACTGAAAAGAAAGTTTGTGTTCCCAAAAATCTAGTTGAAGGACTGCTTTCACAATCACATTATCTCTGAGAACTCAGCATTTGGAGAGAAGTTCGTTCATCTAGCACATAGTGAACGGGTTGCAGGGAATCTTTTACTCTGTGTTCTCAGTTTGTTTCCAAGTGTCGGTTTGAAGTTCCTGCAATATTCACTATAAAACAGATTTGGATCTAAAACCACCCCAGATATATAGATGGAGTGTTGTTTGCAACTGAAAAGAATCTTTGTGTTCCCAACAATTTAGGTGAAGGACGGCTTTCACAAACAATTATCTCTCAGGAATGAGCATGTGGAGAGACATTCATTCAACTAGCACAAAGGTAACTGGTTGCAGGGAAGCTTTTATTCTTGTTTCTCAGCTTTTTCCTAGTTCCGGTTTTAAGTTCCTGCTGTTTTCACTGTAAAACCGAGTTGGAGCTGGTACCTCCCCATATATATGGATGGAGTATAGTTTGCAACTGAAAAGACACTTTGTGTTCCCAAGAATCTAGGTGAAGGACGGCTTTCACACACACTTATCTCTCAGACCTGAGCATGTGAAGAGACATTCTTTCATCTAGCACAAAGGGAACGGATTGCAGGAGAAACTTACTGTCTGTTTTCTCAGTCTGTTTCCTTGTGCCGGTTTGAAGTTCCTGCAATTTTCACTGATTCAGTGTTGGAGCTAGTACCTACTCACATATATATATGGAGTGTAGTTTGCAACTGAATAGATTCTTTGTGTTCCCAACAATCTAGGTGAAAGACGGCTTTCACAAACACATTATCTCTGAGAAGTGAGAATTTGTAGAGAATTTCGTTGATCTAGCACATAGTGAACGTGTTGCAGGAGATTATTTTACTCTGATTTCTCAGTCTGTTTCTTAGTGCCGGTTTGAATTTCCTGCAGTTTTCACTGTAAAATCGATTTGTAGCTAGTACCTCCCCATATATATGAATGGAGTGTAGTTTGCAACTGAAATAAACTTTGTGTGCCCAACAATCTATGTGAAGGACGGCTTTCATACACAGTAATATCTCTGAAATGAGCATGTGGAGAAACGTTCGTTCATGTAGCACAAAGGGAACGGGTTGCAGGAGAAACAATTTTTCTGTTTTCTCAGTCTGTTTCCTACTGCTGGTTTGAAGTTCCTGCAGTTTTCACTGTAAATCACAATTGGAGCTATTACCTCCCTGTATATATGGATGGAGTGTAGTTTGCAACTGAAAAGACACTTTGTGTTCCCAACAAGCTATATGAAGGACAGCTTTCATACACACTTATATCTCTGAAATGACCATGTGGAGAGACGTTCGTTCATCTAGCACAAAGGGAACCGGTTGCAGGACAAACTTTTATTTTGGTTTCCCATTTTGTTTCCTAGCGCCAGTTTGATGTTCCTGCAATTTTCAGTGTAAAAGCGATTTGGAGCTAGTACCTCACCATATATTTGGATGGAGTGTAGTTTGCAACTGAAAATACACTTTGTGTTCCCAACTATTTAGGTGAAGGACGGCTTTCACACACAGTTATCTCTCAGAAATGAGCATGTGGAGAGACGTTCGTTCATCTAGCACAAAGGGAATGGGTTGCAGGAGAAACTTTATGTCTGTTTTCTCAGTCTGTTTCATAGTGCCGGTTTTTAAGTTCCTGCATTTTTCAGTGTAAAATATATTTGTAGTTAGTACATCCCCATATATATGGACGGATTGTTGTTTGCATCTAAAAAGAAACTATTTGTCCCCAACAAGCTAGGTAAGGACGGCTTTCACACACACACACGTCTCAGAACTGAGCTAGTGGAGAGACTTTCGTTCATCTTGCACAAAAGGAACGGGATGCAGGAGAAACATTTAGTGTGGTTTCTCAGTCTGTTTCCTAGTGCCGTTTTGTAGATCCTGCAGTTTTCACTGTAAAATAAAGTTGGTGCTTGTACTTCCCCTATATGTATGTATGGAGTGTAGTTTGCAACTGAATGAAACTTTGTGTTTATAACAAGATATATGAAGGACGGCATTCACACACACTTATCTCTCAGAACTGAAAATGTGGTGAGACGTTCGTTCATCTAGCACAACGGGAATGGGTTGCAGAATAAACTTTTAGTCCGGTTTCTCAGTCTGTTTCCTAGTTCCGGCTTGATGTTCCTGCAGTTTTCACTGTAAAACCGATTTGGAGCTAGTACCACCCCAGATATATAGATGGAGTGTAGTTTGCAACTGAAAAGACTCTTTGTGTTCCCAACTATTTAGATGAAGGACGGCTTTCACAAAAATTATCTCTCAGAAATGAGCATGTTGAGAGACGTTCACTGAACTAGCAAAAAAGGAACGGGTTGCAGGGGAAACTTTTATTCTGGTTTCTCAGCCTTTTTCATAGTGCCGGTTTGAATTTCCTGCAGTTTTCACTATAAAACCGAGTTGGTGCTAGTACCTCCCCATATATATATATGGAGTATTTTTTGCAACTGTAAAGACACTTTGTGTGCCCAACAAGCTAGGTGAAGGATGGCTTTCATACGCAATTACCTCTCAGAACTGAGCTATTGGAGAAACTTTCGTTCATCTAGCACAAAGGAACGGGAAGCAGGAGAAACATTTAGTCTGGTTTCTCAGTCTGTTTCCTAGTACCGTTTTGAAGTTCCTTCAGTTTTCACTTTAAAACCGAGTTGGAGCTAGTACTTCCCTTATAAATACGGATGGAGTGTAGTTTGTAACTGTAAGAAACACTGTGTTCATTAAAGGTCTATGTAGGACGGCTTTCACAAACATTTATCTCTCAGATCTCAGCATTTGGAGAGAAGGTCTTTCATCAAGCACAAATAGAACGGGTTGCAGGAGAATCTATTTGTCTGGCTTCTCAGTCTGTATCCGAGTGCAGGTTCAAAGTACCTGCTATTTTCACCGTAAAAGCGATTTGGTGCTACTAACTCGCCATATATATGGATGGAGTGTAGTTTGCAACTGAAAAGACACTTTGTGTTCCCAAGAATCTAGGTGAAGGACGGCTTTCACACACACATATCTCTCAGACCTGAGCATGAGGAGAGACGTTCTTTCATCTAGCACAAAGGGATCGGATTGCAGGAGAAACTTCCTGTCTGTTTTCTCAGTCTCTTTCCTTGTGCCGGTTTGAAGTTCCTGCAATTTTCACTGAAATTCAGTGTTGGAGCTAGTACCTACCCACATATACAGATGGAGTGTAGTTTGCAACTGAATAGATTCTTTGTGTTCCCAACAATCTAGGTGAAATACGGCTTGCACAAACACATTATCTCTGAGAAGTGAGCTAGTGGAGAGACTTTCGTTCATCTTGCACAAAAGGAACGGAATAAAGGAGAAACATTTTGTCTGGTTTTTCAGTCTGTTTCCTACTGCTGGTTTGAAGTTCCTGCAGTTTTCACTGTAAAATAGGGTTGGAGCTATTACCTCCCTATATATATGGATGGAGTGTAGTTTGCAACTGAAAATACACTTTGTGTTCCCAACTATTTAGGTGAAGGACGGCTTTCACCCACAGTTATCTTTCAGAAATGAGCATGTGGAGAGACGTTCGTTCATCTAGCATGTAGTGAACGGGTTGCAAGATAATCTTTTACTATGGTTTCTCAGTGTGTTTCCTAGTGCCGGTTTCAAGTTCCTGAAATTTTCCCTGTAAACTTGAGTTTTAACTAGTACCTCCCCATATATATGTAGATGGAGTTTAGTTTGCAACTGAATAGAAACTTTGTGTTCCCTATAAGCTTGGTGAAATTAGGCTTTCACACACAATTATCTCTCAGAACTGAGCATGTGGAGAGACGTTCATTCATGTAGCACAAAGGGATAGGGTTGCAGGTGAAACTTTTACTCTGGTTTCTCAGTCCGTTTCCTAGTGCCGCTTTGAATTTCCTGCAGTTTTCACTGTAAAACCGAGTTGGAGATAGTACCTTATATATAGATGGATTTTAGTGTGCAACTAAAAATTAACTTTGTGTTCCCAAAAATCTAGGTGAGGGACAGCTTTAAAACACACATTATCTCTCAGAACTGAGCATTTGGAGAGAAGTTCGTTCATCTAGAACATAGTGAACGGATGCAGGAGAAACTTTTATTCTGGTTACTCAGTCTGTTTCCTAGTGCCGGTTTCAAGTTCCTGCAGTTTTCACTGTAAAACCAAGTTGGAGCTAATACCTCCACATATATATGGATGGAGTGTAGTTTGCAAGTGAATACAAACTTTGTGTTACCTACAAGCTTGGTGAAGGAAGGCTTTCACACACAATTATATCTCAGAACTGAGCATGTGGAGAGACGTTCGTTCATCTAGCAAAAATGGAACAGGTTGCAGGAGAAAGTTTAAGTGTGTTTTCTCAGTCAGTTTCTTAGTGCCGGTTGGAAGTTCCTGCAGTTTTCACTGTAAAACCAAGTTGGAAGTAGTACCTCCCCATATATATGTTTTGAGTTTAGTTTGCAAATGAAAATATACATTGTGTTCCCAAAAAGCTAGGTGAAGTATTGCTTACATACACACTTATATCTCTGAAATGAGCATGTAGAGAGACGTTCGTTCATCTAGCACAAAGGGAACGGTTTGCAGGAGAAAATTTTAGTCTTGTTTTTCAGTCTGTTTCCTAGTGCCGGTTTGAAATTCCTGTAGTTTTCAGTGTAAAATATATTTGGAGCTAGTACCTCCCCATATATATGGATGGAGTGCAGTTTGCATATGGAAGTAATTATTCGTGCCCAACAAGCTAGGTGAAGGAAAACTTTTACACACACTTACCTCTCAGAACTGAGCATGTGGAGAGACTTTCGTTCATCTTGCACAAATGGAACGGGATTCAGATGTAACGTTTAATCTGGTTTCTCTGTCTGTTTCCTAGTTCTGTTTTGTAGTTCCTGCAGTTTACCCTGTAAATCCGAGTTGGAGCTTGTACTTCCCCCATATATATGGATGGATTGTAGTTAGCAACTGAAAAGAAACTATGTGTTCCCAAGAAGCTAGGTGAAGGACGGGTTTCACACACACTTAACTCTCAGAACTGAGCTAGTGGAGAGACTTTTGTTCATCTAGCACAAAATGAACGGGTTGCAGGGAAACTTTTATTCTGGTTTCTCAGTCTGTTTCCTAGTGCCGGTTAGATGTTCTTGCAATTTTCACTGTAAAAGAGATTTGGAGATAGTACCTCCCCATATATATGGATGGATTGTAGTTTGCAACTGAAGAGACACTTTGTGTTCCCAACTATTTAGTTGAAGAACGGCTTTCACACTCATTTATCTCTGAGAATTGAGCATGTGGAGACACGTTTGTTCAACTAGCACAAAGGGAACAAGTAGCAGGAGAAATTTTTACTCTGGTTTCTCAGTCTGTTTGCTAGTGCTGGTTTGAAACTCCTGCAGTTTAAGTGTAAAAATGGGTTGGAACTATAACCTACCCATATATATTTATGGAGTGTAGTTTGCAAGTGAAAAGAAACTTTGTTTTCCCAACAAGCTATGTGAAGGACGGCTTTCATAAAAACTTATATCTCTGAAATGAGCATGTGGAGAGACGTTCGTTCATCTAGCACAAAGGGAACGGTGTGCAGGAGAAATTGTATTCTCTTTTTTCATTCTGTTTCTTTGTGCTGGTTTGAAGTTCCTGCAGTTTTCACTGTAACAGCGAGTTGGAGCTAGTAATTCCCCTATATATATGCATGGAGTGTAGTTTGCAACTGAAAAGAATTTTGTGCTCCCAATAATCTAGGTGAAGGATGGCTTTCACCAACACATTATCTATCAGAAGTGAGCTTTTGGAGAGGATTTCGTTCATCTAGCACATAGTGAACAGGTTGCAGGAAAAATGTTTTACTCTGGTTTCTCATTCTGTTTCCTATTACCTGTTTCAAGTTCCTGCAGTTTTCGCTGAAAAACCGAGTTGGAGCTAGTACCTCCCCATATATATATAGAAGGAGTTTAGTTTGCAAGTGAATAGAAACTTTGTGTTCCCAAGAAGCTTGGTGTAGGTAGGCTTTCACACACAATTATATCTCAGAACTGAGCATGTGGAGAGACTTTCTTTTAACTAGCACAAAGGGAAAGTGTTGCAGGAGAAACTTTTACTCTGGTATCTCAGTCTATTTCCTAGCACCGGTTTGAAATTCCTGCAGTTTTCACTTTAAAACCGAGTTGGAGCTAGTACCTCCACATATATATGGATGGATTCTAGTTTGAAACCGAAAGAAACTTTGTGTTCATAACAAGCTATATGGAGGACGGCTTTCACACACACTTATCTCTCAGAACTGAGCATGTTGCAGATTTTCGTTCAAATAGCACAAAGGGAATGATTTGCAAGAGAAAATTTTAGTATGGTTTCTCAGTCTGTTTCCTAGTGCCTGGTTGAAGTTCCTGCAGTTTACATTGTAAAACCTAGTTTACCTTGTATCTACCCATGTATATGCATGGTGTGTAGTTTGCAACTGAATGAAACTTTGTTTTCATAATAAGATATATATTAAGTACGGCTTTCACACACACTTATCTCTCAGAACTGAGCATGTGGAGAGACGTTCATTCATCTAGCCCAAAGGGAACGTTTTCCAGGAGAAACATTTAGTGTGGATTCTCAGTCTTTTTCCTTGTGCTGGTTTGAAGATCCTGCAGTTTTCAGTGTAAAACCGAGTTGGAGCTTGTACATGACCATATATATGGATGGAATGAAGTTTGCAACTGAGAAGAAACTTTGTTTTCCCAACAAGATAGAGGAAGTATGGCTTTCACACACACTTATCTCTCAGAACTGAGCAAGTGGAGAGACGCTTGTTCATCTAGCACAAAGGGATTGGGTGGCAGGTTAAACTTTTTTCTCGTTTCTCATTCTGTTTCCTAGTGCCGGTTTGAATTACCTTCCGTTGTCACTGAAATACAGAGTTAGAGCGAGAACTTAAGCATATATATGGATGGAGTGTAGATTGCATATGAAAAGAATCTTATTGTTGTCTACAATATAGTTGAAATACGCCATTCACACACACGTATCTCTAAGAACTGAGCATGAGGAGAGACTTTCGTTCATCTAGCACAAAGGGAACCTGTCGCAGGAGAAATTTTCAATGTGTTTTCTCAGTCTGTTTCTTAGTGTCGGTTTGAAGCTCCTGCAGTTTTCACTGTAATACAGATTTGGAGCTATTACCTCCCCATATATATGGATGAATTGTTGTTTGCAAGTGAATAGACACTTTGTGTTCCCAAATATTTAGGTGAAGGACGGCTTTCACAAACACTTATCTCTCTGAAATGAGCATGTGTTGAGACGATCGTTCATTTAGCACAAAGGGAACGGTTTGCAGGGGAAACATTTTGTATGGATTCTCAGTCTGTTTCCTTGTGCCGGTTTGAAGATCCTGCAGTTTTCACAGTAAAACCGAGTTGGAGCTTGTACATGACCATAAATATGGATGGAATGTAGTTTGCAACTGAGAAGAAACTTTGTGTTCCCAACAAGATAGAGGAAGGATGGCTTTCACACACACTTATCTCTCAGAACTGAGCAAGTGGAGAGACTTTCGTTCATCTAGCACAATAGGAAAGGTTTGCATGGGAAGTCTTACTCTTGTTTCTCAGTCTGTTTACTAGTGACGGTTAGAAGATCCTGCAGTTTTCACTGCAAAACCGAGTTGGTGCTAGTAAATCCCCGTATATATGGATGCAGTGTATTTTGCAAATGAAAAGAAATTGTGTTCTCCAACAAGCTAGGTGAAGGACGGCTTTCACACGCACTGATCTCTCAGAACTGAGCATGTTGAGGGACGTTTGTTCATCTAGTGCAAAGGGAACGGTTTGCAGGAGAAACTTTTTTTGTGGTATCTCAGTCTGTTTCATACTGCCAGTTTGAAGTTAGTGTAGTTTTCACTGTAAAACGGAGTTGGAGCTAGTACCTACCCATATATATGGATGGAGTGTAGTTTGCAACTGAAAAGACACTTTGTGTTCCCAAATATTTAGGTGAAGGACGGCATTCACACACACTTATCTCTCAGAAATGTGCATGTGTAGAGACGTTCGTTCATCTATCACAAAGGGAACAGGTCGCAAGGGAAACATTTTTTCTGGTTTCTCATTCTGTTTCCTAGTGACTGTTTAAATTTATTGTAGTTTTCACTGTAAATCCGAGATGGAGCTAAATAATCCCAATATATTTGGATGCACTGTATTTTGCAATTGAAAAGAATTTGTGTTCCTCAGAAGCTAGTTTAAAGACGGCTTTTACACACATTTATTTCTCAGAAATGGGCATTTGGAGGGAAGTTCGTCCATCTCGCAAATAGGGAACGGGTTGCAGGAGAAACCTTATCTCCAGTTTCTCAGTCTGTTTCCTAGTGCCTGTTTGAAGCTCCTGCAATTTCCACAGTAAAAAGGGGTTGGAGCTAGTACCTCCCCATATATATGTATGGTTTGTAGTTTGCAACTGAAAAGAAAATCTGTGATCCCAATAAGCAAGGTGAAGGACGGCTTTCACACACACTTATCTCTCAGAACTGAGCACTTAGAGAGACGTTTTTTAATCTAGCACAAAGGGAACGGGTTGCAGGAGAAACAGTTACTCTGGTTTCTCAGCCTGTTTCCTAGTGCCGGTTTGAAGATCCTGCATTTTTCACTGTAAAATCGACTTGGAGCTAGTACCTCTCAATTTATACGGATGGATTGTAGTTTAAAACTGAAAAGAAACTTTCTGTTCCCTAGAAGTTAGGTGAAGGACGGCTTTCTCACACATTTATCTCTCAGAACTGAGTATGTGGAGAGACGATCGTTCATCTAGCACAAATAAAATGGGTTGCAGGAGAAACTTTTCTGTGGTTTCTCAGTGTGATTCCTGATGCCGATATGAAGTTCCTTCATTTTTCACTGTAATACCGAGTTGGAGCTAGAACCCACCGTTGTATATGGATGGAGTCTAATTTGCAACTGAGTAGAAACTTTGTGTTCCCAAAAAGCTAGAGGAAGGACGCCTTTCACACACACTTATCCCTCAGATCTTAGCAAGTGGAGAGACTTTCCTTCATCTAGCACAAATGAAAGGGTTGCTGGAGAAATTTTACTCTGGTTTCTCATTCTGTTTCCTAGTGCCGGTTTGAATTTCCTGCAGTTTTCACTGTAAAACTGAGTTGGAGCTTGTACTTCCCCATATATATGAATGGATTGTAGTTATCAACTGAAAGAACCTTTTTTTTTCCAAACAAGCTATTTGAAGACCAGCTTTCACAAATTCTTTTCTCTCAGAACTGAGCACGATGAGAGATGTTCGTTCATCTAGCACAAAGGAAACGTGTGGCAGGGAATCTTTTGTCTGGTTTCTCAGTCTGTTTCCGAGTGCCGGTTTGATGTTCCCTCAGTTGTCACTGTAATATCGAGTTGGAACTAGAACATACCCATGTAAATCGATGGAGTGTATTTTGCAACTGAAAAGAAACTTTGTGTTCCCAACAAGCTAGGTGAAGGACGGCTTTCACTCACACATATCTCTCAGAACTGAGCATGTGGAGAGACGTTCGTTTATCTACCACAAAGGGAACGGTTTGCAGGGGAACTTTTAGTGTGGATTCTCAGTCTGTTTCCTAGTGCCGTTTTTAGTTCCTGCAATTTTCACTGTAAATCTGAGTTGGAGCTAGTACCTTCCCATATATATGAATAGACAATAGTTTTCAACTGAAAAGAAACTATGTGTTCCCAACAAGCTAGGTGAAGGACGGATTTCACACACAATTATCTCTCAGAACTGAGCATGTGTAGAGAGTTTCGTTCATGTAGTACAAAGGGAACGGTTTGCAGGAGAAACATTTAGCATGGATTCTCAGTTTGTTTCCTTGTGCCGGTTAGAAGATCCTGCAGTTTTCACTGTAAAACCGAGTTGGAGCTTGTACATGACCATATATATGGATGGATTGTAGTTTGCAACTGAGAAGAAACTTTGTTTTCCCAACAAGATAGAGGAAGTATGGCTTTCACACACACTTATCTCTCAGAACTGAGCAAGTGGAGAGACGTTCGTTCATCTAGCACAAAAGGAACGGTTTGCACTAGAAACTATTAGTCTGGATTCTCAGTCTATTTCCTAGTGCCGGTTTCATGTTCCTGCAATTTTCACTGTAAAAGCGATTTGGTGCTAATACCTCCCCAAATATATGGATGGAGTGTAGTATGCAACTGAACAGACACTTGTGTTCCCAACTATTTAGTTGAAGGACGGCTCTCACACACAGTTAACTCTCTGAACTGAGCATGTTGATAGACGTTTGTTCAACTAGCACAAAGTGAATGATTTGCAGGAGAAACTTTTAGTCAGGTTTCTCATTCTGTTTCCTAGTGCCAGTTAGAAGTTCCTGCAGGTTTCTCTGTAAAATTGATTTGAAGCTAGTACCTCCCCATATATATGGATGGAGTGTAGCTTGCAACTGAAAAGAAACTTTGTATTCCCAACAAGGTAGGTGAAGGACGGCTTTCACACACAATTATCTCTAAGAACTGAGCATGTGGAGAGAAGTTCTTTCATCTAGCCCAAAGGGAACTTTTTGCAGGAGAAACATTTAGTGTGGATTCTCAGTCTTTTTCCTTGTGCTGGTTTTAAGATCCTGTAGTTTTCAGTGTGAAACCGTGTTGGAGCTTGTACATGACCATATATATGGATGGAATGTAGTTTGTAACTGAGAAGAAACTTTGTTTTCCCAACAAGAAGGAGGAAGTATGGCTTTCACACACACTTATCTCTCAGAACTGAGCATGTTGAGAGACGTTCGTTCATCTAACGCAAAGGGAACGGTTTGCAGAAGAAACTTTTTTTGAGGTATCTCAGTCTGTTTCATACTGCCAGTTTGAAGTTAGTGTAGTTTTCACTGTAAAACGGAGTTGGAGCTAGTAACTACCCATATATATGGATGGAGTGTAGTTTGCAACTGAAAAGACTCTTTGTGTTCCCAAATATTTAGGTGAAGGACGGCATTCACACACACTTATCTCTCAGAAATGTGCATGTGTAGAGACGTTCGTTCATCTATCACAAAGGGAACAGGTCGCAGGGGAAACATTTTTTCTGGTTTCTCATTCTGTTTCCTAGTGACTGTTTAAATTTATTGTAGTTTTCACTGTAAATCCGAGATGGAGCTAGTTAATCCCAGTATATTTGCATGTACTGTATTTTGCAATTGAAACGAAACTGTGTTCCTCAGAAGCTAGTTGAAAGACGGCTTTTACACACATTTATTTCTCAGAAATGGGCATGTGGAGCGATGTTCGTTCATCTCGCAAAAAGGGAACGGTTTGCAGGAGAAACTTTATCTCCGGTTTCTCAGTCTGTTTCCTAGTGCCTGTTTGAAGCTCCTGCAATTTCCACAGTAAAACAGAGTTGGAGCTAGTACCTCCCCATGTATATGTATGGTTTGTAGTTTGCAACTGAAAAGAAACTCTGTGATCCCAATAAGCAAGGTGAAGGACGGCTTTCACACACACTTATCTCTCAGAACTGAGCACTTAGAGAGACGTTTTTTAATCTAGCACAAAGGGAACGGGTTGCAGGAGAAACACTTACTCTGGTTTCTCAGCCTGTTTCCTAGTGCCGGTTTGAAGATCCTGCATTTTTCACTGTAAAATCGACTTGGAGCTAGTACCTCTCAATTTATATGGATGGAGTGTAGTTTAAAACTGAAAAGAAACTTTCTGTTCCCTAGAAGTTAGGTGAAGGACGGCTTTCTCACACACTTATCTCTCAGAACTGAGTATGAATAGATACGATCGTTCATCTAGCACAAATGAAACGGGTTGCAGGAGAAACTTTATCTGTGGTTTCTCAGTGTGATTCCTGATGCCGATATGAAGTTCCTTCATTTTTCACTGTAATACTGAGTTGGAGCTAGAAGCCACCGTTGTATACGGATGGATTCTAATTTGCAACTGAGTAGAAACTTTGTGTTCCCAAAAAGCTAGAGGAAGGACGCCTTGCACACACACTTATCCCTCAGAACTTAGCAAGTGGAGAGACTTTCCTTCATCTAGCACAAATGAAAGGGTTGCTGGAGAAATTTTACTCTGGTTTCTCATTCTGTTTCCTAGTGCCAGTTTGAATTTCCTGCAGTTTTCACTGTAAAACTGAGTTGGAGCTTGTACTTCCCCATATATATGGATGGATTGTAGTTTTCACCTGAAAGAACCTTTTTTTTCCAAACAAGCTATTTGAAGACCAGCTTTCACAAATTCTTTTCTCTCAGAACTGAGCACGATGAGAGATGTTCGTTCATCTAGCACAAAGTTAACGTGTGGCAGGGAATCTTTTGTCTGGTTTCTCAGTCTGTTTCCGAGTGCCGGTTTTAAGTTCCCTCAGTTGTCACTGTAATATCGAGTTGGAACTAGAACATACCCATGTAAATCGATGGAGTGTATTTTGCAACTGAAAAGAAACTTTGTGTTCCCAACAAGCTAGGTGAAGGACGGCTTTCACTCACACATATCTCTCAGAACTGAGCATGTGGAGAGACGTTCGTTTATCTACCACAAAGGGAATGGTTTGCAGGGGAACTTTTAGTGTGGATTCTCAGTCTGTTTCCTAGTGCCGTTTTTAGTTCCTGCAATTTTCACTGTAAATCTGAGTTGGAGCTAGTACCTTCCCATATATATGAATAGACAATAGTTATCAACTGAAAAGAAACTATGTGTTCCCAACAAGCTAGGTGAAGGACGGATTTCACACACAATTATCTCTCAGAACTGAGCATGTGTAGAGAGTTTCGTTCATGTAGTACAAAGGGAACAGTTAGCAGGAGAAACATTTAGCATGTATTCTCAGTTTGTTTCCTTGTGCCGGTTAGAAGATCCTGCAGTTTTCACTGTAAAACCGAGTTGGAGCTTGTACATGACCATATATATGGATGGAATGTAGTTTGCAACTGAAAAGACTCTTTGTGTTCCCAACAAGATAGAGGAAGTATGGCTTTCACACATAATTATCTCTCAGAACTGAGTAAGTGGAGAGACGTTCGTTCATCTAGCACAATAGAAAATGTTTGCAGGGGAAGTTTTGCTCTTGTTTCTCAGTCTGTTTCCTAGAAACGGTTAGAATTTTCTGCAGTTTTCACTGTAAATCCGAATTGGTGCTGGTAAATCCCTATATATATGGATGCAGTGTATTTTGCAAATGAAAAGAAATTGTGTTCCCAACAAGCTAGTTGAAGGACGGCTTCAACACACATTTTTCTCTCAGAACTGAGCATGTGGAGATACGTTCGTTCTATTAGCACAAATGGAACTGGTTGCAGGAGAACCTTTTTGTCTGGTTTCTCAGTCTGTTTCCTAGTGCCGCTTTGATTATCCTGCAGTTTTCACAGTAAAATGTATTTGGAGCTTGTTCCTCCCCATATATATGGATGTTTTGTAGTTTGCAACTGAAAAGAAACCCTGTTCACAACAAGCAAGGTGAAGGATGGCTTGCACACACACTTATCTCTCAGAACTAAGCATGTTGAGAGACGTTCGTTCATCTTTCACAAAAGGATCGGTTGTCAGGAGAAACTTTTAGTGCGGTTTCTCAGTCTGTTTCCTACCGCCGTTTTGTAGTTCCTGCATTTTTCACCATAAACACCAGTTGGATCTATTACCTCCACATTTATATGGATGGAATGTAGATGGCAAATGAGAAGAAACTTTGTATTCCCAATAAGCAAGAAGAAGGACGGGTTTCACACACATATATCATTCAGAACTGAGCAAGTGGAGAGATGATCGTTCATCTAGCACAAAGGGAAAGGGTTGCAGGAGAAATTTTACCCTCGTTTCTCAGTCTGTTTTCTAGTGACGGTTTGAAATTCCTGCAGTTTTCAATGTAAAACCGAGTTGGAGCTAGTACCTCCCCAAATATAAGGATGGAGTGTAGTTTGCAACTGAAAAGAAACTCTGTTTTCCCAACAAGCTAGGTGAAGGACGTCTTGCACACACACTTATCTCTCAGAACTGAGCAAGTTGAGAGACGTTCGTTCATCTAGCACAGAGGGATCGGTTGGCAGGTAAACTTTTTTTCTGTTTCTCATTCTGTTTCCTAGTGCCGGTTTGAAGTACCTTCATTTGTCACTGAAATACAGAGTTGGAGCTAGAAGTTAAGCATATATATGGATGGAGTGTAGTTTGCATATGAAAAGAAACTTATTGTTCTCTACAATATAGTTGAAATACGCCTTTCACACACAAGTATCTCTCAGAACTGAGCATGTTGAGAGACGTTCGTTCATCTAGCACAAATAGAACAGGTCGCAGCAGAAACTTTTACTGTGGTTTCTCAGTCTGTTTCCTAGTGTCTGATTCACGTTCCTGCAGGTTTCAATGTAAAACCGATTTGGAGCTAGTACGTGCCCATATATATGCATGGTGTGTAGTTAGCAACTGAAAAGAAACTTTGTGTTCCCAACAAGCAAGTTGAAAAACGGCTTTCACAGACACTTATCTCTCAGAAATGATTATGTGGAGACAAGTTCGTTCATCTAGCCCATAGGGAACGGGTCACAGGGAAACTTTAAGTGTGTTTTCTCAGTCTGTTTCTTAGTGCCGGTATGAAGTTCCTGCAGTTTTCACTGTAAAACCATGTTGGATATAGTACATCCCCATATATATGGAAGGAGTGTAGTTTGCAACTGAATAGACACTTTGTGTTCCCAAATATTTAGGTGAAGCATGGCTTTCACACACACTTATCTCTCAGAAATGAGCATGAGGAGAGACGTTCGTTCAACTAGCACAAAGGGAACGGGTTGCAAGAGAAACTTTTAGTCAGGTTTCTCAGTCTGTTTCCTATTGACGGTTAGAAGATCCTGCAGTTTTCACTGTAAATCTGAGTTGGTGCTAGTAAATCCCCATATATATATATATAGATGCAGTGTAATTTTCAAATGAAAAGAAATTGTGTTCCCAACAAGGTAGGTGAATGGCGGCTTTCACACACATTTATCTCTCAGAACTGAGCATGTGGAGAGACTTTCTTTCATCTAGCACAAAGGGAACTGGTTGCAAGAGAAACTTTTTGTCTGGTTTCTTTCAGTTTCCTAGTGCCGGTTTGAATTTCATGCAGTTTTCACTGTAAAAACTCATTGGAGCTAATACCTAACCATATATATGTATGGTTTGTAGTTTGCAAATTAAAGGAAATTCTGTGTTCCCAACAAGCAAGTTGAATGACGGCTTTCACACATACTTATCTCTCAGAACTGAGCATTTAGAGAAGTTCGTTAATCTAGCACAAATGGAACTGGTTGCAGGAGAAACAATTACTCTAATTTCTAAGCCTGTTTCCTAGTGCCAGTTAGAAGATCCTGCAGTTTTCACTGTAATACAGTTTTGGAGCTAGTACCTCCCCATATATATGGATGAAGTGTAGTTTGCAAATGAATAGACATATGTGTTCCCAAATATTTAGGTGAAGGACGGCTTTCACACACACTTATCTCTCTGAATTGAGCATGTGGAGAGATGTTCATTCATCTAACACAAAGGGAACGGTTTTCAGGAGAATCTTTTAGTCTGGTTATTCAGTCTGATTCTTAGGGCTGGTTTGAAGTTCCGGCAGGTTTCACTGTAAAATTGATTTGAAGCTAGTACCTCCCCATATATATGGATGGAGTGTAGCTTGCAACTGAAAAGAAACTTTTTGTTCCCAACAAGATAGGTGAAGGACGGATTTCACACACAATTATCTCTCAGAACTGAGCATGTGGAGAGATGTTTGTTCATGTAGCACAAAGGGAACGGTTTGTAGGAAAATCATTTATTGTGGATTCTCAGTCTGTTTCCTAGTGGCAGTTTGAAGTTCCAGCAATTTTCACTGTAAATCCGATTTGGAGCTAGTACTTCCCCATATATATTTGTGCAGTGTAGATTGCAAATGAAAAGACACTTTGTGTTCCCTACAAGCTAGGTGAAGTACGGCTTTCACACTCACTTATCTCTCAGATCTGAGCAAGTGGAGAGAGTTTCGTTCATTTAGCACAATAGGAAAGGGTTACAGGAGAAATTTTACACTTCTTTCTCAGTCTGTTTCCGAGTGATGGTTTGAAGTTCCTTCAGTTTTCACTGTAAATACGAGTTGGAGCTAGTAAATCCCCATATATATGGATGCAGTGAATTTTGCAACAGAAATGAAACTGTGTTCCCAACAAGCTAGGTGAAGGACAGCTTTCACACACATTTATCTCTCAGAACTGAGTATGTGGAGACGTTCGTTAATCTAGCACAAAGGGAAATGGTTGCAGGAGAAACGTTTAGTGTGGTTTCACAGTCTGTTTCCTCCCGCCGTTTGGTAGTCCCTGCACTTTTCAACGTAAACCACAGTTGGAGCTATTACCTCCCCATTTATATGGATGGAGTGTAGATGGCAACTGAGAAGAAACTTTGTGTTCCCAACAAGCTAGAAGAAGGAAGGCTTTCACACACACTTATCATTCAGAACTGAGCAAGTGGAGAGATGTTCATTTATCTAGCACAAAGGGAATGGGTGGCAGGAGAAATTTTACACTGGTTTCTCAGTCTGTTTTCTAGTGACGTTTTGAATTTCCTGCATTTTTCACAGTAAAACCGAGTTGGAGCTAGTACCTCCTCAAATATATGGATGGAGTGTAATTTGCAACTGAAAACAAACTCTAATTTCCCACAAGCTGATTTAAGGACGATTGCACACACACTTATCTCTCAGAACTGAGCATGTTGAGAGACGTTCGTTCATCGAGCAGAAAGGGAACAGTTTGCAGGAGAAATATTTAGTGTGGATGCTTAGTCTGTTTCCTTGGGCCGGTTTGTATATCCTGCAGTTTTCACTGTAATTCCGAGTTGGTGCTATTAAATCCACATATATATGGATGCAGTGTATTTTGCAAATGAAAAGAATTTGTGTTCCCAGCAAGCTAGAAGAAGGACGGCTTTCACACACATTTATCTCTCAGAATTGAGCATTTGGAGATAGTTTTTTTCATCTAGCCCAAAGGGAACTGGTTGCAGGAGAAATTTTATTGTGGTTTCTCAGTCTGTTTCTTAGTTCCTGTTTGAAGTTCCTGCAATTTTCACTTTAAATCAGATTTGGAGCTAGTACCCACCCCATATATATGGATGGAGAGTAGTTTGCAACTGAAAAGAAACTTTGTGTTTCCAACAAGCTAGAGGAAGGACGGCTTTCACACACAATTATCTCTCTGAAATGAGCATGTGGAGAGACGTTCGTTCATCTAGGACAAAGGGGACGGTTTGCCAGAGAAACTTTTAGTCTGGTTTCTCAGTCTGTTTCCTAGTACCTGTTTGAAATTCCAGCAGGTTTCACTGTAAAACCGATTTGGAGCTTTTACCTCCCCATATATATGGATGGTTTGTACTTAACAACTGAAAAGAATCTCTGTGTTCCCATCAAGCAAGGTGAAGGACGGCTTTCAAAGACACTTATCTCTCAGAAATGATTATGTGCAGAGAAGTTCGTTCGTCAAGCTCAAAGGGAACGTGTTGCAGGAGAAACTTTATCTGTGGTTTCTCAGTCAGTTTTCTAGTGCCGATTTGAAGTTCCTTCAGTTCTCACTGTAATATCGAGTTGGAGCTAGTACCCACCCATGTATATGAATGGAGTGTAGTTTGCAACTGAAAAGAAACTTTGTGTTCTCTACAATTCAGTTGAAGTAAGCCTTTCACACACACTTATCTCTAAGAACTGAGCATGTGGAGAGACTTTTGTTCATCTAGCACAAAATTAAAGGGTTGCAGGAGAAACTTATTGTCTGGTTTCTCAGTCTGTTTCCTAGTGCCTGTTTGATATTCCTGCAAAATTCACTGTAAAACCTATTTGGAGTCAGAACCTCCCCATATATATGGATGGAGTGTAGTTTGCAACTGAAAAGAAACTTTGTGTTCCCAAAATGCTAGGTGAAATAAGGCTTTCACAAACACTTATCTCTCAGAACATAGCTTGTGGAGAGACGTTCGTTCATCTAGCACAAAGGGGATGGTTTGCAGGAGAAACTTTAAGTCTGGTTTCTCAGTCTGTTTCCTATTGACGGTTAGAAGTTCCTGCATTTTTCACTCTAAATCCGAGTTTCTGCTAGTAAATCCCCATATATATGGATGCAGTGTAATTTGCAAATGAAAAGAAATTGTGTTCCCAAAAAGGTAGATGAAAGGCGGCTTTCACACACATTTATCTCTCAGAACTGAGCATGTGGAGAGACGTTCTTTCATCTAGCACAAAGGAAACTGTTTGCAGGAGAAACTTTTTGTCTCCTTTCTTTCAGTTTCCTAGTGCCGGTTTGAAGTTCATACAGTTATCACTGTAAAAACTAGTTGGAGCTAATACCTAACCATATATATGTATGGTTTGTAGTTTGCAAATTAAAGGAAACTCTGTGTTCCCAACAAGTAAGCTGAATGACTGCTTTCACACATACTTATCTCTCAGAACTGAGCATTTAGAGAGACGTTCGTTAATCTAGCACAAAGGGAACGGGTTGCAGGTGAAACAATTATTCTAGTTTCTAACCCTGTTTCCTAGTGCCGGATTGAAGATCCTGCAGTTTTCACTGTAATACATTTTTGGATCTAGTACCTCCCCATATATATGGATGAAGTGTAGTTTGCGACTGAATAGACTTTTGTGTTCCCAAATATTTAGGTGAAGGACGGCTTTCACACACACTTATCGCTCTGAAATGATCATGTGGAGAGACGTTCGTTCATCTAACACAAAGGGAACGGTTTTCAGGAGAATCTTTTATTCTGGTTATTCAGTCTGTTTCCTAGGGCTAGTTTGAAGTTCCGGCAGGTTTCACCGTAAAATTAATTTGAAGCTAGTACCTCCCCATATATATGGATGGAGCGTAGTTTGCTACTGAAAAGAAATTTTGTGTTCCAAACAAGGTAGTTGAAGGACGGCTTTCATTCACACATATCTCTCAGAAGTGAGCTTGTGGAGATACGTTCATTTATCTAGCACATAGGGAAAGTGTCACAGGAGAAGCTTTAATTTTGTTTTCTCAGTCTGTTTCTTAGTGCCGGTTTGAAGTTCCTGCAGTTTTCAATGTAATACAGATTTGGAGCTTGTACCTCCCCATATATATGGATGAAATGTAGTTTGTAACTGAATAGACACTTTGTGTTCCCAAATATTTAGGTGAAGGACGGCTTTCACACACACTTATCTCTCAGAAATGAGCATGTGGAGAGACGTTACTTCATCTAACACATTAGGAAAGTGTTGCAGGTGAAGTTTTACTCTTGTTTCTCAGTCTGTTTCCAAGAGACGGTTAGAAGATCCTGCAGTATTCACTATAAATCTGAGTTCGTGCTAGTGAATCCCCATATATATGGATGCAGTGAATTTACAACTGAAAAGAAAGTGTGTTCTTCAGAAACTAGGTGAAAGACGGCTTTTACACACAATTATCTCTCAGAAATGAGCATGTGGAGAGACGATTATTCATCTAGGACAAAGTAAACGGGATACAGGAGAAACTTAATCTCTGGATTCTCAGTCTGTTTGCTAGTTCCGTTTTGAAGTTCCTTCAATTTTCACTGTAATACCGAGTTGGAGCTAGTACCCACCCATGTATATGGAAGGAGTGTAATTTGCAACTGAGAAGAAACTTTGTGTTCCCAAAAAGCTAGAGGAAGGACGGCTTTCAGAGACACATATCTCTCAGAACTGAGCAAGTGGAGAGACGTTTGTTCATCTAGCACAAAGGGAACTGGTTTCAGGAGAAACTATTTTTCTGGTTTCTCAGTCTGTTTCCTAGTGCCGGTTTGAAGTTCCTGCAGTTTTCACTGTAAAACTTAATTGGAGCTAATAACTCCCCATATATATGTATGGTGTGTATTTTGCAACTGAAAAGAAACTCTGTGTTCCCAACAAGCACGTTGAAGGACGGATTTCACACACACTTATCTCTCAGAACTGAGCAGTTAGAGAGACGTTCGTTAGTCTAGAACAAATGGAATGGGTTGCATGAGAATTTTTACTCTTGTTTCTCAGTCTGTTTCCTAGTGACAGATTGAAGTTCATGCAGTTTTCACTGTAAATCCGAGTTGGAGCTTGTAAATCCCCATATATATGGATTCAGTGTTTTTGCAACCGAAAAGAATCAGTGTTCCCAACAAGCTAGGTGAAGGACGGCTTTCACACACATTTATCTCTCAGAACTGAGCAGTTAGAGAGACGTTCGTTAATCTAGCACAAAGGGAACGTGTTGCAGGGGTAACTTTTATTCTGGATTCTCAGTCTGTTTCTAGGGCCGGTTTGAAATTCCTGCAATTTTCACTGTAAAAGTGATTTGGATCTTGTACATACCCATATATAAGGATGGAGTGTAGTTTGAAACTGAAAAGAAACTTTGTGTTCTCTACAATCTACTTGAAGTACGCCTTTCACACAGTAATATTTCTAAGAACTTAGGATGTGGAGAGACCTTCGTTCATCTAGCACAAAGGGAACGTGTCACAGGAGAAATTTTAAGTGTGTTTTCTCAGTCGTTTTCTTATTGCCGGTTTGAAGTTCCTGCAGTTTTCACTGTAAAACCGAGTTGGAGCTAGTACCTACATATATATATGGATGGAGTGTAGTTTGCAACTGAAAAGACACTTTGTGTTCCCAAATATTTAAGTGAAGGACGGCATTCACACACAATTATCTCTCAGAAATGAGCATGTGGTGACGTTCGTTCATGTAACACAAAGGGAAATGCTTGCAGGGAAACTTTTTGTCTGGTTTCTCACTCTGTATCCCAGTGACAGTTTGAAGTTCCTGCAGTTTTCACTGTAAATCTGGTTTGGTTTTAGTAAATCACAATATCCACGGATGAAGAGTATATTGCAACTGAAAAGGAACTGTGTTCTTCAGAAGCTAGGTGAAAGAAGGCTTTTAAACACACTTATCTCTCAGAAATGAGCATGTGGATTGACGTTCGTTCATCTCGCAAAAAGGGATCGGGTGGCAGGAGAAACTTTATTACCATTTGCTCAGCCTGTATCCTAGCGCCTGTTTGAAGCTCCTGCAATTTTCACAGTAAAACCGAGTTGGAGCTAGTAATTCCACAAATATATGAATGGAGTGTAGTTTGCAACTGAAAGAAACTTTTTGTTCCCAACAAGCTAGAGGAAAGACGGCTTTTACACACACATATCTCTCAGAAATAAGCATGTGGAGAGACGTTCGTTCATATAGCATAAAGGGAACAGTTTGCAGGGGAAATTATTTGTCTGGTTTCCCAGTCTGTTTCCTAGTGTCGGTTTGAAGTTCCTGCAGTTTTCAATGTAAAAATTAATTGGAGCTAATACCTCCCCATATATATGTATGGTGTGTAGTTTGCAACTGAAAAGAAACTCTGTGTTCCCAACAAGCAAGTTGAAAGACGGCATTCACACATACTTATCTCTCAGAAATGAGCATTTAGAGAGACATTCGTTAATCTAGCACAAGGGGAACGTGTTGAAGGATAAACAATTACTGTGATTTCTAAGCCTGTTTCCTAGTGCCGGTTTGAAAATCCTGCAGTTTTCACTGTAAAACCGAGATGGAGCTACTACCTCCCCATTTATATGGATGGAGTGTAGTTTGCAACTGAAAAGAAACTTTCTGTTACCTAGAATGTAGTTGAAGGGCGGCTTCACACACACTTATCATTCAGAACTGAGCAAGTGGAGAGACCTTCCTTCATCTAGCACAAAGAGAACGGGTTGCAGGAGAAATTTTACTCTGGTTTCTAAGTCTGATTTCTAGTGACGTTTTGAATCTCCTGCAGATTTCACTGTAAAACAAAGTTGAAGCTAGTATCTCCCCATATACATGGATGGTGTGTAGTTGGCAAATGAAAAGAAACACTGTTTTTCCAACAAGCTAGGTGAAGGACGGCTTGCACACACACTTATCTCTCAGAACTGAGCATGTTGAGAGACGTTCATTCACCTAACACAAAGGGAACTGGTTGCAGGGGAATCTTTTTGTCTGGTTTCTCAGTCTGTTTCCTAGTGACGGTTTGAATTTCCTGCAGTTTTCACTGTAAATTCGATTTGGGGCTAGTAAATCCCATATATATGGATGCAGTGTATTTGCAACTGAAAAGAAACTGTGTTCTTCAGAAGCTAGGTGAAAGATGGCTTTTACACACAATTATCTCTCAGAAATGATCATGTGGAGTGACGTTCATTCATCTCGCATAAAGGGATCGGGTGGCAGGAGAAACTTTATCTCCATTTTCTCAGTCTGTTTCAAAGTGCCTGTTTGAAGTTTCTGCAATTTTCACAGTAAACTCGATTTGGAGCTAGTATATGCCCATATATATGGATGGCGTGTTGTTTGCATTTGAAAAGAAACTTTGTGTTCCCAAAAAGCTAGAGGAAGGACGGCTTTCACAGACACATATCTCTCAAAACTGAGCAAGTGGAGAGAAGTTCGTTCATCTAGCACAAATTGAAGTGGTTGCAGGAGAAACTATTTGTCTGGTTTCTCAGTCTGTTTCCTAGTGCCGGTTTGAAGTTCCTGCAGTTTTCACTGTAAAAATTAATTGGAGCTAATACCTCCCCATATATAAGTATGGTGTGTATTGTGCAACTGAAAAGAAACTCTGTGTTCCCAAAAAGCAAGTTGAAGGATGGAATTCACACACTTATCTCTCAGAACTGAGTATGTGGAGAGACGATTGTTCATCTAGCACAAAGGAAACGGGATACAGGAAAAACTTTATCTGTGGTTTCTCAGTCTGTTTTCTAGTTCCGTTTTAAAGTTCCTTCAATTTTCACTGTAATACCGAGTTGGAGCTAGTACCCACCCATGTATATGGAAGGAGTGTAATTTGCAACTGAGAAGAAACATTGTGTTCCCAAAAAGCTAGAGGAAGTACGGTTTTCACAGACACTTATCTCTCAGAACTGAGCAAGTGGAGAGACGTTTGTTCATCAAGCACAAATGGAACTGGTTTCAGGTGAAAGTATTTGTCTGGTTTCTCAGTCTGTTTCCTAGTGCCGGTTTGAAGTTCCTGCAGTTTTCACTGTAAAAATTATTTGGAGCTAATACCTCCCCATATATATGTATGGTGTGTATTTTGCAACTGAAAAGAAAATCTGTGTCCCCAACAAGCACGTTGAAGGACGGAATTCACACACACATATCTCTCAGAACTGAGCAGTTAGAGAGACGTTCGTTAGTCTAGCACAAAGGGAACGGGTTGCATGGGAAATTTTACTCTTGTTTCTCAGTCTGTTTCCTAGTGACAGATTGAAGTTCCTGCAGTTTTCACTGTAAATCCGAGTTGGAGCTTGTAAATCCCCATATATATGGATTCAGTGTATTTGCAACCGAAAAGAATCTGTGTTCCCAACAAGCTAGGTGAAGGACGGATTTCACACACATTTATCTCTCAGAACTGAGCATGTGGGGAGACGTTCGTTAATCTAGCACAAAGGGAACGTGTTGCAGGTGTAACTTTTAGTCTGGATTCTCAGTCTGTTTCTAGGGCCGGTTTGAAATTCCTGCAATTTTCACTGTAAATACGATTTGGATGTTGTACATCCCCATATACATAAATGGAGTGTAGTTTGCCACTGGAAAGAAACTTTGTGTTCTCTACAATCTAGTTGAAGTACGCCTTTCACACAGTAATATTTCTAAGATCTGAGGATGTGGAGAGACCTTCGTTCATCTAGCACAAAGGGAACGTGTCACAGGAGAAATTTTAAGTGTGTTTTCTCAGTCTTTTTCTTATTGCCGGTTTGAAGTTCCTGCAGTTTTCACTGTAAACCCGATTTGGAGCTAGTACCTACATATATATATGGATGGAGTGTAGTTTGCAACTGAAAAGACACTTTGTGTTCCCAAATATTTAGGTGAAGGACGGCATTCACACACAATTATCTCCTAGAAATGAGCATGTGGAGAGACGTTCGTTCATGTAACAGAAATGGAACTGGTTGCAGGGGAAACTTTTTGTCTGGTTTCTCACTCTGTTTCCCAGTGATGGTTTGAAGTTCCTGCAGTTTTCACTGTAAATCCGATTTGGATCTAATAAATAACAATATACAAGTATGAAGAGTATTTTGCATCTGAAAAGAAAATATGTTCTTCAGAAGTTAGGTGAAAGACGGCTTTTACACACAATTATCTCTCAGAAATGAGAAAGTGGAGTGACGTTCGTTCATCTAGCAAAAGGATCGGGTGGCAGGAGAAACTTTATTTCCATTTGCTCAGTCTGTTTCCTAGCCCCAGTTTGAAGTTCCTGCAATTTTCACAGTGAAACCGAGTTGGAGCTAGTACCTCCCCATATATAAGGATGGAGTGTATTTTGCAACTGAAAGAAACTTTTTGTTCCCAACAAGCTAGTTGAAAGACGGCTTTTACACACACATAATTCTCAGAACTGAGCATGGGGAGAGACGTTTGTTCATGTAGCACAAAGGGAAGTGTTTGCAGGGGAAATTATTTGTCTGGTTTCCCAGACTGTTTCCTAGTGTCGGTTTGAAATTCCTGCAGTTTTCACTGTAAAAATTAAATGGAGCTAATACCTCCCCATATATATGTATGGTGGGTAGTTTGCAACTGAAAAGAAACTCTGTGTTCCCAACAAGCAAGTTGAAAGACGGCATTCACACACACTTATCTCTCAGAAATGAGCATTTTGATAGACATTCGTTAATCTAGCACAACGGGAACGTGTTGAAGGGGAAACAATTACTGTGATTTCTAAGCCTGTTTCCTAGTGCCGGTTTGAAGATCCTGTAGTTTTCACTGTAAAACCGAAATGGAGCTATTACCTCCCCATTTATATGGATGGAGTGTAGTTTGCAACTGAAAATAATCTTTCTGTTACCAAGAATGTAGGTGAAGGGCGGCTTTCACACACACATATCTCTCAGAACTCATCAAGTGGAGAGACGTTCGTTCATCTAGCAAAATAGGAAAGGATTGCAGGGGAAGTTTTACTCTTGTTTCTCAGTCTGTTTCCTAGTGACGTTTTGCAGTTCCTTCACTTTTCATTGTAAAACCGAGTTGGAGCTAGTACATCCCCATAAATATGGATGGAGTGTATTTTGCAATTGAAAAGAAACATTCTGTTCCCTAGAATATAGGTGAAGGGCGGCTTTCACACACACTTATCTCTCAGAACTGAGTATGTGGAGAGACGATTGTTCATCTAGCACAAAGGAAACGGGATACAGGAGAAACTTTATCTGTGGTTTCTCAGTCTGTTTTCTAGTTCCGTTTTAAAGTTCCTACAATTTTCAC
Organism: Camelus ferus; assembly: GCF_009834535.1. NCBI lineage: Eukaryota > Metazoa > Chordata > Mammalia > Artiodactyla > Camelidae > Camelus > Camelus ferus. Next base: position 6,096,481 of record NC_045704.1, read on the forward strand.
TGTAATACCGAGATGGAGCTATTACCCACCCATGTATATGAAGGAGTGTAATTTGCAACTGAGAAGAAACATTGTGTTCCCAAGAAGCTAGAAGAAATACGGTTTTCACAGACACTTATCTCTCAGAACTGATCAAGTGGAGAGACGTTTGTTCATCAAGCACAAAGGGAACTGGTTTCAGGAGAAACTATTTGTCTGGTTTCTCAGTCTGTTTCCTAGTGCCGGTTTGAAGTTCCTGCAGTTTTCACCGTAAAACTTAATTGGAGCTAATAACTCCCAATATATATGTATGGTGTGTATTTTGCAACTGAAAAGAAACTCTGTGTTCCCAACAAGCACGTTGAAGGACGGATTTCACACACACTTATCTCTCAGAACTGAGCAGTTAGAGAGACGTTCGTTAGTGTAGAACAAATGGAATGGGTTGCATGAGAATTTTTACTCTTGTTTCTCAGTCTGTTTCCTAGTGACAGATTGAAGTTCCTGCAGTTTTCACTGTAAATCCGAGTTGGAGCTTGTAAATCCCCATATATATGGATTCAGTGTATTTGCAACCGAAAAGAATCTGTGTTCCCAACAAGCTAGGTGAAGGACGGATTTCACACACATTTATCTCTCAGAACTGAGCATGTGGGGAGACGTTCGTTAATCTAGCACAAAGGGAACGTGTTGCAGGTGTAACTTTTAGTCTGGATTCTCAGTCTGTTTCTAGGGCCGGTTTGAAATTCCTGCAATTTTCACTGTAAATACGATTTGGATGTTGTACATCCCCATATACATAAATGGAGTGTAGTTTGCCACTGGAAAGAAACTTTGTGTTCTCTACAATCTAGTTGAAGTACGCCTTTCACACAGTAATATTTCTAAGATCTGAGGATGTGGAGAGACCTTCGTTCATCTAGCACAAAGGGAACGTGTCACAGGAGAAATTTTAAGTGTGTTTTCTCAGTCTTTTTCTTATTGCCGGTTTGAAGTTCCTGCAGTTTTCACTGTAAACCCGATTTGGAGCTAGTACCTACATATATATATGGATGGAGTGTAGTTTGCAACTGAAAAGACACTTTGTGTTCCCAAATATTTAGGTGAAGGACGGCATTCACACACAATTATCTCCTAGAAATGAGCATGTGGAGAGACGTTCGTTCATGTAACAGAAATGGAACTGGTTGCAGGGGAAACTTTTTGTCTGGTTTCTCACTCTGTTTCCCAGTGATGGTTTGAAGTTCCTGCAGTTTTCACTGTAAATCCGATTTGGTTCTAATAAATCACAATATACAAGTATGAAGAGTATTTTGCATCTGAAAAGAAAATATGTTCTTCAGAAATTAGGTGAAAGACGGCTTTTACACACAATTATCTCTCAGAAATGAGCAAGTGGAGTGACGTTCGTTCATCTAGCAAAAGGATCGGGTGGCAGGAGAAACTTTATTTCCATTTGCTCAGTCTGTTTCCTAGCCCCAGTTTGAAGTTCCTGCAATTTTCACAGTGAAACCGAGTTGGAGCTAGTACCTCCCCATATATAAGGATGGAGTGTATTTTGCAACTGAAAGAAAGTTTTTGTTCCCAACAAGCTAGTTGAAAGACGGCTTTTACACACACATAATTCTCAGAACTGAGCATGGGGAGAGACGTTTGTTCATGTAGCACAAAGGGAAGTGTTTGCAGGGGAAATTATTTGTCTGGTTTCCCAGACTGTTTCCTAGTGTCGGTTTGAAATTCCTGCAGTTTTCACTGTAAAAATTAAATGGAGCTAATACCTCCCCATATATATGTATGGTGGGTAGTTTGCAACTGAAAAGAAACTCTGTGTTCCCAACAAGCAAGTTGAAAGACGGCATTCACACACACTTATCTCTCAGAAATGAGCATTTTGATAGACATTCGTTAATCTAGCACAACGGGAACGTGTTGAAGGGGAAACAATTACTGTGATTTCTAAGCCTGTTTCCTAGTGCCGGTTTGAAGATCCTGTAGTTTTCACTGTAAAACCGAAATGGAGCTATTACCTCCCCATTTATATGGATGGAGTGTAGTTTGCAACTGAAAATAATCTTTCTGTTACCAAGAATGTAGGTGAAGGGCGGCTTTCACACACACTTATCTCTCAGAACTCATCAAGTGGAGAGACGTTCGTTCATCTAGCAAAATAGGAAAGGATTGCAGGGGAAGTTTTACTCTTGTTTCTCAGTCTGTTTCCTAGTGACGTTTTGCAGTTCCTTCACTTTTCATTGTAAAACCGAGTTGGAGCTAGTACATCCCCATAAATATGGATGGAGTGTATTTTGCAATTGAAAAGAAACATTCTGTTCCCTAGAATATAGGTGAAGGGCGGCTTTCACACACACTTATCTCTCAGAACTGAGTATGTGGAGAGACGATTGTTCATCTAGCACAAAGGAAACGGGATACAGGAGAAACTTTATCTGTGGTTTCTCAGTCTGTTTTCTAGTTCCGTTTTAAAGTTCCTACAATTTTCACTGTAATACCGAGATGGAGCTATTACCCACCCATGTATATGAAGGAGTGTAATTTGCAACTGAGAAGAAACATTGTGTTCCCAAAAAGCTAGAGGAAATACGGTTTTCACAGACACTTATCTCTCAGAACTGATCAAGTGGAGAGACGTTTGTTCATCAAGCACAAAGGGAACTGGTTTCAGGAGAAACTATTTGTCTGGTTTCTCAGTCTGTTTCCTAGTGCCGGTTTGAAGTTCCTGCAGTTTTCACAGTAAAACTTATTTGGAGCTAATACCTCCCATATATATATATGGTGTGTATTTTGCAACTGAAAAGAAACTCTGTGTTCCCAACAAGCACGTTGAAGGACGGAATTCACACACACATATCTCTCAGAACTGAGCAGTTAGAGAGACGTTCGTTAGTCTAGCACAAATGGAACGTGTTGCAGGAGTAACTTTTAGTCTGGATTCTCAGTCTGTTTTTAGGGCCGGTTTGAAATCCTGCAAATTTCACTGAAAAAACGATTTGGAGCTTGTACAACCCCATATATATGGATGGAGTGTAGTTTGCCACTGAAAAGAAACTTTGTGTTCTCTACAATCTAGTTGAAGTACGCCTTTCACACAGTAATATTTCTAAGATCTGAGGATGTGGAGAGACCTTCGTTCATCTAGCACAAAGGGAACGTGTCACAGGAGAAACTTTAAGTGTGTTTTCTCAGTCTTTTTCTTATTGCCGGTTTGAAGTTCCTGCAGTTTACACTGTAAACCCGAGTTGGAGCTAGTACCTACATATATATATGGATGGAGTGTAGTTTGCAACTGAAAAGACACTTTGTGTTCCCAAATATTTAGGTGAAGGACGGCATTCACACACAATTATCTCCCAGAAATGAGCGTGTGGAGAGACGTTCGTTCATGTAACACAAAGGAACTGGTTGCAGGGGAAATTTTTGTCTGGTTTCACACTCTGTTTCCCATGACGGTTTGAAGTTCCTGCAGTTTTCACTGTAAATCCGATTTGGATCTAATAAATCACAATATACAAGTATGAAGAGTATTTTGCATCTGAAAAGAAACTGTGTTCTTCAGAAGCTAGGTGAAAGACGGCTTTTACACACACTTATCTCTCAGAAATGAGCATGTGGAGTGACGTTCGTTCATCTAGCAAAAAGGGATCGGGTGGCAGGAGAAACTTTATTTCCATTTGCTCAGTCTGTTTCCTAGCCCCAGTTTCATGTTCCTGCAATTTTCACAGTGAAAACGAGTTGGAGCTTGTACCTCCCCATATATATGGATGGAGTGTAGTTTGCAACTGAAAGAAACTTTTTTTCCCAAAAAGCTAGTTGAAAGACGGCTTTTACACACACATATCTCTCAGAACTGAGCATGTGGAGACACATTCGTTAATCTAGCACAACGGGAACGGGTTGAAAGAGAAACACTTACTGTGTTTTCTAAGCCTGTTTCCTAGTGCCGGTTTGAAGATCCTGCAGTTTTCACTGTAAAACCGAGCTGGAGCTAGTACCTCCCCATTTATATGGATGGAGAGTAATTTGCAACTGAATAGAACCTTTTTGTTACCTAGAATGTAGGTGAAGGGCGGCTTTCACACACCCTTATCTCTCAGAACTGAGCATGTTGAGAGACTTTCGTTCATCTAGCTCAAAGAGAACGGGTTGCAGGAGAAATTTTTCTCTGGTTTCTCAGTCTGATTTCTAGTGACGTTTTGAATTTCCTGCAGATTTCACTGTAAAACAAAGTTGGAGCTAGTACCTCCCCATATACATGGATGGAGTGTAGTTGGCAAATGAAAAGAAACATTGTTTTTCCAACAAGCTAGTTGAAGGACGGCTTGCACACACACTTATCTCTCAGAACTGAGCATGTTGAGAGACGTTCGTTCATCTAACCCAAAGGGAACTGGTTGCAGGGGAATCTTTTTGTCTGGTTTCTCAGTCTGTTTCCTAGTGACGGTTTGAAGTTCCTGCAGTTTTCACTGTAAATCCGATTTGGAGCTAGTAAATCCCATATATATGGATGCAGTGTATTTGCAACTGAAAAGAAACTGTGTTTTTCAGAAGCTAGGTGAAAGACGGCTTTTACACACAATTATCTCTGAGAAATGAGCTTGTGGAGTGACGTTCGTTTATCTCGCAAAAAGGGATCGGGTGGCAGGAGAAAATTTATCTCCATTTTCTCAGTCTGTTTCAAAGTGCCTGTTTGAAGTTCCTGCAATTTTCACAGTAAACCCGAGTTGGAGCTAGTACCTGCCCATATATATGGATGGCGTGTAGTTTGCATTTGAAAAGAAACTTTGTGTTCCCAAAAAGCTAGAGGAAGGACGGCTTTCACAGACACTTATCTCTCAGAACTGAGCAAGTGGAGAGACGTTCGTTCATCTAGCACAAATGGAAGTGGTTGCAGGAGAAACTATTTGTCTGGTTTCTCAGTCTGTTTCCTAGTGCCGGTTTGAAGTTCCTGCAGTTTTCACTGTAAAAATTAATTGGGGCTAATACCTCCCCATATATATGTATGGTGTGTATTTTGCAACTGAAAAGAAACTCTGTGTTCCCAACAAGCAAGTTGAAGGACGGCTTTCACACACACTTATCTCTCAGAACTGAGCAGTTAGAGAGACGTTCATTAATGTAGCACAAAGGGAACGGGTTGCATGTGAAAAAATTACTCTAGTTTCTAAGGCAGTTTCCTAGAGCCGGATTGAAGATCCTGCAGTTTTCACTGTAAAACAGATTTGGGTTTAATACCTACCCATTTATATGGATGGAGTGTAGTTTGCAACTGAAAAGAAACTTTCTGTTACCTAGAATGTAGGTGAAGGGCGGCTTTCACACACACTTATCTTTCAGAACTCAGCAAGTGGAGAGACGTTCGTTCATCTAGCACAATAGGAAAGGATTGCAGGGAAAGTTTTACTCTTGTTTCTCAGTCTGTTTCCTAGTGACGGTTTGTAGTTCCTTCACTTTTCATTGTAAAACCGAGTTGGAGCTAGTACATCTCCATTTATATGAATGGATTGTAGTTTGCAATTGAAAAGAAACTTTCTGTTCCCTAGAATATAGGTGAAGGCCGGCTTTCACACACAATTATCTCTCAGAACTGAGTATGTGGAGAGACGATTATTCATCTAGCACAAAGGAAACAGGATAGAGGAGAAACTTTATCTGAGGTTTCTCAGTCTGTTTTCTAGTTCCGTTTTGAAGTTCCTTCAATTTTCACTGTAATACCGAGTTAGAGCTAGTACCCAACCATGTATATGGAAGGAGTGTAATTTGTAACTGAGAAGAAACTTTGTGTTCCCAAAAAGCTAGAGGAAGGACGGCTTTCACAGACACATATCTCTCAGAACTGAGCAATTGGAGAGACATTTGTTCATCTACCACAAAGGGAACTAGTTTCAGTAGAAACTATTTGACTGGTTTCTCATTCTGTTTCCTAATGCCGGTTTGAAGTTCTTTAAGTTTTCACTGTAAACCTTAATTGGAGCTAATACCTCTCCATATATATGTTTGGTGTGTATTTTGCCACTGAAAAGAAACTCTGTGTTCCCAACAAGCACGTTGAAGGACGGATTTCACACACACTTATCTCTCAGAACTGAGCAGTTAGAGAGACGTTCGTTAATCTAGCACAAAGGGAACGGATTGCATGAGAAGTTTTACTCTTGTTTCTCAGTCTGTTTCCTAGTGACAGATTGAAGTTCCTGCAGTTTTCACTGTAAATCCGAGTTGGAGCTTGTAAATCCCCATATATATGGATTCAGTGTATTTGCAACCGAAATGAATCTGTCTTCCCAACAAGCTAGGTGAAGGACGGCTTTCACACACAATTATCTCTCAGAAATGAGCAAGTGGAGTGACGTTCATTCATCTAGCAAAAGGATCGGGTGGCAGGAGAAACTTTATTTCCATTTGCTCAGTCTGTTTCCTAGCCCCAGTTTGAAGTTCCTGCAATTTTCACAGTGAAACCGAGTTGGAGCTAGTACCTCCCCATATATAAGGATGGAGTGTATTTTGCAACTGAAAGAAAATTTTTGTTCCCAACCAGCTAGTTGAAAGACGGCTTTTACACACACATAATTCTCAGAACTGAGCATGGGGAGAGAAGTTTGTTCATGTAGCACAAAGGGAAGTGTTTGCAGGGGAAATTATTTGTCTGGTTTCCCAGACTGTTTCCTAGTGTCGGTTTGAAATTCCTGCAGTTTTCACTGTAAAACCGAAATGGAGCTATTACCTCCCCATTTATATGGATGGAGTGTAGTTTGCAACTGAAAATAATCTTTCTGTTACCAAGAATGTAGGTGAAGGGCGGCTTTCACACACACTTATCTCTCAGAACTCATCAAGTGGAGAGACGTTCGTTCATCTAGCAAAATAGGAAAGGATTGCAGGGGAAGTTTTACTCTTGTTTCTCAGTCTGTTTCCTAGTGACGTTTTGCAGTTCCTTCACTTTTCATTGTAAAACCGAGTTGGAGCTAGTACATCCCCATAAATATGGATGGAGTGTATTTTGCAATTGAAAAGAAACATTCTGTTCCCTAGAATATAGGTGAAGGGCGGCTTTCACACACACTTATCTCTCAGAACTGAGTATATGGAGAGACGATTGTTCATCTAGCACAAAGGAAACGGGATACAGGAGAAACTTTATCTGTGGTTTCTCAGTCTGTTTTCTAGTTCCGTTTTAAAGTTCCTACAATTTTCACTGTAATACCGAGATGGAGCTATTACCCACCCATGTATATGAAGGAGTGTAATTTGCAACTGAGAAGAAACATTGTGTTCCCAAAAAGCTAGAGGAAATACGGTTTTCACAGACACTTATCTCTCAGAACTGATCAAGTGGAGAGACGTTTGTTCATCAAGCACAAAGGGAACTGGTTTCAGGAGAAACTATTTGTCTGGTTTCTCAGTCTGTTTCCTAGTGCCGGTTTGAAGTTCCTGCAGTTTTCACTGTAAAACTTATTTGGAGCTAATACCTCCCATATATATATATGGTGTGTATTTTGCAACTGAAAAGAAACTCTGTGTTCCCAACAAGCACGTTGAAGGACGGAATTCACACACACATATCTCTCAGAACTGAGCAGTTAGAGACACGTTCGTTAGTCTAGCACAAATGGAACGTGTTGCAGGAGTAACTTTTAGTCTGGATTCTCAGTCTGTTTTTAGGGCCGGTTTGAAATCCTGCAAATTTCACTGAAAAAACGATTTGGAGCTTGTACAACCCCATATATATGGATGGAGTGTAGTTTGCCACTGAAAAGAAACTTTGTGTTCTCTACAATCTAGTTGAAGTACGCCTTTCACACAGTAATATTTCTAAGATCTGAGGATGAGGAGAGACCTTCGTTCATCTAGCACAAAGGGAACGTGTCACAGGAGAAACTTTAAGTGTGTTTTCTCAGTCTTTTTCTTATTGCCGGTTTGAAGTTCCTGCAGTTTACACTGTAAACCCGAGTTGGAGCTAGTACCTACATATATATATGGATGGAGTGTAGTTTGAAACTGAAAAGACACTTTGTGTTCCCAAATATTTAGGTGAAGGACGGCATTCACACACAATTATCTCTCAGAAATTAGCGTGTGGAGAGACGTTCGTTCATGTAACACAAAGGAACTGGTTGCAGGGGAAATTTTTGTCTGGTTTCACACTCTGTTTCCCATGACGGTTTGAAGTTCCTGCAGTTTTCACTGTAAATCCGATTTGGATCTAATAAATCACAATATACAAGTATGAAGAGTATTTTGCATCTGAAAAGAAACTGTGTTCTTCAGAAGCTAGGTGAAAGACGGCTTTTACACACACTTATCTCTCAGAAATGAGCATGTGGAGTGACGTTCGTTCATCTAGCAAAAAGGGATCGGGTGGCAGGAGAAACTTTATTTCCATTTGCTCAGTCTGTTTCCTAGCCCCAGTTTCATGTTCCTGCAATTTTCACAGTGAAAACGAGTTGGAGCTTGTACCTCCCCATATATATGGATGGAGTGTAGTTTGCAACTGAAAGAAACTTTGTTTTCCCAAAAAGCTAGTTGAAAGACGGCTTTTACACACACATATCTCTCAGAACTGAGCATGTGGAGACACATTCGTTAATCTAGCACAACGGGAACGGGTTGAAAGAGAAACACTTACTGTGTTTTCTAAGCCTGTTTCCTAGTGCCGGTTTGAAGATCCTGCAGTTTTCACTGTAAAACCGAGCTGGAGCTAGTACCTCCCCATTTATATGGATGGAGAGTAATTTGCAACTGAATAGATCCTTTTTGTTATCTAGAATGTAGGTGAAGGGAGGCTTTCACACACCCTTATCTCTCAGAACTGAGCATGTTGAGAGACTTTCGTTCATCTAGCTCAAAGAGAACAGGTTGCAGGAGAAATTTTACTCTGGTTTCTCAGTCTGATTTCTAGTGACGTTTTGAATTTCCTGCAGATTTCACTGTAAAACAAAGTTGGAGCTAGTACCTCCCCATATACATGGATGGAGTGTAGTTGGCAAATGAAAAGAAACACTGTTTTTCCAACAAGCTAGTTGAAGGACGGCTTGCACACACACTTATCTCTCAGAACTGAGCATGTTGAGAGACGTTCGTTCATCTAACCCAATGGGAACTGGTTGCAGGGGAATCTTTTTGTCTGGTTTCTCAGTCTGTTTCCTAGTGACGGTTTGAAGTTCCTGCAGTTTTCACTGTAAATCCGATTTGGAGCTAGTAAATCCCATATATATGGATGCAGTGTATTTGCAACTGAAAAGAAACTGTGTTTTTCAGAAGCTAGGTGAAAGACGGCTTTTACACACAATTATCTCTCAGAAATGAGCATGTGGAGTGACGTTCGTTTATCTCGCAAAAAGGGATCGGGTGGCAGGAGAAAATTTATCTCCATTTTCTCAGTCTGTTTCAAAGTGCCTGTTTGAAGTTCCTGCAATTTTCACAGTAAACCCGAGTTGGAGCTAGTACCTGCCCATATATATGGATGGCGTGTAGTTTGCATTTGAAAAGAAACTTTGTGTTCCCAAAAAGCTAGAGGAAGGACGGCTTTCACAGACACTTATCTCTCAGAACTGAGCAAGTGGAGAGACGTTCGTTCATCTAGCACAAATGGAAGTGGTTGCAGGAGAAACTATTTGTCTGGTTTCTCAGTCTGTTTTCTAGTGCCGGTTTGAAGTTCCTGCAGTTTTCACTGTAAAAATTAATTGGGGCTAATACCTCCCCATATATATGTATGGTGTGTATTTTGCAACTGAAAAGAAACTCTGTGTTCCCAACAAGCAAGTTGAAGGACGGCTTTCACACACACTTATCTCTCAGAACTGAGCAGTTAGAGAGACGTTCATTAATGTAGCACAAAGGGAAAGGGTTGCATGTGAAAAAATTACTCTAGTTTCTAAGGCAGTTTCCTAGAGCCGGATTGAAGATCCTGCAGTTTTCACTGTAAAACAGATTTGGGTTTAATACCTACCCATTTATATGGATGGAGTGTAGTTTGCAGCTGAAAAGAAACTTTCTGTTACCTAGAATGTAGGTGAAGGGCGGCTTTCACACACACTTATCTTTCAGAACTCAGCAAGTGGAGAGACGTTCGTTCATCTAGCACAATAGGAAAGGATTGCAGGGAAAGTTTTACTCTTGTTTCTCAGACTGTTTCCTAGTGACGGTTTGTAGTTCCTACACTTTTCATTGTAAAACCGAGTTGGAGCTAGTACATCTCCATTTATATGGATGGATTGTAGTTTGCAATTGAAAAGAAACTTTCTGTTCCCTAGAATATAGGTGAAGGCCGGCTTTCACACACAATTATCTCTCAGAACTGAGTATGTGGAGAGACGATTATTCATCTAGCACAAAGGAAACGGGATAGAGGAAAAACTTTATCTGAGGTTTCTCAGTCTGTTTTCTAGTTCCGTTTTGAAGTTCCTTCAATTTTCACTGTAATACCGAGTTAGAGCTAGTACCCAACCATGTATATGGAAGGAGTGTAATTTGTAACTGAGAAGAAACTTTGTGTTCCCAAAAAGCTAGAGGAAGGACGGCTTTCACAGACACATATCTCTCAGAACTGAGCAATTGGAGAGACATTTGTTCATCTACCACAAAGGGAACTGGTTTCAGGAGAAACTATTTGACTGGTTTCTCAATCTGTTTCCTAATGCCGGTTTGAAGTTCTTTAAGTTTTCACTGTAAAACTTAATTGGAGCTAATACCTCTCCATATATATGTTTGGTGTGTATTTTGCCACTGAAAAGAAACTCTGTGTTCCCAACAAGCACGTTGAAGGACGGATTTCACACACACTTATCTCTCAGAACTGAGCAGTTAGAGAGACGTTCGTTAATCTAGCACAAAGGGAACGGATTGCATGAGAAGTTTTACTCCTGTTTCTCAGTCTGTTTCCTAGTGACAGATTGAAGTTCCTGCAGTTTTCACTGTAAATCCGAGTTGGAGCTTGTAAATCCCCATATATATGGATTCAGTGTATTTGCAACCGAAAAGAATCTGTCTTCCCAACAAGCTAGGTGAAGGACGGCTTTCACACACATTTATCTCTCAGAACTGAGCATGTGGGGAGACGTTCGTTAATCTAGCTCAAAGGGAAAGTTTTGCAGGTGTAACTTTTTTCTGGATTCTCAGTCTGTTTCTAGGGCCGGTTTGAAATTCCTGCAATTTTCACTGTAAAAGCGATTTTTAGCTTGTATACCCCATATATATGGATGGAGTGTAGTTTGCAACTGAAAAGAAACTTTGTGTTCTCTACAATCTAGTTGAAGTACGCCTTTCACACAGTAATATTTCTAAGAAATGAGGATGAGGAGAGACCTTCGTTCATCTAGCACAAAGGGAACGTGCCACAGGAGAAACTTTAAGTGTGTTTTCTCAGTCTTTTTCTTATTGCCGGATTGAAGTTCCTGCAGTTTTCACTGTAAACCCGAGTTGGAGCTAGTACCTACATATATATATGGATGGATTGTATTTTGCAACTGAAAAGAAACTTTGTGTTCCCAAATATTTAGGTGAAGGACGGCATTCACACACAAGTATCTCTGAGAAATGAGCATATGGAGAGATGTTCGTTTATGTAACACAAAGGGAACTGGTTGCAGGGGAAACTTTTTTTCTGGTTTCTCACTCTGTTTCCCAGTGACGGTTTGAAGTTCCTGCAGTTTTCACTGTAAATCCGATTTTTATCAAATAAATCACAATATACAAGGATGAAGAGTATTTTGCATCTGAAAAGAAACGGTGTTCTTCAGAAGCTAGGTGAAAGACGGCTTTTACACACACTTATTTCTCAGAAATGAGCATGTGGAGTGACGTTCTTTCATCTCGCAAAAAGGGATCGGGTGGCAGGTGAAACTTTATTTCCATTTGCTCAGTCTGTTTCCTAGCCCCAGTTTGAAGTTCCTGCAATTTTCACAGTGAAAACGAGTTGGAGCTTGTACCTACCCACATATATGGATCGAGTGTAGTTTTCAACTGAAGGAAACTTTGTGTTCCCAACAAGCTAGTTGAAAGACGGCTTTTACACACACATATCTCTCAGAACTGAGCATGTGGAGACATATTCGTTAATCTAGCACAACGGGAACGGGTTGAAGGAGAAACACTTACTGTGTTTTTTAAGCCTGTTTCCTAGTGCCGGTTTGAAGATCCTGCAGTTTTCACTGTAAAACCGAGCTGGAGCTAGTACCTCCCCTTTTATATGGATGGAGTGTAGTTTGCAACTGAAAAGAAACTTTCTGTTACCTAGAATATAGGTGAAGGGCGACTTTCACACACACTTGTCTCTCAGAACTGAGCATGTTGAGAGACGTTCGTTCATCTAGCACAATAGGAAAGGATTGCAGGGAAAATTTTACTCTTGTTTCTCAGTCTGTTTCCTAGTGACGGTTTGTAGTTCCTTCACTTTTCATTGTAAAACCGAGTTGGAGCTAGTACATCTCCATTTATATGGATGGATTGTAGTTTGCAATTGAAAAGAAACTTCCTGTTCCCTAGAATATAGGTGAAGGACGGCTTTCACACACACTTATCTCTCAGAATAGAGTATGTGGAGAGACGATTATTCATCTAGCACAAAGGAAACGGGATAGAGGAGAAACTTTATCTGAGGTTTCTCAGTCTGTTTTCTAGTTCCGTTTTGAAGTTCCTTCAATTTTCACTGTAATACCGAGTTAGAGCTAGTACCCAACCATGTATATGGAAGGAGTGTAATTTGTAACTGAGAAGAAACTTTGTGTTCCCAAAAAGCTAGAAGAAGGACGGCTTTCACAGACACATATCTCTCAGAACTGAGCAATTGGAGAGACGTTTGTTCATCTAGCACAAAGGGAACTGGTTTCAGGAGAAACTATTTGTCTGGTTTCTCAGTCTGTTTCCTAATGCCGGTTTGAAGTTCGATCAGTTTTCACTGTAAAACTTAATTGGAGCTAATACGTCCCCATATATATGTATGGTGTGTATTTTGCAACTGAAAAGAAACTCTGTGTTCCCAACAAGCACGTTGAAGGACGGATTTCACACACACTTATCTCTCAGAACTGAGCAGGTTGAGAGACGTTCGTTAATCTAGCACAAAGGGAACGGGTTGCATGAGAAGTTTTACTCTTGTTTCTCAGTCTGTTTCCTAGTGACAGATTGAAGTTCCTGCAGTTTTCACTGTAAATCCGAGTTGGAGCTTGTAAATCCCCATATATATGGATTCAGTGTATTTGCAACCGAAAAGAATCTGTCTTCCCAACAAGCTAGGTGAAGGACGGCTTTCACACACATTTATCTCTCAGAACTGAGCATGTGGGGAGATGTTCGTTAATCTAGCACAAAGGGAACGTTTTGCAGGTGTAACTTTTGTCTGGATTCTCAGTCTGTTTCTAGGGCCGTTTTGAAATTCCTGCAATTTTCACTGTAAAAGCGATTTTTAGCTTGTACATCCCCATATATATGGATGGAGTGTAGTTTGCAACTGAAAAGAAACTTTGTGTTCTGTACAATGTAGTTGAAGTACGCCTTTCACACAGTAATATTTCTAAGAAATGAGGATGTGGAGAGACCTTCGTTCATCTAGCACAAAGGGAACGTGTCACAGGAGAAAGTTTAAGTGTGTTTTCTCAGGCTTTTTCTTATTGCCGGTTTGAAGTTCCTGCAGTTTTCACTGTAAACCCGATTTGGAGCTAGTACCTACATATATATATGGATGGATTGTATTTTGCAACTGAAAAGAAACTTTGTGTTCCCAAATATTTAGGTGAAGGACGGCATTCACACACAATTATCTCCTCGAAATGAGCATGTGGAGAGACGATCGTTCATGTAACAGAAATGGAACTGGTTGCAGGGGAAACTTTTTGTCTGGTTTCTCACTCTGTTTCCCAGTGACGGTTTGAAGTTCCTGCAGTTATCACTGTAAATCCGATTTGGATCTAATAAATCACAATATACAAGGATGAAGAGAATTTTGCATCTGAAAAGAAACTGTGTTCTTCAGAAGCTAGGTGAAAGACGGCTTTTACACACACTTATCTCTCAGAAATGAGCATGTGGAGTGACGTTTGTTCATCTAGCAAAAAGGGATCGGGTGGCAGGAGAAACTTTATTTCCATTTGCTCAGTCTGTTTCCTAGCCCCAGTTTGAAGTTCCTGCAAATTTCACAGTGAAACCGAGTTGGAGCTAGTACCTCCCCATATATAAGGTTGGAGTGTATTTTGCAACTGAAAGAAACTTTTTGTTCCCAACAAGCTAGTTGAAAGACGGCTTTTACACACACATAACTCTCAGAACTGAGCATGTGGAGAGACGTTCGTTCATGTAGCACAAAGGGAAGTGTTTGCAGGGGAAATTATTTGTGTGGTTTCCCAGTCTGTTTCCTTGTGTCGGTTTGAAGTTCCTGCAGTTTTCACTGTAAAAATTAATTGGAGCTAATACCTCCCCATATATATGTATGGTGTGTAGTTTGCAACTGAAAAGAAACTCTGTGTTCCCAAGAAGCAAGTTGAAAGACGGCATTCACACACACTTATCTCTCAGAAATGAGCATTTTGATAGACATTCGTTAATCTAGCACAACGGGAACGTGTTGAAGGGGAAACAATTACTGTGATTTCTAAGCCTTTTTCTTAGTGCCGGTTTCAAGATCCTGTAGTTTTCACTGTAAAACCGAGATGGAGCTTGTACCTCCCCATTTATATGGATGGAGTGTAGTTTGCAACTGAAAATAATCTTTCTGTTATCAAGAATGTAGGTGAAGTGCGGCTTTCACACACACTTATCTCTCAGAACTCATCAAGTGGAGAGACGTTCGTTCATCTAGCAAAATAGGAAAAGATTGCAGGGGAAGTTTTACTCTTGTTTCTCAGTCTGTTTCCTAGTGACGTTTTGCAGTTCCTTCACTTTTCATTGTAAAACCGAGTTGGAGCTAGTACATTCCCATTTATATGGATGGAGTGTATTTGCAATTAAAGAAACTTTCTGTTCCCTAGAATATAGGTTAAGGGCGGCTTTCACACACACTTATCTCTCAGAACTGAGTATGTGGAGAGACGATTGTTCATCTAGCACAAAGGAAACGGGATACAGGAGAAACTTTATCTGTGGTTTCTCAGTCTGTTTTTTAGTTCCGTTTTAAAGTTCCTACAATTTTCACTGTAATACCGAGATGGAGCTATTACCCACCCATGTATATGAAGGAGTGTAATTTGCAACTGAGAAGAAACACTGTGTTCCCAAAAAGCTAGAAGAAATAAGGTTTTCACAGACACTTATCTCTCAGAACTGAGCAAGTGGAGAAATGTTTGTTCATCAAGCACAAAGGGAACTGGTTTCAGGAGAAATTATTTGTCTGGTTTCTCAATCTGTTTCCTAGTGCCGGTTTGAAGTTCCTGCAGTTTTCACTGTAAACCCGATTTGGAGCTAGTACCTACATATATATATGGATGGATTGTATTTTGCAACTGAAAAGAAACTTTGTGTTCCCAAATATTTAGGTGAAGGACGGCATTCACACACAATTATCTCCTCGAAATGAGCATGTGGAGAGACGATCGTTCATGTAACAGAAATGGAACTGGTTGCAGGGGAAACTTTTTGTCTGGTTTCTCACTCTGTTTCCCAGTGACGGTTTGAAGTTCCTGCAGTTATCACTGTAAATCCGATTTGGATCTAATAAATCACAATATACAAGGATGAAGAGAATTTTGCATCTGAAAAGAAACTGTGTTCTTCAGAAGCTAGGTGAAAGACGGCTTTTACACACACTTATCTCTCAGAAATGAGCATGTGGAGTGACGTTCGTTCATCTAGCAAAAAGGGATCGGGTGGCAGGAGAAACTTTATTTCCATTTGCTCAGTCTGTTTCCTAGCCCCAGTTTGAAGTTCCTGCAAATTTCACAGTGAAACCGAGTTGGAGCTAGTACCTCCCCATATATAAGGTTGGAGTGTATTTTGCAACTGAAAGAAACTTTTTGTTCCCAACAAGCTAGTTGAAAGACGGCTTTTACACACACATAACTCTCAGAACTGAGCATGTGGAGAGACGTTCGTTCATGTAGCACAAAGGGAAGTGTTTGCAGGGGAAATTATTTGTGTGGTTTCCCAGTCTGTTTCCTTGTGTCGGTTTGAAGTTCCTGCAGTTTTCACTGTAAAAATTAATTGGAGCTAATACCTCCCCATATATATGTATGGTGTGTAGTTTGCAACTGAAAAGAAACTCTGTGTTCCCAAGAAGCAAGTTGAAAGACGGCATTCACACACACTTATCTCTCAGAAATGAGCATTTTGATAGACATTCGTTAATCTAGCACAACGGGAACGTGTTGAAGGGGAAACAATTACTGTGATTTCTAAGCCTTTTTCTTAGTGCCGGTTTCAAGATCCTGTAGTTTTCACTGTAAAACCGAGATGGAGCTTGTACCTCCCCATTTATATGGATGGAGTGTAGTTTGCAACTGAAAATAATCTTTCTGTTATCAAGAATGTAGGTGAAGTGCGGCTTTCACACACACTTATCTCTCAGAACTCATCAAGTGGAGAGACGTTCGTTCATCTAGCAAAATAGGAAAAGATTGCAGGGGAAGTTTTACTCTTGTTTCTCAGTCTGTTTCCTAGTGACGTTTTGCAGTTCCTTCACTTTTCATTGTAAAACCGAGTTGGAGCTAGTACATTCCCATTTATATGGATGGAGTGTATTTGCAATTAAAGAAACTTTCTGTTCCCTAGAATATAGGTTAAGGGCGGCTTTCACACACACTTATCTCTCAGAACTGAGTATGTGGAGAGACGATTGTTCATCTAGCACAAAGGAAACGGGATACAGGAGAAACTTTATCTGTGGTTTCTCAGTCTGTTTTCTAGTTCCGTTTTAAAGTTCCTACAATTTTCACTGTAATACCGAGATGGAGCTATTACCCACCCATGTATATGAAGGAGTGTAATTTGCAACTGAGAAGAAACACTATGTTCCCAAAAAGCTAGAAGAAATACGGTTTTCACAGACACTTATCTCTCAGAACTGAGCAAGTGGAGAGATGTTTGTTCATCAAGCACAAAGGGAACTGGTTTCAGGAGAAACTATTTGTCTGGTTTCTCAATCTGTTTCCTAGTGCCGGTTTGAAGTTCCTGCAGTTTTCACTGTAAAACTTATTTGGAGCTAATACCTCCCCATATATATGTATGGTGTGTATTTTGCAACTGAAAAGAAACTCTGTGTTCCCAACAAGCACGTTGAAGGACGGAATTCACACACACTTATCTCTCAGAACTGAGCAGTTAGAGAGAAGTTCATTAGTCTAGCAAAAAGGGAACGTGTTGCAGGAGTAACTTTTAGTCTGGATTCTCAGTCTGTTTATAGGGCCGGTTTGAAATCCTGCAAATTTCACTGAAAAAACGATTTGGAGCTTGTACATCCCCATATATATGGATGGAGTGTAGTTTGCAACTGAAAAGAAACTTTGTGTTCTCTACTATCTAGTTGAAGTACGCCTTTCACACAGTAATATTTCTAAGATCTGAGGATGTGGAGAGACCTTCGTTCATCTAGCACAAAGGGAACGTGTCACAGGAGAAACTTTAAGTGTGTTTTCTCAGTCTTTTTCTTATTGCCGGTTTGAAGTTCCTGCAGTTTACACTGTAAACCCGAGTTGGATCTAGTACCTACATATATAAATGGATGGAGTGTAGTTTGAAACTGAAAAGACACTATGTGTTCCCAAATATTTAGGTGAAGGACGGCATTCACACACAATTATCTCTCAGAAATGAGCGTGTGGAGAGATGTTCGTTCATGTAACACAAAGGAACTGGTTGCAGGGGAAATTTTTGTCTGGTTTCTCACTCTGTTTCCCAGTGACGGTTTGAAGTTCCTGCAGTTATCACTGTAAATCCGATTTGGATCTAATAAATCACAATATACAAGGATGAAGAGAATTTTGCATCTGAAAAGAAACTGTGTTCTTCAGAAGCTAGGTGAAAGTCGGCTTTTACACACACTTATCTCTCAGAAATGAGCATGTGGAGTGACGTTCGTACATCTCGCAAAAAGGGATCGGGTGGCAGGAGAAACTTTATTTCCATTTGCTCAATCTGTTTCCTAGCCCCAGTTTGAAGTTCCTGCAATTTTCACAGTGAAAACGAGTTGGAGCTTGTACCTACCCATATATATGGATCGAGTGTAGTTTGCAACTGAAAGAAAGTTTGTGTTCCCAACAAGCTAGTTGAAAGACGGCTTTTACACACACATATCTCTCAGAACTGAGCATGTGGAGACATATTCGTTAATCTAGCACAACGGGAACGGGTTGAAGGAGAAACACTTACTGTGTTTTCTAAGCCTGTTTCCTAGTGCCGGTTTGAAGATCCTGCAGTTTTCACTGTAAAACCGAGCTGGAGCTAGTACCTCCCCATTTATATGGATGGAGTGTAGTTTGCAACTGAAAAGAAACTTTCTGTTACCTAGAATATAGGTGAAGGGCGACTTTCACACACACTTATCTCTCAGAACTGAGCATGTTGAGAGACTTTCGTTCATCTAGCACAAAGAGAACAGGTTGCAGGAGAAATTTTACTCTGGTTTCTCAGTCTGATTTCTAGTGACGTTTTGAATTTCCTGCAGATTTCACTGTAAAACAAAGTTGGATCTAGTACCTCCCCATATACATGGATGGAGTGTAGTTGGCAAATGAAAATAAACACTGTTTTTCCAACAAGCTAGGTGAGGACGGCTTGCACACACACTTATCTCTCAGACCTGAGCATGTTGAGAGACGTTCGTTCATCTAACCCAAAGGGAACTGGTTGCAGGGGAAACTTTTTGTCTGGTTTCTCAGTCTGTTTCCTAGTGACGGTTTGAAGTTCCTGCAGTTTTCACTGTAAATCCGATTTGGAGCTAGTAAATCCCATATATATGGATGCAGTGTATTTGCAACTGAAAAGAAACTGTGTTCTTCAGAAGCTAGGTGAAAGACGGCTTTTACACACAATTATCTCTCAGAAATGAGCATGTGGAGTGACGTTCGTTCATCTCGCAAAAAGGGATCGGGTGGCAGGAGAAAATTTATCTCCATTTTCTCAGTCTGTTTCAAAATGCCTGTTTGAATTTCTTGCAATTTTCAGTATAAACCCGAGGTGGAGATAGTACCTGCCCATATATATGGATGGCGTGTAGTTTGCAATTGAAAAGAAACTTTGTGTTCCCAAAAAGCTAGAGGAAGGACGGCTTTCACAGACACTTATCTCTCAGAACTGAGCAAGTGGAGAAACTTTCGTTCATCTAGCACAAATGGAAGTGGTTGCAGGAGAAACTCTTTGTCTGGTTTCTCAGTCTGTTTCCTAGTGCCGGTTTGAAGTTCCTGCAGTTTTCACTGTAAAAATTAATTGGAGCTAATACCTCCCCATATATATGTATGGTGTGTATTTTGCAACTGAAAAGAAACTCTGTGTTCCCAACAAGCAAGTTTAAGGACGGCTTTCACACACACTTATCTCTCAGAAATGAGCAGTTAGAGAGACGTTCATTAATGTAGCACAAAGGGAACGGGTTGCAGGTGAAACAATTACACTAGTTTCTCAGGCTGTTTCCTAGAGCCGGTTTGAACATCCTGCAGATTTCACTGTAAAACAGATTTGGATTTAATACCTCCCCATTTATATGGATGGAGTGTAGTTTGCAACTGAAAATAATCTTTCTGTTACCTAGAATGTAGGTGAAGGGCGGCTTTCACACACACTTATCTTTCAGAACTCAGTAAGTGGAGAGACTTTCGTTCATCTAGCACAATAGGAAAGGATTGCAGGTAAAGATTTACTCTTGTTTCTCAGTCTGTTTCCTAGTGACGGTTTGTAGTTCCTTCACTTTTCATTGTAAAACCGAGTTGGAGCTAGTACATCGCCATTTATATGGATGGAATGTAGTTTGCAATTGAAAAGAAACTTTCTGTTCCCTAGAATATAAGTGAAGGGCGGCTTTCACACACACTTATCTCTCAGAATAGAGTATGTGGAGAGACGATTGTTCATCTAGCACAAAGGAAACGGGATAGAGGAGAAACTTTATCTGAGGTTTCTCAGTCTGTTTTCTAGTTCCGTTTTGAAGTTCCTTCAATTTTCACTGTAATACCGAGTTGGAGCTAGTACCCACCCATGTATATGGAAGGAGTGTAATTTGTAACTGAGAAGAAACTTTGTGTTCCCAAAAAGCTAGAGGAAGGACGGCTTTCACAGACACTTATCTCTCAGAACTGAGCATGTGGAGACATATTCGTTAATCTAGCACAACGGGAACGGGTTGAAGGAGAAACACTTACTGTGTTTTCTAAGCCTGTTTCCTAGTGCCGGTTTGAAGATCCTGCAGGTTTCACTGTAAAACCGAGCTGGAGCTAGTACCTCCCCATTTATATGGATGGAGTGTAGTTTGCAACTGAAAAGAAACTTTCTGTTACCTAGAATATAGGTGAAGGGCGACTTTCACACACACTTATCTCTCAGAACTGAGCATGTTGAGAGACTTTCGTTCATCTAGCACAAAGAGAACGGGTTGCAGGAGAAATTTTACTCTGGTTTCTCAGTCTGTTTTCTAGTGACGTTTTGAATTTCCTGCAGATTTCAGTGTAAAACAAAGTTGGAGCTAGTACCTCCCCATATTCATGGATGGAGTGTAGTTGGCAAATGAATATAAACACTGTTTTTCCAACAAGCTAGGTGAAGGACGGCTTGCACACACACTTATCACTCAGAACTGAGCATGTTGAGAGACGTTCGTTCATCTAACCCAAAGGGAACTGGTTGCAGGGGAAACTTTTTGTCTGGTTTCTCAGTCTGTTTCCTAGTGACGGTTTGAAGTTCCTGCAGTTTTCACTGTAAATCCGATTTGGAGCTAGTAAATCCCATATATATGGATGCAGTGTATTTGCAACTGAAAAGAAACTGTGTTTTTCAGAAGCTAGGTGGAAGACGGCTTTTACACACAATTATCTCTCAGAAATGAGCATGTGGAGTGACGTTCGTTCATCTCGCAAAAGGGATCGGGTGGCAGGAGAAAATTTATCTCCATTTTCTCAGTCTGTTTCAAAATGCCTGTTTGAATTTCTTGCAATTTTCAGTATAAACCCGAGTTGGAGATAGTACCTGCCCATATATATGGATGGCGTGTAGTTTGCAATTGAAAAGAAACTTTGTGTTCCCAAAAAGCTAGAGGAAGGACGGCTTTCACAGACACTTATCTCTCAGAACTGAGCAAGTGGAGAAACTTTCGTTCATCTAGCACAAATGGAAGTGGTTGCAGGAGAAACTCTTTGTCTGGTTTCTCAGTCTGTTTCCTAGTGCCGGTTTGAAGTTCCTGCAGTTTTCACTGTAAAAATTAATTGGAGCTAATACCTCCCCATATATATGTATGGTGTGTATTTTGCAACTGAAAAGAAACTCTGTGTTCCCAACAAGCAAGTTTAAGGACGGCTTTCACACACACTTATCTCTCAGAACTGAGCAGTTAGAGAGACGTTCATTAATGTAGCACAAAGGGAACGGGTTGCAGGTGAAACAATTACACTAGTTTCTCAGGCTGTTTCCTAGAGCTGGTTTGAACATCCTGCAGATTTCACTGTAAAACAGATTTGGATTTAATACCTCCCCATTTATATGGATGGAGTGTAGTTTGCAACTGAAAATAATCTTTCTGTTACCTAGAATGTAGTTGAAGGGCGGCTTTCACACACACTTATCTTTCAGAACTCAGTAAGTGGAGAGACTTTCGTTCATCTAGCACAATAGGAAAGGATTGCAGGTAAAGTTTTACTCTTGTTTCTCAGTCTGTTTCCTAGTGACGGTTTGTAGTTCCTTCACTTTTCATTGTAAAACCGAGTTGGAGCTAGTACATCCCCATTTATATGGATGGAATGTAGTTTGCAATTGAAAAGAAACTTTCTGTTCCCTAGAATATAAGTGAAGGGCGGCTTTCAAACACACTTATCTCTCAGAATAGAGTATGTGGAGAGACGATTGTTCATCTAGCACAAAGGAAACGGGATAGAGGAGAAACTTTATCAGAGGTTTCTCAGTCTGTTTTCTAGTTCCGTTTTGAAGTTCCTTCAATTTTCACTGTAATACCGAGTTGGAGCTAGTACCCACCCATGTATAAGGAAGGAGTGTAATTTGTAACTGAGAAGAAACTTTGTGTTCCCAAAAAGCTAGAGGAAGGACGGCTTTCACAGACACTTATCTCTCAGAACTGAGCAAGTGGAGAGACGTTTGTTCATCTAGCACAGAGGGAACTGGTTTCAGGAGAAACTATTTGTCTGGTTTCTCAGTCTGTTTCCTAGTGCCGGTTTGAAGTTCCTTCAGTTTTCACTGTAAAACTTAATTGGAGCTAATACCTCCCCATATATATGTAAGGTGTGTATTTTGCAACTGAAAAGAAACTCTGTGTTCCCATCAAGCACGTTGAAGGACGGATTTCACACACACATATCTCTCAGAACTGAGCAGGTTGAGAGACGTTCGTTAATCTAGCACAAATGGAACGGGTTGCATGAGAAGTTTTACTCTTGTTTCTCAGTCTGTTTCCTAGTGAACAGATTGAAGTTCCTGCAGTTTTCACTGTAAATCCGAGTTGGAGCTTGTAAATCCCCATATATATGGATTCAGTGTATTTGCAACCATAAAGAATTTGTGTTCCCAACAAGCTAGGTGAAGGACGGCTTTCACACACATTTATCTCTCAGAACTGAGCATGTGGGGAGACGTTCGTTAATCTAGCACAAAGGGAACGTGTTGCAGGTGTAACTTTTATTCTGGATTCTCAGTCTGTTTCTAGGGCCGGTTTGAAATTCCTGCAATTTTCAGTGTAAAAGCGATTTTTAGCTTGTACATCCCCATATATATGGATGGAGAGTAGTTTGCAACTGAAAAGAAACTTTGTGTTCTCTACAATCTAGTTGAAGTACGCCATTCACACAGTAATATTTCTAAGATCTGAGGATATGGAGAGACCTTCTTTCATCTAGCACAAGGGAACGTGTCACAGGAGAAACTTTAAGTGTGTTTTCTCAGTCTTTTTCTTATTGCCGGTTTGAAGTTCCTGCAGTTTTCACTGTAAACCCGAGTTGGAGCTAGTACCTACATATATATATGGATGGAATGTAGTTTGCAACTGAAAAGACACTTTGTGTTCCCAAATATTTAGGTGACGAACGGCATTCACACACAAGTATCTCTCAGAAATGAGCATGTGGAGTGTCACTCGTTCATGTAACAGAAAGGGAACTGGTTGCAGGGGAAACTTTTTGTCTGGTTTCTCACTCTGTTTCCCAGTGACGGTTTGAAGTTTCTGCAGTTTTCACTGTAAATCCGATTTGGATCAAATAAATCACAATATACAAGGATGAAGAGTATTTTGCATCTGAAAAGAAAATGTGTTCTTCAGAAGCTAGGTGAAAGACGGCTTTTACACACACTTATCTCTCATAACTGAGCATGTGGAGACACATTCGTTAATCTAGCACAACGGGAATGGGTTGAAAGTGAAACACGTTCTGTGTATTCTAAGCCTGTTTCCTAGTGCCGGTTTGAAGATCCTGCAGTTTTCACTGTAAAACCGAGTTGGAGCTAGTACCTCCCCATTTATATGGATGGAGAGTAATTTGCAACTGAATAGAAAATTTCTGTTACCTAGAATGTAGGTGAAGGGCGGCTTTCACACACCCTTATCTCTTAGAACTGAGCATGTTGAGAGACGTTCCTTCATCTAGCACAAAGAGAACGGGTTGCAGGGGAAATTTTACTCTGGTTTCTCAGTCTGATTTCTAGTGACGTTTTGAATTTCCTGCAGATTTCACTGTAAAACAAAGTTGGAGCTAGTACCTCCCCATATACATGGATGAAGTGTAGTTGGCAAATGAAAAGAAACACTGTTTTTCCAACAAGCTAGGTGAAGGACCGCTTGCACACACAATTATCTCTCAGAACTGAGCATGTTGAGAGACGTTCGTTCATCTAACCCAAAGGGAACTGGTTGCAAGGGAATCTTTTTGTCTGGTTTCTCAGTCTGTTTCCTAGTGACGGTTTGAAGTTCCTGCAGTTTTCACTGTAAATCCGATTTGGAGCTAGTAAATCCCATATATATGGATGCAGTCTATTTGCAACTGAAAAGAAACTGTGTTCTTCAGAAGCTAGGTGAAAGACGGCTTTTACACACAATTATCTCTCAGAAATGAGCATGTGGAGTGACGTTCGTTCATCTCGCAAAAAGGGATCGGGTGGCAGGAGAAAATTTATCTCCATTTTCTCAGTCTGTTTCAAAGTGCCTGTTTGAAGTTCCTGCAATTTTCACAGTAAATCCGAGTTGGAGCTAGTACCTGCCCATATATATGGATGGCGTGTAGTTTGCATTTGAAAAGAAACTTTGTGTTCCCAAAAAGCTAGAGGAAGGACGGCTTTCACAGACACTTATTTCTCAGAACTGAGCAAGTTGAGAGACGTTCGTTCATCTAGCACAAATGGAAGTGGTTGCAGGAGAAACTATTTGTCTGGTTTCTCAGTCTGTTTCCTAGTGCCGGTTTGAAGTTCCTGCAGTTTTCACTGTAAAAATTAATTGGAGCTAATACCTCCCCATATATATGTATGGTGTGTATTTTGCAACTGAAAAGAAACTCTGTGTTCCCAACAACCAAGTTGAAGGACGGCTTTCACACACACTTATCTCTCAGAACTGAGCAGTTAGAGAGACGTTCATTAATGTAGCACAAAGGGAACGGGTTGCAGGTGAAACAATTACTCTAGTTTCTCAGGCTGTTTCCTAGAGCCGGATTGAAGATCCTGCAGTTTTCACTGTACAACAGATTTGGGTTTAATAACTACCCATTTATATGGATGGAGTGTAGTTTGCAACTGAAAAGAAACTTTCTGTTACCTAGAATGTAGGTGAAGGGCGGCTTTCACACACACTTATCTTTCAGAACTCAGCAAGTGGAGAGACGTTCGTTCATCTAGCACAATAGGAAAGGATTGCAGGGAAAGTTTTACTCTTGTTTCTCAGTCTGTTTCCTAGTGACGGTTTGTAGTTCTTTCACTTTTCATTGTAAAACCGAGTTGGAGCTAGTACATCTCCATTTATATGGATGGATTGTAGTTTGCAATTGAAAAGAAACTTCCTGTTCCCTAGAATATAGGTGAAGGACGGCTTTCACACACACTTATCTCTCAGAATAGAGTATGTGGAGAAACGATTATTCATCTAGCACAAAGGAAACGGGATAGAGGAGAAACTTTATCTGAGGTTTCTCAGTCTGTTTTCTAGTTCCGTTTTGAAGTTCCTTCAATTTTCACTGTAATACCGAGTTAGAGCTAGTACCCAACCATGTATATGGAAGGAGTGTAATTTGTAACTGAGAAGAAACTTTGTGTTCCCAAAAAGCTAGAGGAAGGACGGCTTTCACAGACACATATCTCTCAGAACTGAGCAATTGGAGAGACGTTTGTTCATCTAGCACAAAGGGAACTGGTTTCAGGAGAAACTATTTGTCTGGTTTCTCAGTCTGTTTCCTAATGCCGGTTTGAAGTTAGATCAGTTTTCACTGTAAAACTTAATTGGAGCTAATACCTCCCCATATATATGTATGGTGTGAATTTTGCAACTGAAAAGAAACTCTGTGTTCCCAACAAGCACGTTGAAGGACGGATTTCACACACAATTATCTCTCAGAACTGAGCAGGTTGAGAGACGTTCGTTAATCTAGCACAAAGGGAACGGTTTGCATGAGAAGTTTTACTCTTGTTTCTCAGTCTGTTTCCTAGTGACAGATTGAAGTTCCTGCAGTTTTCACTGTAAATCCGAGTTGGAGCCTGTAAATCCCCATATATATGGATTCAGTGTATTTGCAACCGAAAAGAATCTGTCTTCCCTACAAGCTAGGTGGAGGACGGCTTTCACACACATTTATCTCTCAGACCTGAGCATGTGGGGAGATGTTCGTTAATCTAGCACAAAGGGAACGTTTTGCAGTTGTAACTTTTGTCTGGATTCTCAGTCTGTTTCTAGGGCCGGTTTGAAATTCCTGCAATTTTCACTGTAAAAGCGATTTTTAGCTTGTACATCCCCATATATATGGATGGAGTGTAGTTTGCAACTGAAAAGAAACTTTGTGTTCTCTACAATGTAGTTGAAGTACGCCTTTCACACAGTAATATTTCTAAGAAATGAGGATGTGGAGAGACCTTCGTTCATCTAGCACAAAGGGAACGTGTCACAGGAGAAAGTTTAAGTGTGTTTTCTCAGTCTTTTTCTTATTGCCGGTTTGAAGTTCTTGCAGTTTTCTCTGTAAACCCGAGTTGGAGCTAGTACCTACATATATATATGGATGGATTGTATTTTGCAACTGAAAAGAAACTTTGTGTTCCCAAATATTTAGGTGAAGGACGGCATTCACACACAATTATCTCCTAGAAATGAGCATGTGGAGAGACGATCGTTCATGTAACAGAAACGGAACTGGTTGCAGGGGAAAGTTTTTGTCTGGTTTCTCACTCTGTTTCCCAGTGACGGTTTGAAGTTCCTGCAGTTATCACTCTAAATCCGATTTGGATCTAATTAATCACAATATACAAGGATGAAGAGTATTTTGCATCTGAAAAGAAACTGTGTTCTTCAGAAGCTAGGTGAAAGACGGCTTTTACACACACTTATCTCTCAGAAATGAGCATGTGGAGTGACGTTCGTTCATCTCGCAAAAAGGGATCGGGTGGCAGGAGAAACTTTATTTCCATTTGCTCAGTCTGTTTCCTAGCCCCAGTTTGAAGTTCCAGCAATTTTCACAGTGAAACCGAGTTGGAGCTAGTACCTCCCCATATATAAGGTTGGAGTGTATTTTGCAACTGAAAGAAACTTTTTGTTCCCAACAAGCTAGTTGAAAGACGGCTTTTACACACACATAACTCTCAAAACTGAGCATGTGGAGAGACGTTCGTTCATGTAGCACAAAGGGAAGTGTTTGCAGGGGAAATTATTTGTGTGGTTTCCCAGTCTGTTTCCTTGTGTCGATTTGAAGTTACTGCAGTTTTCACTGTAAAAATTAATTGGAGCTAATACCTCCCCATATATATGTATGGTGTGTAGTTTGCAACTGAAAAGAAACTCTGTGTTCCCAAGAAGCAAGTTGAAAGACGGCATTCACACACACTTATCTCTCAGAAATGAGCATTTTGATAGACATTCGTTAATCTAGCACAACGGGAACGTGTTGAAGGGGAAACAATTACTGTGATTTCTAAGCCTTTTTCTTAGTGCCGGTTTCAAGATCCTGTAGTTTTCACTGTAAAACCGAGATGGAGCTTGTACCTCCCCATTTATATGGATGGAGTGTAGTTTGCAACTGTAAATAATCTTTCTGTTACCAAGAATGTAGGTGAAGAGCTGCTTTCACACACAGTTATCTCTCAGAACTCATCAAGTGGAGAGACGTTCGTTCATCTAGCAAAATAGGAAAAGATTGCAGGGGAAGTTTTACTCTTGTTTCTCAGTCTGTTTCCTAGTGACGTTTTGCAGTTCCTTCACTTTTCATTGTAAAACCGAGTTGGAGCTAGTACATCCCCATTTATATGGATGGAGTGTATTTTGCAATTAAAGAAACTTTCTGTTCCCTAGAATATAGGTGAAGGGCGGCTTTCATACACACTTATCTCTCAGAACTGAGTATGTGGAGAGACGATTGTTCATTTAGCACAAAGGAAACGGGATAAAGGAGAAACTTTTAGTGTGTTTTCTCAGTCTTTTTCTTATTGCCGGTTTGAAGTTCCTGCAGTTTTCACTGTAAACCCGAGTTGGATCTAGTACCTACATATATATATGGATGGATTGTATTTTGCAACTGAAAAGAAACTTTGTGTTCTCAAATATTTAAGTGAAGGACGGCATTCACACACAATTATCTCCTAGAAATGAGCATGTGGAGAGACGTTCGTTCATGTAACAGAAATGGAACTGGTTGCAGGGGAAACTTTTTGTCTGGTTTCTCACTCTGTTTCCCAGTGACGGTTTGAAGTTCCTGCAGTTTTCACTGTAAATCCGATTTGGATCTAATAAATCACAATATACAAGGATGAAGAGTATTTTGCATCTGAAAAGAAAATATGTTCTTCAGAAGCTAGGTGAAAGACGGCTTTTACACACACTTATCTCTCAGAAATGAGCATGTGGAGTGACGTTCGTTCATCTAGCAAAAAGGGATCGGGTGGCAGGAGAAACTTTATTTCCATTTGCTCAGTCTGTTTCCTAGCCCCAGTTTGAAGTTCCTACAATTTTCACAGTGAAACCGTGTTGGAGCTAGTATCTCCCAATATATAAGGATGGAGTGTATTTTGCAACTGAAAGAAACTTTTTGTTCCCAACAAGCTAGTTGAAAGACGGCTTTAGCATACATAACTCTCAGAACTGAGCATGTGGAGAGACGTTCGTTCATGTAGCACAAAGGGAAGTGTTTGCAGGGGAAGCTATTTGTGTGGTTTCCCAGTCTGTTTCCTAGTGTCGGTTTGAAGTTCCTGCAGTTTTCACTGTAAAAATTAATTGGAGCTAATACCTCCCCATATATATATATGGTGTGTAGTTTGCAACTGAAAAGAAACTCTGTGTTCCCAACAAGCAAGTTGAAAGACGGCATTCACACACACTTATCTCTCAGAAATGAGCATTTTGATAGACATTCGTTAATCTAGCACAACGGGAACGTGTTGAAGGGGAAACAATTACTGTGATTTCTAAGCCTGTTTCCTAGTGCCGGTTTGAAGATCCTGTAGTTTTCACTTTAAAACGGAGATGGAGCTAGTACCTCCCCATTTATATGGATGGAGTGTAGTTTGCAACTGAAAATAATCTTTCTGTTACCTAGAATGTAGGTGAAGGGCGGCTTTCACACACACTTATCTCTCAGAACTCATCAAGTGGAGAGACGTTCGTTCATCTAGCAAAATAGGAAAGGATTGCAGGGGAAGTTTTACTCTTGTTTCTCAGTCTGTTTCCTAGTGGCGTTTTGCAGTTCCTTCATTTTTCATTGTAAAACCGAGTTGGAGCTAGTACATCCCCATTTATATGGATGGAATGTAGTTTGCAATTGAAAAGAAACTTTCAATTCCCTAGAATATTGGTGAAGGTCGGCTTTCACACACACTTATCTCTCAGAACTGAGTATGTGGAGAGACGATTGTTCATCTAGCACAAAGGAAATGGGATACAGGAGAAATTTTATCTGTGGTTTCTCAGTCTGTTTTCTAGTTCCGTTTTAAAGTTCCTACAATTTTTACTGTAATACCGAGATGGAGCTATTACCCACCCTTGTATATGAAGGAGTGTAATTTGCAACTGAGAAGAAACATTGTGTTCCCAAGGAACTAGAAGAAATACGGTTTTCACAGACACTTATCTCTCAGAACTGAGCAAGTGGAGAGACGTTTGTTCATCAAGCACAAAGGGAACTGGTTTCAGGAGAAACTATTTGTCTGGTTTCTCAGTCTGTTTCCTAGTGCCGGTTTGAAGTACCTGCAGTTTTCACTGTAAAACTTATTTGGAGCTAATACCTCCCCATATATATGTATGGTGTGTATTTTGCAACTGAAAACAAACTCTGTTTTCCCAACAAGCACGTTGAAGGACGGAATTCACACACACATATCTCTCAGAACTGAGCAGTTAGAGAGACGTTCGTTAATCTAGCACAAATGGAACGTGTTGCAGGAGTAACTTTTAGTCTGGATTCTCAGTCTGTTTATAGGGCCGTTTTGAAATCCTGCAAAATTCACTGAAAAAACGATTTGGAGCTTGTACATCCCCATATATATGGATGGAGTGTAGTTTGCATCTGAAAAGAAACTTTGTGTTCTCTACAATCTAGTTGAAGTACGCCTTTCACACAGTAATAGTTCTAAGATCTGAGGATGTGGAGAGACCTTCGTTCATCTAGCACAAAGGGAACGTGTCACAGGAGAAACTTTAAGTGTGTTTTCTCAGTCTTTTTTTTATTGCCGGTTTGAAGTTCCTGCAGTTTACACTGTAAACGCGAGTTGGAGCTAGTACCTACATATATATATGGATGGAGTGTAGTTAGCAACTGAAAAGACACTTTGTGTTCCCAAATATTTAGGTGAAGGACGGCATTCACACACAATTATCTCTCAGAAATGAGCGTGTGGAGAGACGTTCGTTCATGTAACACAAAGGAACTGGTTGCAGGGGAAATTTTTGTCTGGTTTCTCACTCTGTTTCCCAGTGACTGTTTGAAGTTCCTGCAGTTTTCACTGTAAATCCGATTTGGATCTAATAAATCACAATATACAAGGATGAAGATTATTTTGCATCTGAAAAGAAACTGTGTTCTTCAGAAGCTAGGTGAAAGACGGCTTTTACACACACTTATCTCTCAGAAATGAGCATGTGGAGTGACGTTCGTTCATCTAGCAAAAAGGGAACGGGTGGCAGGAGAAATTTTATTTCCATTTGCTCAGTCTGCTTCCTAGCCCCAGTTTGAAGTTCCTGCAATTTTCACAGTGAAACCGAGTTGGAGCTAGTTCCTCCCCATATATATGGATGGAGTGTAGTTTGCAACTGAAAGAAACTTTGTGTTCCCAACAAGCTAGTTGAAAGACGGC
Organism: Camelus ferus; assembly: GCF_009834535.1. Lineage (NCBI taxonomy): Eukaryota > Metazoa > Chordata > Mammalia > Artiodactyla > Camelidae > Camelus > Camelus ferus. The sequence continues at coordinate 6,127,066 of NC_045704.1, forward strand.
TTTTACACACACATATCTCTCAGAACTGAGCATGTGGAGACACATTCGTTAATCTAGCACAACGGGAACGGGTTGAAAGAGAAACACTTACTGTGTTTGCTAAGCCTGTTTCCTAGTGCCGGTTTGAAGATCCTGCAGTTTTCACTATAAATCCAAGCTGGAGCTAGTACCTCCCATTTATATGGATGGAGTGTAGTTTGCAACTGAAAAGAAACTTTCTGTTACCTAGAATATAGGTGAAGGGCGACTTTCACACACACTTGTCTCTCAGAACTGAGCATGTTGAGAGACTTTCGTTCATCTAGCACAAAGAGAACGGGTTGCAGGAGAAATTTTACTCTGGTTTCTCAGTCTGATTTCTAGTGTCGTTTTGAATTTCCTGCAGATTTCAGTGTAAAACAAAGTTGGAGATAGTACCTCCCCATATACATGGATGGAGTGTAGTTGGCAAATGAAAAGAAACACTGTTTTCCAACAAGCAAGGTGAAGGACCGCTTGCACACACACTTATCTCTCAGTACTGAGCATGATGAGAGACATTCGTTCATCTAACCCAAAGGGAACTGGTTGCAGGGGAATCTTTTTGTCAGGTTTCTCAATCTGTTTCCCAGTGACGGTTTGAAGTTCCTGCAGTTTTCACTGTAAATCCGATTTGGAGCTAGTAAATCCCATATATATGGATGCAGTGTATTTGCAACTGAAAAGAAACTGTGTTCTTCAGAAGCTAGGTGAAAGACGGCTTTTACACACAATTATCTCTCAGAAATGAGCATGTAGAGTGACGTTCGTTCATCTCGCAAAAAGGGATCGGGTGGCAGGAGAAAATTTATCTCCATTTTCTCAGTCTGTTTCAAAATGCCTGTTTGAATTTCTTGCAATTTTCAGTATAAACCCGAGGTGGAGATAGTACCTGCCCATATATATGGATGGCGTGTGGTTTGCAATTGAAAAGAAACTTTGTGTTCCCAAAAAGCTAGAGGAAGGACGGCTTTCACAGACACTTATCTCTCAGAACTGAGCAAGTGGGGAGACGTTCGTTCATCTAGCAGAAATGGAAGTGGTTGCAGGAGAAACTCTTTGTCTGGTTTCTCAGTCTGTTTCCTAGTGCCGGTTTGAAGTTCCTGCAGTTTTCACTGTAAAAATTAATTGGAGCTAATTCTTCCCCATATATATGTATGGTGTGTATTTTGCAACTGAAAAGAAACTCTGTGTTCCCAACAAGCAAGTTTAAGGACGGCTTTCACACACACTTATCTCTCAGAACTGAGCAGTTAGAGAGACGTTCATTAATGTAGCTCAAAGGGAACGGGTTGCAGGTGAAACAATTACACTAATTTCTCAGGCTGTTTCCTAGAGCCGGTTTGAAGATCCTGCAGATTTCACTGTAAAACAGATTTGGATTTAATACCTCCCCATTTATATGGATGGAGTGTAGTTTGCAACTGAAAAGAAACTTTCTGTTACCTAGAATGTAGGTGAAGGGCGGCTTTCACACACACTTATCTTTCAGAACTCAGTAAGTGGAGAGACTTTCGTTCATCTAGCACAATAGGAAAGGATTGCAGGGAAAGTTTTACTCTTGTTTCTCAGTCTGTTTCCTAATGACGGTTTGTAGTTCCTTCACTTTTGATTGTAAAACCGAGTTGGAGCTAGTACATCCCCATTTATATGGATGGAATGTAGTTTGCAATTGAAAAGAAACTTTCTGTTCCCTAGAATATAGGTGAAGGGCGGCTTTCACACACATATATCTCTCAGAATAGAGTATGTGGAGAGACGATTGTTCATCTAGCACAAAGGAAAAGGGATAGAGGAGAAACTTTTTCTGAGGTTTCTCAGTCTGTTTTCTAGTTCCGTTTTGAAGTTCCTTCAATTTTCACTGTAATACCGAGTTGGAGCTAGTACCCACCCATGTATATGGAAGGAGTGTAATTTGTAACTGAGAAGAAACTTTGTGTTCCCAAAAAGCTAGAGGAAGGACGGCTTTCACAGACACATATCTCTCAGAACTGAGCAAGTGGAGAGACGTTTGTTCATCTAGCACAAAGGGAACTGGTTTCAGGAGAAAGTATTTGTCTGGTTGTTCAGTCTGTTTCCTAGTGCCGGTTTGAAGTTCCTTCAGTTTTCACTGTAAAACTTAATTGGAGCTAATACCTCCCCATATATATGTATGGTGTGTATTTTGCAACTGAAAAGAAACTCTGTGTTCCCAACAAGCACGTTGAAGGACGGATTTCACACACACTTATCTCTCAGAACTGAGCAGGTAGAGAGACGTTCGTTAATCTAGCACAAAGGGAACGGGTTGCATGAGAAGTTTTACTCTTGTTTCTCAGTCTGTTTCCTAGTGACAGATTGAAGTTCCTGCAGTTTTCACTGTAAATCCGAGTTGGAGCTTGTAAATCCCCATATATATGGATTCAGTGTATTTGCAACCGAAAAGAATCTGTCTTCCCAACAAGCTAGGTGAAGGACGGCTTTCACACACTTTTATCTCTCTGAACTGAGCATCTGGGGAGACGTTCGTTAATCTAGCACAAAGGGAACGTGTTGCAGGTGTAACTTTTAGTCTGGATTCTCAGTCTGTTTCTAGGGCCGGTTTGAAATTCCTGCAATTTTCACTGTAAAAGCGATTTGGATCTTGTACATCCCCATATATATGGATGGAGTGTAGTTTGCAACTGAAAAGAAACTTTGTGTTCTCTACAATCTATTTGAAGTACGCCATTCACACAGTAATATTTCTAAGATCTGAGGATGTGGAGAGACTTTCGTTCATCTAGTACAAAGGGAACGTTTCACAGGAGAAACTTTAAGTGTGTTTTCTCAGTCTTTTTCTTATTGCCGGTTTGAAGTTCCTGCAGTTTTCACTGTAAACCCGAGTTGGAGCTAGTACCTACATATATATATGGATGGAGTGTAGTTTGCAACTGAAAAGACACTTTGTGTTCCCAAATATTTAGGTGACGAACGGCATTCACACACAAGTATCTCTCAGAAATGTGCATGTGGAGTGTCATTCGTTCATGTAACAGAAAGGGAACTGGTTGCAGGGGAAACTTTTTGTCTGGTTTCTCACTCTGTTTCCCAGTGACGGTTTGAAGTTCCTGCAGTTTTCACTGTAAATCCGATTTGGATCAAATAAATCACAATATACAAGGATGAAGAATATTTTGCATCTGAAAAGAAAATGTGTTCTTCAGAAGCTAGGTAAAAGACGGCTTTTACACACACTTATCTCTCAGAAATGAGCATGTGGAGGGACGTTCGTTCATCTAGCAAAAAGGGATCGGGTGGCAGGAGAAACTTTATTTCCATTTGCTCAGTCTGTTTCCTAGCCCCAGTTTGAAGTTCCTGCAGTTTTCACAGTAAAACCGAGTTGGAGCTTGTACCTCCCCATATATATGGATGGAGTGTAGTTTGCAACTGAAAGAAACTTTGTGTTCCCAACAAGGTAGTTGAAAGACGGCTTTTACACACACATATCTCTCAGAACTGAGCATGTGGAGACACATTCGTTAATCTAGCACAACGGGAACGGGTTGAAAGAGAAACACTTACTGTGTTTTCTAAGCCTGTTTCCTAGTGCCGGTTTGAAAATCCTGCAGTTTTCACTGTAAAACCGAGCTGGAGCAAGTACCTCCCCATTTATATGGATGGAGAGTAATTTGCAACTGAATAGAAACTTTCTGTTACCTAGAATGTAGGTGAAGGGCGGCTTTCACACACACTTATCTCTCAGAACCAAGCATGTTGAGATACGTTCGTTCATCTAACCCAAAGGGAACTGGTTGCAGGAGAATCTTTTTGTCTGGTTTCTCAGTCTGTTTCCTAGTGACGGTTTGAAGTTCCTGCAGTTTTCACTGTAAATCCGATTTGGTGCTAGTAAATCCCATATATATGGATGCAGTGTATTTGCAACTGAAAAGAAACTGTGTTCTTCAGAAGCTAGGTGAAAGACGGCTTTTACACACAATTATCTCTCAGAAATGAGCATGTGGAGTGACGTTCGTTCATCTCGCAAAAAGGGATCGGGTGGCAGGAGAAAATTTATCTCCATTTTCTCAGTCTGTTTCAAAGTGCCTGTTTGAAGTTCCTGCAATTTTCACAGTAAACCCGAGTTGGAGCTAGTACCTGCCCATATATATGGATGGCGTGTAGTTAACATTTGAAAAGAAACTTTGTGTTCCCAAAAAGCTAGAGGAAGGACGGCTTTCACAGACAATTATTTCTCAGAAATGAGCAAGTGGAGAGAAGTTCGTTCATCTAGCACAAATGGAAGTGGTTGCAGGAGAAACTATTTGTCTGGTTTCTCAGTCTGTTTCCTAGTGCCGGTTTGAAGTTCCTGCAGATTTCACTGTAAAAATTAATTGGAGCTAATACCTCCCCATATATATGTATGGTGTGTATTTTGCAACTGAAAAGAAACTCTGTGTTCCCAACAAGCAAGTTGAAGGACGGCTTTCACACACACTTATCTCTCAGAACTGAGCAGTTAAAGAGACGTTCATTAATGTAGCACAAAGGGAACGGGTTGCAGGTGAAACAATTACTCTAGTTTCTCAGGCTGTTTCCTAGAGCCGGATTGAAGATCCTGCAGTTTTCACTGTAAAACAGATTTGGGTTTAATACCTATCCATTTATATGGATGGAGTGTAGTTTGCAACTGAAAAGAAACTTTCTGTTACCTAGAATGTAGGTGAAGGGCGGCTTTCACACACACTTATCTTTCTGAACTCAGCAAGTGGAGAGACGTTCGTTCATCTAGCACAATAGGAAAGGATTGCAGGGAAAGTTTTACTCTTGCTTCTCAGTCTGTTTCCTAATGACGGTTTGTAGTTCCTTCACTTTTCATTGTAAAACCGAGTTGGAGCTAGTACATCTCCATTTATATGGATGGATTGTAGTTTGCAATTGAAAAGAAACTTTCTGTTCCCTAGAATATAGGTGAAGGGCGGCTTTCACACACATATATCTCTCAGAATAGAGTATGTGGAGAGACGATTGTTCATCTAGCACAAAGGAAACGGGATAGAGAAGAAACTTTATCTGAGGTTTCTCAGTCTGTTTTCTAGTTCCGTTTTGAAGTTCCTTCAATTTTCACTGTAATACCGAGTTGGGCTTGTACCCACCCATGTATATGGAAGGAGTGTAATTTGTAACTGAGAAGAAACTTTGTGTTCCCAAAAAGCTAGAGGAAGGACGGCTTTCACAGACACTTATCTCTCAGAACTGAGCAAGTGGAGAGACGTTTGTTCATCTAGCACAAAGGGAACTGGATTCAGGAGAAAGTATTTGTCTGGTTTTTCAGTCTGTTTCCTAGTGCCGGTTTGAAGTTCCTTCAGTTTTCACTGTAAAACTTAATTGGAGCTAATACCTCCCCATATATATGTATGGTGTGTATTTTGCAACTGAAAAGAAACTCTGTGTTCCCAACAAGCACGTTGAAGGACGGATTTCACACACACTTATCTCTCAGAACTGAGCAGGTAGAGAGACGTTCGTTAATCTAGCACAAAGGGAACGGGTTGCATGAGAAGTTTTACTCTTGTTTCTCAGTCTGTTTCCTAGTGACAGATTGAAGTTCCTGCAGTTTTCACTGTAAATCCGATTTGGAGCTTGTAAATCCCCATATATATGGATTCAGTGTATTTGCAACCATAAAGAATCTGTCTTCCCAACAAGCTAGGTGAAGGACGGCTTTCACACACATTTATCTCAGAACTGAGCATGTGGGGAGACGTTCGTTAATCTAGCACAAAGGGAACGTGTTGCAGGTGTAACTTTTAGTCTGGATTCTCAGTCTGTTTCTAGGGCCGGTTTGAAATTCCTGCAATTTTCACTGTAAAAGCGATTTGGATCTTGTACATCCCCATATATATGGATGGAGTGTAGTTTGCAACTGAAAAGAAACTTTGTGTTCTCTACAATCTATTTGAAGTACGCCATTCACACAGTAATATTTCTAAGATCTGAGGATGTGGAGAGACCTTCGTTCATCTAGTACAAAGGGAACGTGTCACAGGAGAAACTTTAAGTGTGTTTTCTCAGTCTTTTTCTTATTGCCGGTTTGAAGTTCCTGCAGTTTTCACTGTAAACCCGAGTTGGAGCTAGTACCTACATATATATATGGATGGAATGTAGTTTGCAACTGAAAAGACACTTTGTGTTCCCAAATATTTAGGTGACGAACGGCATTCACACACAAGTATCTCTCAGAAATGTGCATGTGGAGTGTCATTCGTTCATGTAACAGAAAGGGAACTGGTTGCAGAGGAAACTTTTTGTCTGGTTTCTCACTCTGTTTCCCAGTGACGGTTTGAAGTTCCTGCAGTTTTCACTGTAAATCCGATTTGGATCAAATAAATTACAATATACAAGGATGAAGAATATTTTGCATCTGAAAAGAAAATGTGTTCTTCAGAAGCTAGGTAAAAGACGGCTTTTACACACACTTATCTCTCAGAAATGAGCATGTGGAGGGACGTTCGTTCATCTAGCAAAAAGGGATCGGGTGGCAGGAGAAACTTTATTTCCATTTGCTCAGTCTGTTTCCTAGCCCCAGTTTGAAGTTCCTGCAATTTTCACAGTAAAACCGAGTTGGAGCTTGTACCTCCCCATATATATGGATGGAGTGTAGTTTGCAACTGAAAGAAACTTTGTGTTCCCAACAAGGTAGTTGAAAGACGGCTTTTACACACACATATCTCTCAGAACTGAGCATGTGGAGACACATTCGTTAATCTAGCACAACGGGAACGGGTTGAAAGAGAAACACTTACTGTGTTTTCTAAGCCTGTTTCCTAGTGCCGGTTTGAAAATCCTGCAGTTTTCACTGTAAAACCGAGCTGGAGCAAGTACCTCCCCATTTATATGGATGGAGAGTAATTTGCAACTGAATAGAAACTTTCTGTTACCTAGAATGTAGGTGAAGGGCGGCTTTCACACACACTTATCTCTCAGAACCAAGCATGTTGAGATACGTTCGTTCATCTAACCCAAAGGGAACTGGTTGCAGGAGAATCTTTTTGTCTGGTTTCTCAGTCTGTTTCCTAGTGACGGTTTGAAGTTCCTGCAGTTTTCACTGTAAATCCGATTTGGTGCTAGTAAATCCCATATATATGGATGCAGTGTATTTGCAACTGAAAAGAAACTGTGTTCTTCAGAAGCTAGGTGAAAGACGGCTTTTACACTCAATTATCTCTCAGAAATGAGCATGTGGAGTGACGTTCGTTCATCTCGCAAAAAGGGATCGGGTGGCAGGAGAAAATTTATCTCCATTTTCTCAGTCTGTTTCAAAGTGCCTGTTTGAAGTTCCTGCAATTTTCACAGTAAACCCGAGTTGGAGCTAGTACCTGCCCATATATATGGATGGCGTGTAGTTAACATTTGAAAAGAAACTTTGTGTTCCCAAAAAGCTAGAGGAAGGACGGCTTTCACAGACAATTATTTCTCAGAAATGAGCAAGTGGAGAGAAGTTCGTTCATCTAGCACAAATGGAAGTGGTTGCAGGAGAAACTATTTGTCTGGTTTCTCAGTCTGTTTCCTAGTGCCGGTTTGAAGTTCCTGCAGATTTCACTGTAAAAATTAATTGGAGCTAATACCTCCCCATATATATGTATGGTGTGTATTTTGCAACTGAAAAGAAACTCTGTGTTCCCAACAAGCAAGTTGAAGGACGGCTTTCACACACACTTATCTCTCAGAACTGAGCAGTTAAAGAGACGTTCATTAATGTAGCACAAAGGGAACGGGTTGCAGGTGAAACAATTACTCTAGTTTCTCAGGCTGTTTCCTAGAGCCGGATTGAAGATCCTGCAGTTTTCACTGTAAAACAGATTTGGGTTTAATACCTATCCATTTATATGGATGGAGTGTAGTTTGCAACTGAAAAGAAACTTTCTGTTACCTAGAATGTAGGTGAAGGGCGGCTTTCACACACACTTATCTTTCTGAACTCAGCAAGTGGAGAGACGTTCGTTCATCTAGCACAATAGGAAAGGATTGCAGGGAAAGTTTTACTCTTGCTTCTCAGTCTGTTTCCTAATGACGGTTTGTAGTTCCTTCACTTTTCATTGTAAAACCGAGTTGGAGCTAGTACATCTCCATTTATATGGATGGATTGTAGTTTGCAATTGAAAAGAAACTTTCTGTTCCCTAGAATATAGGTGAAGGGCGGCTTTCACACACATATATCTCTCAGAATAGAGTATGTGGAGAGACGATTGTTCATCTAGCACAAAGGAAACGGGATAGAGAAGAAACTTTATCTGAGGTTTCTCAGTCTGTTTTCTAGTTCCGTTTTGAAGTTCCTTCAATTTTCACTGTAATACCGAGTTGGGCTTGTACCCACCCATGTATATGGAAGGAGTGTAATTTGTAACTGAGAAGAAACTTTGTGTTCCCAAAAAGCTAGAGGAAGGACGGCTTTCACAGACACTTATCTCTCAGAACTGAGCAAGTGGAGAGACGTTTGTTCATCTAGCACAAAGGGAACTGGATTCAGGAGAAAGTATTTGTCTGGTTTTTCAGTCTGTTTCCTAGTGCCGGTTTGAAGTTCCTTCAGTTTTCACTGTAAAACTTAATTGGAGCTAATACCTCCCCATATATATGTATGGTGTGTATTTTGCAACTGAAAAGAAACTCTGTGTTCCCAACAAGCACGTTGAAGGACGGATTTCACACACACTTATCTCTCAGAACTGAGCAGGTAGAGAGACGTTCGTTAATCTAGCACAAAGGGAACGGGTTGCATGAGAAGTTTTACTCTTGTTTCTCAGTCTGTTTCCTAGTGACAGATTGAAGTTCCTGCAGTTTTCACTGTAAATCCGATTTGGAGCTTGTAAATCCCCATATATATGGATTCAGTGTATTTGCAACCGAAAAGAATCTGTCTTCCCAACAAGCTAGGTGAAGGACGGCTTTCACACACATTTATCTCTCAGAACTGAGCATGTGGGGAGATGTTCGTTAATCTAGCACAAAGGGAACGTGTTGCAGGTGTAACTTTTAGTCTGGATTCTCAGTCTGTTTCTAGGGCCGGTTTGAAATTCCTGCAATTTTCACTGTAAAAGCGATTTGGATCTTGTACATCCCCATATATATGGATGGAGTGTAGTTTGCAACTGAAAAGAAACTTTGTGTTCTCTACAATCTATTTGAAGTACGCCATTCACACAGAAATATTTCTAAGATCTGAGGATGTGGAGAGACCTTCGTTCATCTAGTACAAAGGGAACGTGTCACAGGAGAAACTTTAAGTGTGTTTTCTCAGTCTTTTTCTTATTGCCGGTTTGAAGTTCCTGCAGTTTTCACTGTAAACCCGAGTTGGAGCTAGTACCTACATATATATATGGATGGAATGTAGTTTGCAACTGAAAAGACACTTTGTGTTCCCAAATATTTAGGTGACGAACGGCATTCACACACAAGTATCTCTCAGAAATGAGCATGTGGAGTGTCATTCGTTCATGTAACAGAAAGGGAACTGGTTGCAGGGGAAACTTTTTGTCTATTTTCTCACTCTGTTTCCCAGTGACGGTTTGAAGTTCCTGCAGTTTTCACTGTAAATCCGATTTGGATCAAATAAATCACAATATACAAGGATGAAGAATATTTTGCATCTGAAAAGAAAATGTGTTCTTCAGAAGCTAGGTAAAAGACGGCTTTTACACACACTTATCTCTCAGAAATGAGCATGTGGAGGGACGTTCGTTCATCTAGCAAAAAGGGATCGGGTGGCAGGAGAAACTTTATTTCCATTTGCTCAGTCTGTTTCCTAGCCCCAGTTTGAAGTTCCTGCAGTTTTCACAGTAAAACCGAGTTGGAGCTTGTACCTCCCCATATATATGGATGGAGTGTAGTTTGCAACTGAAAGAAACTTTGTGTTCCCAACAAGGTAGTTGAAAGACGGCTTTTACACACACATATCTCTCAGAACTGAGCATGTGGAGACACATTCGTTAATCTAGCACAACGGGAACGGGTTGAAAGAGAAACACTTACTGTGTTTTCTAAGCCTGTTTCCTAGTGCCGGTTTGAAAATCCTGCAGTTTTCACTGTAAAACCGAGCTGGAGCAAGTACCTCCCCATTTATATGGATGGAGAGTAATTTGCAACTGAATAGAAACTTTCTGTTACCTAGAATGTAGGTGAAGGGCGGCTTTCACACACACTTATCTCTCAGAACCAAGCATGTTGAGATACGTTCGTTCATCTAACCCAAAGGGAACTGGTTGCAGGAGAATCTTTTTGTCTGGTTTCTCAGTCTGTTTCCTAGTGACGGTTTGAAGTTCCTGCAGTTTTCACTGTAAATCCGATTTGGTGCTAGTAAATCCCATATATATGGATGCAGTGTATTTGCAACTGAAAAGAAACTGTGTTCTTCAGAAGCTAGGTGAAAGACGGCTTTTACACACAATTATCTCTCAGAAATGAGCATGTGGAGTGACGTTCGTTCATCTCGCAAAAAGGGATCGGGTGGCAGGAGAAAATTTATCTCCATTTTCTCAGTCTGTTTCAAAGTGCCTGTTTGAAGTTCCTGCAATTTTCACAGTAAACCCGAGTTGGAGCTAGTACCTGCCCATATATATGGATGGCGTGTAGTTAACATTTGAAAAGAAACTTTGTGTTCCCAAAAAGCTAGAGGAAGGACGGCTTTCACAGACAATTATTTCTCAGAAATGAGCAAGTGGAGAGAAGTTCGTTCATCTAGCACAAATGGAAGTGGTTGCAGGAGAAACTATTTGTCTGGTTTCTCAGTCTGTTTCCTAGTGCCGGTTTGAAGTTCCTGCAGATTTCACTGTAAAAATTAATTGGAGCTAATACCTCCCCATATATATGTATGGTGTGTATTTTGCAACTGAAAAGAAACTCTGTGTTCCCAACAAGCAAGTTGAAGGACGGCTTTCACACACACTTATCTCTCAGAACTGAGCAGTTAAAGAGACGTTCATTAATGTAGCACAAAGGGAACGGGTTGCAGGTGAAACAATTACTCTAGTTTCTCAGGCTGTTTCCTAGAGCCGGATTGAAGATCCTGCAGTTTTCACTGTAAAACAGATTTGGGTTTAATACCTATCCATTTATATGGATGGAGTGTAGTTTGCAACTGAAAAGAAACTTTCTGTTACCTAGAATGTAGGTGAAGGGCGGCTTTCACACACACTTATCTTTCTGAACTCAGCAAGTGGAGAGACGTTCGTTCATCTAGCACAATAGGAAAGGATTGCAGGGAAAGTTTTACTCTTGCTTCTCAGTCTGTTTCCTAATGACGGTTTGTAGTTCCTTCACTTTTCATTGTAAAACCGAGTTGGAGCTAGTACATCTCCATTTATATGGATGGATTGTAGTTTGCAATTGAAAAGAAACTTTCTGTTCCCTAGAATATAGGTGAAGGGCGGCTTTCACACACATATATCTCTCAGAATAGAGTATGTGGAGAGACGATTGTTCATCTAGCACAAAGGAAACGGGATAGAGAAGAAACTTTATCTGAGGTTTCTCAGTCTGTTTTCTAGTTCCGTTTTGAAGTTCCTTCAATTTTCACTGTAATACCGAGTTGGGCTTGTACCCACCCATGTATATGGAAGGAGTGTAATTTGTAACTGAGAAGAAACTTTGTGTTCCCAAAAAGCTAGAGGAAGGACGGCTTTCACAGACACTTATCTCTCAGAACTGAGCAAGTGGAGAGACGTTTGTTCATCTAGCACAAAGGGAACTGGATTCAGGAGAAAGTATTTGTCTGGTTTTTCAGTCTGTTTCCTAGTGCCGGTTTGAAGTTCCTTCAGTTTTCACTGTAAAACTTAATTGGAGCTAATACCTCCCCATATATATGTATGGTGTGTATTTTGCAACTGAAAAGAAACTCTGTGTTCCCAACAAGCACGTTGAAGGACGGATTTCACACACACTTATCTCTCAGAACTGAGCAGGTAGAGAGACGTTCGTTAATCTAGCACAAAGGGAACGGGTTGCATGAGAAGTTTTACTCTTGTTTCTCAGTCTGTTTCCTAGTGACAGATTGAAGTTCCTGCAGTTTTCACTGTAAATCCGATTTGGAGCTTGTAAATCCCCATATATATGGATTCAGTGTATTTGCAACCATAAAGAATCTGTCTTCCCAACAAGCTAGGTGAAGGACGGCTTTCACACACATTTATCTCAGAACTGAGCATGTGGGGAGACGTTCGTTAATCTAGCACAAAGGGAACGTGTTGCAGGTGTAACTTTTAGTCTGGATTCTCAGTCTGTTTCTAGGGCCGGTTTGAAATTCCTGCAATTTTCACTGTAAAAGCGATTTGGATCTTGTACATCCCCATATATATGGATGGAGTGTAGTTTGCAACTGAAAAGAAACTTTGTGTTCTCTACAATCTATTTGAAGTACGCCATTCACACAGTAATATTTCTAAGATCTGAGGATGTGGAGAGACCTTCGTTCATCTAGTACAAAGGGAACGTGTCACAGGAGAAACTTTAAGTGTGTTTTCTCAGTCTTTTTCTTATTGCCGGTTTGAAGTTCCTGCAGTTTTCACTGTAAACCCGAGTTGGAGCTAGTACCTACATATATATATGGATGGAATGTAGTTTGCAACTGAAAAGACACTTTGTGTTCCCAAATATTTAGGTGACGAACGGCATTCACACACAAGTATCTCTCAGAAATGTGCATGTGGAGTGTCATTCGTTCATGTAACAGAAAGGGAACTGGTTGCAGAGGAAACTTTTTGTCTGGTTTCTCACTCTGTTTCCCAGTGACGGTTTGAAGTTCCTGCAGTTTTCACTGTAAATCCGATTTGGATCAAATAAATCACAATATACAAGGATGAAGAATATTTTGCATCTGAAAAGAAAATGTGTTCTTCAGAAGCTAGGTAAAAGACGGCTTTTACACACACTTATCTCTCAGAAATGAGCATGTGGAGGGACGTTCGTTCATCTAGCAAAAAGGGATCGGGTGGCAGGAGAAACTTTATTTCCATTTGCTCAGTCTGTTTCCTAGCCCCAGTTTGAAGTTCCTGCAATTTTCACAGTAAAACCGAGTTGGAGCTTGTACCTCCCCATATATATGGATGGAGTGTAGTTTGCAACTGAAAGAAACTTTGTGTTCCCAACAAGGTAGTTGAAAGACGGCTTTTACACACACATATCTCTCAGAACTGAGCATGTGGAGACACATTCGTTAATCTAGCACAACGGGAACGGGTTGAAAGAGAAACACTTACTGTGTTTTCTAAGCCTGTTTCCTAGTGCCGGTTTGAAAATCCTGCAGTTTTCACTGTAAAACCGAGCTGGAGCAAGTACCTCCCCATTTATATGGATGGAGAGTAATTTGCAACTGAATAGAAACTTTCTGTTACCTAGAATGTAGGTGAAGGGCGGCTTTCACACACACTTATCTCTCAGAACCAAGCATGTTGAGATACGTTCGTTCATCTAACCCAAAGGGAACTGGTTGCAGGAGAATCTTTTTGTCTGGTTTCTCAGTCTGTTTCCTAGTGACGGTTTGAAGTTCCTGCAGTTTTCACTGTAAATCCGATTTGGTGCTAGTAAATCCCATATATATGGATGCAGTGTATTTGCAACTGAAAAGAAACTGTGTTCTTCAGAAGCTAGGTGAAAGACGGCTTTTACACTCAATTATCTCTCAGAAATGAGCATGTGGAGTGACGTTCGTTCATCTCGCAAAAAGGGATCGGGTGGCAGGAGAAAATTTATCTCCATTTTCTCAGTCTGTTTCAAAGTGCCTGTTTGAAGTTCCTGCAATTTTCACAGTAAACCCGAGTTGGAGCTAGTACCTGCCCATATATATGGATGGCGTGTAGTTAACATTTGAAAAGAAACTTTGTGTTCCCAAAAAGCTAGAGGAAGGACGGCTTTCACAGACAATTATTTCTCAGAAATGAGCAAGTGGAGAGAAGTTCGTTCATCTAGCACAAATGGAAGTGGTTGCAGGAGAAACTATTTGTCTGGTTTCTCAGTCTGTTTCCTAGTGCCGGTTTGAAGTTCCTGCAGATTTCACTGTAAAAATTAATTGGAGCTAATACCTCCCCATATATATGTATGGTGTGTATTTTGCAACTGAAAAGAAACTCTGTGTTCCCAACAAGCAAGTTGAAGGACGGCTTTCACACACACTTATCTCTCAGAACTGAGCAGTTAAAGAGACGTTCATTAATGTAGCACAAAGGGAACGGGTTGCAGGTGAAACAATTACTCTAGTTTCTCAGGCTGTTTCCTAGAGCCGGATTGAAGATCCTGCAGTTTTCACTGTAAAACAGATTTGGGTTTAATACCTATCCATTTATATGGATGGAGTGTAGTTTGCAACTGAAAAGAAACTTTCTGTTACCTAGAATGTAGGTGAAGGGCGGCTTTCACACACACTTATCTTTCTGAACTCAGCAAGTGGAGAGACGTTCGTTCATCTAGCACAATAGGAAAGGATTGCAGGGAAAGTTTTACTCTTGCTTCTCAGTCTGTTTCCTAATGACGGTTTGTAGTTCCTTCACTTTTCATTGTAAAACCGAGTTGGAGCTAGTACATCTCCATTTATATGGATGGATTGTAGTTTGCAATTGAAAAGAAACTTTCTGTTCCCTAGAATATAGGTGAAGGGCGGCTTTCACACACATATATCTCTCAGAATAGAGTATGTGGAGAGACGATTGTTCATCTAGCACAAAGGAAACGGGATAGAGAAGAAACTTTATCTGAGGTTTCTCAGTCTGTTTTCTAGTTCCGTTTTGAAGTTCCTTCAATTTTCACTGTAATACCGAGTTGGGCTTGTACCCACCCATGTATATGGAAGGAGTGTAATTTGTAACTGAGAAGAAACTTTGTGTTCCCAAAAAGCTAGAGGAAGGACGGCTTTCACAGACACTTATCTCTCAGAACTGAGCAAGTGGAGAGACGTTTGTTCATCTAGCACAAAGGGAACTGGATTCAGGAGAAATTATTTGTCTGGTTTTTCAGTCTGTTTCCTAGTGCCGGTTTGAAGTTCCTTCAGTTTTCACTGTAAAACTTAATTGGAGCTAATACCTCCCCATATATATGTATGGTGTGTATTTTGCAACTGAAAAGAAACTCTGTGTTCCCAACAAGCACGTTGAAGGACGGATTTCACACACACTTATCTCTCAGAACTGAGCAGGTAGAGAGACGTTCGTTAATCTAGCACAAAGGGAACGGGTTGCATGAGAAGTTTTACTCTTGTTTCTCAGTCTGTTTCCTAGTGACAGATTGAAGTTCCTGCAGTTTTCACTGTAAATCCGATTTGGAGCTTGTAAATCCCCATATATATGGATTCAGTGTATTTGCAACCATAAAGAATCTGTCTTCCCAACAAGCTAGGTGAAGGACGGCTTTCACACACATTTATCTCTCAGAACTGAGCATGTGGGGAGATGTTCGTTAATCTAGCACAAAGGGAACGTGTTGCAGGTGTAACTTTTAGTCTGGATTCTCAGTCTGTTTCTAGGGCCGGTTTGAAATTCCTGCAATTTTCACTGTAAAAGCGATTTGGATCTTGTACATCCCCATATATATGGATGGAGTGTAGTTTGCAACTGAAAAGAAACTTTGTGTTCTCTACAATCTATTTGAAGTACGCCATTCACACAGAAATATTTCTAAGATCTGAGGATGTGGAGAGACCTTCGTTCATCTAGTACAAAGGGAACGTGTCACAGGAGAAACTTTAAGTGTGTTTTCTCAGTCTTTTTCTTATTGCCGGTTTGAAGTTCCTGCAGTTTTCACTGTAAACCCGAGTTGGAGCTAGTACCTACATATATATATGGATGGAATGTAGTTTGCAACTGAAAAGACACTTTGTGTTCCCAAATATTTAGGTGACGAACGGCATTCACACACAAGTATCTCTCAGAAATGAGCATGTGGAGTGTCATTCGTTCATGTAACAGAAAGGGAACTGGTTGCAAGGGAAACTTTTTGTCTATTTTCTCACTCTGTTTCCCAGTGACGGTTTGAAGTTCCTGCAGTTTTCACTGTAAATCCGATTTGGATCAAATAAATCACAATATACAAGGATGAAGAATATTTTGCATCTGAAAAGAAAATGTGTTCTTCAGAAGCTAGGTAAAAGACGGCTTTTACACACACTTATCTCTCAGAAATTAGCATGTGGAGGGACGTTCGTTCATCTAGCAAAAAGGGATCGGGTGGCAGGAGAAACTTTATTTCCATTTGCTCAGTCTGTTTCCTAGCCCCAGTTTGAAGTTCCTGCAATTTTCACAGTGAAAACGAGTTGGAGGTTGTACCTCCCCATATATATGGATGGAGTGTAGTTTGCAACTGAAAGAAACTTTGTGTTCCCAACAAGGTAGTTGAAAGACGGCTTTTACACACACATATCTCTCAGAACTGAGCATGTGGAGACACATTCGTTAATCTAGCACAACGGGAACGGGTTGAAAGAGAAACACTTACTGTGTTTTCTAAGCCTGTTTCCTAGTGCCGGTTTGAAAATCCTGCAGTTTTCACTGTAAAACCGAGCTGGAGCAAGTACCTCAACATTTATATGGATGGAGAGTAATTTGCAACTGAATAGAAACTTTCTGTAACCTAGAATGTAGGTGAAGGGCGGCTTTCACACACACTTATCTCTCAGAACCGAGCATGTTGAGATACGTTCGTTCATCTAACCCAAAGGGAACTGGTTGCAGGGGAATCTTTTTGTCTGGTTTCTCAGTCTGTTTCCTAGTGACGGTTTGAAGTTCCTGCAGTTTTCACTGTAAATCCGATTTGGTGCTAGTAAATCCCATATATATGGATGCAGTGTATTTGCAACTGAAAAGAAACTGTGTTCTTCAGAAGCTAGGTGAAAGACGGCTTTTACACACAATTATCTCTCAGAAATGAGCATGTGGAGTGACGTTCGTTCATCTCGCAAAAAGGGATCGGGTGGCAGGAGAAAATTTATCTCCATTTTCTCAGTCTGTTTCAAAGTGCCTGTTTGAAGTTCCTGCAATTTTCACAGTAAACCCGAGTTGGAGCTAGTACCTGCCCATATATATGGATGGCGTGTAGTTAACATTTGAAAAGAAACTTTGTGTTCCCAAAAAGCTAGAGGAAGGACGGCTTTCACAGACAATTATTTCTCAGAAATGAGCAAGTGGAGAGAAGTTCGTTCATCTAGCACAAATGGAAGTGGTTGCAGGAGAAATTATTTGTCTGGTTTCTCAGTCTGTTTCCTAGTGCCGGTTTGAAGTTCCTGCAGTTTTCACTGTAAAAATTAATTGGAGCTAATACCTCCCCATATATATGTATGGTGTGTATTTTGCAACTGAAAAGAAACTCTGTGTTCCCAACAATCAAGTTGAAGGACGGCTTTCACACACACTTATCTCTCAGAACTGAGCAGTTAAAGAGACGTTCATTAATGTAGCACAAAGGGAACGGGTTGCAGGTGAAACAATTACTCTAGTTTCTCAGGCTGTTTCCTAGAGCCGGATTGAAGATCCTGCAGTTTTCACTGTAAAACAGATTTGGGTTTAATACCTATCCATTTATATGGATGGAGTGTAGTTTGCAACTGAAAAGAAACTTTCTGTTACCTAGAATGTAGGTGAAGGGCAGCTTTCACACACACTTATCTTTCTGAACTCAGCAAGTATAGAGACGTTCGTTCATCTAGCACAATAGGAAAGGATTGCAGGGAAAGTTTTACTCTTGTTTCTCAGTCTGTTTCCTAATGACGGTTTGTAGTTCCTTCACTTTTCATTGTAAAACCGAGTTGGAGCTAGTACATCTCCATTTATATGGATGGATTGTAGTTTGCAATTGAAAAGAAACTTCCTGTTCCCTAGAATATAGGTGAAGGGCGGCTTTCACACACACTTATCTCTCAGAATAGAGTATGTGGAGAGACGAATATTCATCTAGCACAAAGGAAACGGGATAGAGGAGAAACTTTATCTGAGTTTTCTCAGTCTGTTTTCTAGTTCCGTTTTGAAGTTCCTTCAATTTTCACTGTAATACCGAGTTAGAGCTAGTACCCAACCTTGTATATGGAAGGAGTGTAATTTGTAACTGAGAAGAAACTTTGTGTTCCCAAAAAGCTAGAGGAAGGACGGCTTTCACAGACACATATCTCTCAGAACTGAGCAAGTGGAGAGACGTTTGTTCATCTAGCACAAAGGGAACTGGTTTAAGGAGAAATTATTTGTCTGGTTTCTCAGTCTGTTTCCTAATGCCGGTTTGAAGTTCGATCAGTTTTCACTGTAAAACTTAATTGGAGCTAATACCTCCCCATATATATGTATGGTGTGTATTTTGCAACTGAAAAGAAACTCTGTGTTCCCAACAAGCACGTTGAAGGACGGATTTCACACACACTTATCTCTCAGAACTGAGCAGTTAGAGAGACGTTCGTTAATCTAGCACAAAGGGAACGGGTTGCATGAGAAGTTTTACTCTTGTTTCTCAGTCTGTTTCCTAGTGACAGATTGAAGTTCCTGCAGTTTTCACTGTAAATCCGAGTTGGAGCTTGTAAATCCCCATATATATGGATTCAGTGTATTTGCAACCGAAAAGAATCTGTGTTCCCAACAAGCTAGGTGAAGGACGGCTTTCACACACATTTATCTCTCAGAACTGAGCATGTGGGGAGACGTTCGTTAATCTAGCACAAAGGGAACGTTTTGCAGGTGTAACTTTTTTCTGGATTCACAGTCTGTTTCTAGGGCCGGTTTGAAATTCCTGCAATTTTCACTGTAAAAGCGATTTTTAGCTTGTACATCCCCATATATATGGATGGAGTGTAGTGTGCAACTGAAAAGAAACTTTGTGTTCTCTACAATCTAGTTGAAGTATGCCTTTCACACAGTAATATTTCTAAGAAATGAGGATGTGGAGAGACCTACGTTCATCTAGCACAAAGGGAAAGTGTCACAGGAGAAACTTTAAGTGTGTTTTCTCAGTCTTTTTCTTATTGCCGGTTTGAAGTTCATGTAGTTTTCACTGTAAACCCAAGTTGGAGCTAGTACCTACATATATATATGGATGGATTGTATTTTGCAACTGAAAAGAAACTTTGTGTTCCCAAATATTTAGGTGAAGGACGGCATTCACACACAAGTATCTCTCAGAAATGAGCATGTGGAGAGATGTTCGTTCATGTAACACAAAGGGAACTTGTTGCAGGGGAAACTTTTTGTCTGGTTTCTCACTCTGTTTCCCAGTGACGGTATGAAGTTCCTGCAGTTTTCACTGTAAATCCGATTTGGATCAAATAAATCACAATATACAAGAATGAAGAGTATTTTGCAACTGAAAGAAACTGTGTTCTTCAGAAGGTAGTTGAAAGATGGCATTTAAACACTTATCTCTCAGAATTGAGCATGTGGAGTGACTTCGTTCATCTCGCAAAAAGGGATCGGGTGGCAGGAGAAACTTTATTTCCATTTGCTCTGTCTGTTTCCTAGCCCCAGTTTGAAGTTCCTGCAATTTTCACAGTAAAACCGAGTTGGAGCTGGTACCTACCCATATATATGGATGGAGTGTAATTTGCAACTGAAAGAAACTTTGTGTTCCCAACAAGCTAGTTGAAAGACGGCTTTTACACACACATATCTCTCAGAATTGAGCATGTGGAGAGACGTTCTTTCATCTAGCACAAAGGGAAATGGTTGCAGGAGAAACTATTTGTCTGGTTTCCCAGTCTGTTTCCTAGTGCCGGTTTGAAGTTCCTGCAGTTTTCACTGTAAAAATTAATTGGAGCTAATACCTCCCCATATATATGTATGGTGTGTAGTTTGCAATTGAAAAGAAACTCTGTATTCCCAACAAGCAAGGTGAAGGATGGCTTTCACACACACTTATCTCTCAGAAATGAACATTTAGAGAGACATTCGTTAATCTAGCACAACGGGAACGGGTTGAAGTAGAAACACTTATTGTGTTTTCTTAGCCTGTTTCCAAGTTCCGGTTTGAAGATCCTGCAGTTTTCACTGTAAAACCGAGTTGGAGCTTGTACCTCCCCATGTATATGGATGGAGTGTAGTTTGCAACTGAAAAGAATCTTTCTGTTATCTAGAATGTAGGTGAAGGCGGCTTTCACACACACATATCAATCAGAACTGAGCAAGTGGAGAGACGTTCGTTCATATAGCACAAATAAAATGGGTTTCAGGAGAAATTTTACTCTAGTTTCTCAGTCTGTTTTGTAATGACGTTTTGAATTTCCTGCAGTTTTCACTGTAAAACTGAGTTGGAGCTAGTACCTCCCCAAATAAATGGATGGAGTGTAGTTTGCACCTGAAAAGAAACACGGTTTTCCCAAAAAGCTAGGTGAAAGACGGCTTGCTCACACACTTATCTCTCAGAAATGATTATGTTGAGAAACGTTCGTTCATCTAGCACAAAGGAAAATGGTGGCAGGGTAAACATTTTTTCAGGTTTCTCATTCTGTTTTCTATTGCCGGTTTGAAGTACCTTCAGTTGTCACTGAAATACAGATTTGAAGCTAGAACCTAAGCATATATATGGATGGAGTGTAGTTTGCAAATGAAAAGAATCTCTGTTTTCCCAACAAGCAAGGAGAAGGACGGCTTTCACACACACTTATCTCTTAGAACTGAGCGTTTAGAGAGAAGTTCGTTAATCTAGCACAAAAGGAACAGGTTGCAGGAGAAGTTTTACTCTTGTTTCTCAGTCTGTTTCCTAGTGACAGATTGAAGTTCCTGCAGTTTTCACTGTAAATCCGATTTGGAGCTTGTAAATCCCCATATATATGGATTCAGTGTATTTGCAACCGAAAAGAATCTGTGTTCCCAACAAGCTAGGTGAAGGACGGCTTTCACACACATTTATCTCTCAGAACTGAGCATGTGTTGAGATGTTCGTTAATCTGGAACAAAGGGAACGTGTTGCAGGTGTAACTATTAATCTGGATTCTCAGTCTGTTTCTAGGGCCGGTTTGAAATTCCTGCAAATTTCACTGTAAAAGCGATTTGGATCTTGTACATCCCCATATATATGGATGGAGTGTAGTTTGCAACTGAAAAGTAACTTTGTGTTCTCTACAATATAGTTGAAGTACGCCTTTCACACAGTAATATTTCTAAGAACTGAGGATGTCTAGAGACTTTCGTTCATCTAGCACAAAGGGAACGTGTCACAGGAGAAATTTTAAGTGTGTTTTCTCAGTCTTTTTCTTATTGCCGGTTTGAAGTTCCTGCAGTTTTCACTGTAAAACCGAGTTGGAGCTAGTACCTCCCCATATATATGGATGGAATGTAGTTTGCAACTGAAAAGACACTTTGTGTTCCCAAATATTTAGGTGAAGTGCGGCATTCACACACACTTATCTCTCAGAAATTAGCATGTGGAGAGACGTTCGTTCATCTAGCACAAAGGGAAATGGTTGCAGGAGAAACTATTTGTCTGGTTTCCCAGTCTGTTTCCTAGTGCCGGTTTGAAGTTCCTGCAGTTTTCACTGTAAAAATTAATTGGAGTTAATACCTCCCCATATATATGTATGATTTGTAGTTTGCAACTGAAAAGAAACTCTGTATTCCCAACAAGCAATGTGAAGAATGGCTTTCACACACACTTATCTCTCAGAAATGAACATTTAGAGAGACATTCGTTAATCAAGCACAACGGGAACGTGTTGAAGGAGAAACACTTACTGTGTTTTCTTAGCCTGTTTCCAAGTGCCGGTTTGAAGATCCTGCAGTTTTCACTGTAAAACCGAGTTGGAGCTTGTACCTCCCCATTTATTTGGATGGAGTGTAGTTTGCAACTGAAAAGAACTTTCTGTTACCTAGAATGTAGGTGAAGGCAGCTTTCACACACACTTATCATTCAGAACTGAGCAAGTGGAGAGACGTTCGTTCATCTAGCACAAAGAGAACGGGTTGCAGGGGAAATATTACTCTGGTTTCTCAGTCTGTTTTCTAGTGACGTTTGAATTTCCTGCAGATTTCACTGTAAAACAAAGTTGGAGCTAGTTCCTCCCCATATACATGGATGGATTGTTGTTGGGAAATTAAAAGAAACAGTGTTTATCCAACAAGCTAGGTGAAGGACGGCTTGCACACACACTTATCTCTCAGAACTGAGCATGTTGAGAGACGTTCGTTCATCTAAACCAAAGGGAACTGGTTGCAGGGGAATCTTTTTGTCTGGTTTCTCAGTCTGTCTCCTAGTGCCGGTTTGAAGTTCCTGCCGTTTTCACTGAAAAAATTAATTGGAGCTAATACCTCCCCATATATATATATGGTGTGTATTTTATAACTGAAAAGAAACTCTGTGTTCCCAACAAGCAATTTGAAGGATGGCTTGCAAACACACATATCACTTAGGACTGAGTATGTGGAGATACGATTGTTCATCTAGCACAAAGGAAACGGGATACAGGAGAAAATTTATCTGTGGTTTCTCAGTCTGTTTTCTAGTTCCGATTTGAAGTTCCTTTAATTTTCACTGTAATAACGAGTTGTAGCTAGTACCCACCCATGTATATGGAAGGAGTGTAATTTGTAACTGAGAAGAAACTTTGTGTTCCCAAAAAGCTAGAGGAAGGACGGCTTTCACAGACACTTATCTCTCAGAACTGAGCAAGTGGAGAGACGTTCGTTCATCTAGCACAAAGAGAACGGGTTGCAGGAGAAATTTTACTCAAGTTTCTCAGTCTGTTTTCTAGTGACGTTTTGAATTTCCTGCATTTTTCACTGTAAAACCGAGTTAGATCTAGTACCTCCCCATATATATGGAGGGAGTGTAGTTGGCAAATTAAAAATTAACACTGTTTTCCCAACAAGCTAGGTGAAGGACGGCTTGCACACACACTTATCTCTCAGAAATGATTATGTTGAGAGATGTTCGTTCATTTAGCACAAACGGAAAGTGTGGCAGGGTAAACTTTTTGTCAGGTTTCTCATTCTGTTTTCTATTGCCGGTTTGAAGTACCTTCAGTTCTCACTGAAATACAGATTTGAAGCTAGAACATAAGCATTTATATGGATGGAGTGTAGTTTGCAACTGAAAAGAAACTTTGTGTTCTCTACAATCTAGTTGAAGTACGCCTTACACACAGTAATATTTCTAAGAAATGAGGATTTGGAGAAACCTTCGTTCATCTAGCACAAATGGAACGTGTCACAGGAGAAAATTAAGTGTGTTTTCTCAGTCTTTTTCTTATTGCCGGTTTGAAGTTCCTGCAGTATTCTCTGTAAAACCGAGTTGGAGCTAGTACCTACATATATATATGGATGGAGTGTAGTTTGCAACTGAAAAGACACTTTGTGTTCCCAAATATTTAGGTGAAGCACGGCATTCACACACAATTTTCTCTCAGAAATGAGCATGTGGAGAGACTTTCGTTCATGTAACACAAAGGGAACTGGTGCAGGGGAAACTTTTTGTCTGGTTTCTCACTTTGTTTCCCAGTGATGGTTTGAAGTTCCTGCAGTTTTCACTGTAAATCCGATATGGATCTAGTAAATCACAATATACAAGGATTCAGTGTATTTTGCAACTGAAAAGAATCTGTTTTCTTCAGAAGCTAGGTGAAAGACGGCTTTTACACACACTTATCTCCTAGAAATGAGCATGTGGAGTGACGTTCGTTCATCTCGCAAAAAGGGATCAGGTGGCAGGAGAAACTTTATTTCCATTTGCTCTGTCTGTTTCCTAGCCCCAGTTTGAAGTTCCTGCAATTTTCACACTAAAACCGAGTTGGAGCTAGTACCTCCCCATATATATGGATGGAGTGTAGTTTGCAACTGAAAGAAACTTTTTGTTCCCTACAAGCTAGTTGAAAGACGGCTTTTACACACACATATCTCTCAGAACTGAGCATGTGGAGAGACGTTCGTTCATCTAGCACAAAGGGAACTCTTTGCAGGAGAAACTATATGTCTGGTTTCTCAGTCTGTTTCCTAGTGACGGTTTGAAGTTCCTGCAGTTTTCACTGTAAAAATTAATTGGAGCTAATACCTCCCCATATATATGTATTGTGTGTAGTTTGCAACTGAAAAGAAACTCTGTGTTCCCAACAAGCAAGTTGAAGGGCGGCTTTCACACACACTTATCTCTCAGAAATGAGCATTTAGAGAGTCGTTCGTAAATCTAGCACAAAAGGAAAGGTTTGTAGGTGAAACACTTACTCTGGTTTCTCAGTGTATTTCCTAGTGCCTCTTTGAATATACTGCAGTTTTCACTGTAAAATCTATTTGGATGTAGTCCCTCCCCATATATATGTATAGACTGCAGTTTTCAACTGAAAAGAAACTATATGTTCCCAGGAAGCTGGTTGAAGGACGGCTTTCACACACATTTATTTCTCAGAAATGGGCATGTGGAGGGACTTTCGTTCATCTAGCACAAAGGGAACTGTTTGCAGGAGGAACCTTTTTTCTGGTTTCTCAGTCTGTTTCCCAGTGCCGGTTTGAATTTCCTGCAGTTTTCACTGCAAAACTACTTGGAGGTAGTTCCTCCCCAAAAATATGGATGGTTTGTAGTTTGCAACTGAAAAGAAACTCTGTGTTCACATCAAGCAAGGTGAACGACGGCATTCACACACACTTATCTCTCAGAATTGAACATTTGGAGAGACTTTCGTTCATCTAGCACTTAGGGAACGGATTGCAGCAGAAACTTTTAGAGTGGTTTCTCAGTCTGTTTCCTAGTGCCGTTTTGTTTTTCCTGCACTTTTCAGCGTAAAATCGAGTTGGAGCTTGTACCTCCCCTTATATATGGATTGACTGCAGTTTGCAATTGAAAAGAAACTTTATGTTCCTAAGAAGCTAGTTGAAGGACGGCTTTCACACACATTTGTCTCTCAGAACTGAGCATGTGGAGAGACGTTCGTTCATCTAGCACAAATTTAACGGGTTGCAGGAGAAACTTTTTGTCTGGTTTCTCAGTCTGTTTCCTAGTGCCTGTTTGAAGTTCCTGGAATTCTCACTGTAAATCAGGTTTGTATTTAGTACCACCCGATATATATGGATGGAGTGTAGTTGGAAAGTGAAAAGAATCTTTGTGTTCCCAACAAGCTAGAGGAAGGACAGCTTTCACAGACACTTATTTCTCTGAAATAAGCATGTAGAGAGACGTTCGTTCATCTAGGACAAAAGGGACGTTTTGCAGGAGAAACTATTTTCTTTTGTTTCTCAGTCTGTTTCCTAGTACCGGTTTGATGTTCCTGCATGTGTCACTGTAAAACCGAGTTGGAGCTCGTACCTCCCATATATATGGATGGGTTGTAGTTAGCAATTGAAAAGAAAATCTGTGTTCCCAACAAGCAAAGTGAAGGACGGATTTCACAGACACTTATCTCTGAGAACTGATTATGTGGAGAGAAGTTCGTTCATATAGCACAAAGGGAATGGTTTGCAGGAGAAACTTTATCTGTGGTTTCTCATTCAGTTTCCTAGTGCTGATTTGAAGTTCCTTCAGTTCTCACTGTAATACCGAGTTGGAGCTAGTACCCACCCATATATATGAATGGAATTATGTTGCAACAGAAAGGAAACTTTGTGTTCTCTACAATGTATTTGAAGTAAGCCTTTCACACACACATATCTCTAAGAACTGAGCATGTTGAGGGACTTTCGTTCATCTAGCACAAATAGAACGGTCACAGGAGAAGATTTAAGTGTGTTTTGTCAGTCTGTTTCTTAGTGCCAGTTTAAAGTTCCTGCAGATTTCACTGTAAAACCGAGTTGGAGTTAGAAACTCCCCATATATATGAATGGAGTGTAGTTTGCAACTGAAAAGAAACTTTGTTTTCCCAAGATGCTAGGCGAAGTTCAGCTTTCACACACACTTATCTCTCAGAACAGAGTATGTGGAGAGACATTCGTTCATCAAGCAAAAAAGGAACGTTTTGCAGGGGAAACTTATAGAGTGTTTTCTCAGTCTTTCTCTTAATGACGGTTAGAAGTTCCTGCAGTTTTCACTGAAATGCGAGTTGGTGCTATAAATTCCCCATACATATGGATGCAGTGTATTTTTCAAATGAAAAAAAATTGTGTTCCCAACAAGCTAGGTGAAGGACGGTTTCACACACACTTATCTCTCAGAACTGAGCATTTAGTGAGAAGTTCGTTCATCTAGCACAAAAGGAACGGGTTGCAGGAGAATTTTTACTCTTGTTTCTCAGTCTGTTTCCTAGTGACGGATTGAAGTTCCTGCAGTTTTTAAACTAAAACCGAGTTATAGCTAGTACATACCCATATATATGGATGGAGTGTAGTTTACAACTGAAAAGACACTATTTGTTCCAAATATTAGGTGAAGGACGGCTTTCACACACACTTATCTCTCTGAAATAAGCATGTGGAAAGACGTTCATTATCTAGCACAAAGGGAACTGGTGGCAGGGGAAATTTTTGTCTGGTTTCTCAGTCTGTTTCCAAGTGACGGTTTGAATTTCTTGCAGTTTTCACTGTAAATCCGATTTGTAGCTAGTAAATCCCAATATATATGGATGCAGTGTAATTTGCAACTGAAAAGAAATTGTGTTCCTCAGAAGCTAGGTGAAAGACGGCTTTTACACACACACATCTCTCAGAAATGAGCATGTGGATTGACGTTCGTTCATCTCGCAAAAAGATAACGGGTTGCCGGAGAAACATTATCTCCAGTATCTCAGTCTGTTTCCTAGTGCCTGTTTGAAGTTCCTGCAGTTTTCACAGTAAAACCGAGTTGGAGCTAGTACCTCCCCAAATATATGGATGGAATTTTGTTTCCAACTGAAAGAAACTTTGAGTTCCGAACAAGCTAGGTGAAAGACGGCTTTTACACACACAAATCTCTCAGAACAGAGCATGTGGAGAGACTTTCGTTAATCTAGCACAAAGGGAATGGTTTGCAGGAGAAACACTTCTCTGATTTCTCAGCCTGTTTCCTAGTGCTGGTTTCAAGATCCTGCAGTTTTCACTGTAAAACCGAGTTGGAGCTAGTACCTCCCCAAATATATGGATGAAGTGTAGTTTGCAACTGAAAAGAAACTTTCTGTTCCCTTGTAGGTAGGTGAAGGGCGGCTTTCTCACACACTTATCTCTCACAACTGAGTATGTGGATATGCGATCTTTCATCTAGCATAAAGGAAACGGGATGCAGGAGAAACTTTATGTGTGGTTTCTCATTCTATTTCCTAGTTCCGTTTTGAAGTTCCTTCAATTTTCACTGTAATAACGAGTTGGAGCTAGTACCCACCAATGTATATGGATGGAGAGTAATCTGCAACTGAGAAGAAACTTTGTGTTCTCTAAAAGATAGAGGAAGGACGGAATCACACACACTTATCTCTCATAACTGAGCATTTCGAGAGAAGTTCGATCATCTAGCACAAAATTAATGGATTGCAAGAGAAACTTTTTGTCTGGTTTCTCAGTCTGTTACCTAGTGCCAGTTGGAATATCCTGAAATTTTCACTGTAAACACTAGTTGGATTTAGTACTTCCCCATATATATGGATGGACTGCAGTTTGCAACTGAAATGAAACTATATTTTCCCAAGAAGCTAGTTGAAGGACGGCTTTCACACACATTTATCTCTCAGAACTGAGCATGTGGGGAGACGTTCGTTCAACTAGCACAAATTTATCAGATTTCAGGAGAAACTTTTAGTCTGGTTTCTCAGTCTGTTTCCTAGTGCCTGTTTGAAGTTCCTGCATTTTTCACTGTAAATCAGATTTGGAGCCAGTACCACCCCATATATATGGATGGAGTGTAGTTTGCAAATGAAAAGAAATTTTGTGTTCCCAACACGCTAGAGGAAAGACGGCTGTCACACACAATTATCTCTCTGAAATGAGCATGTGGAGAGTCGTTCGTTCTTCTAGCACTAAGGGAACTTGTTGCAGGGGAAACTTTTAGTCTGGTTTCTCAGTCTGTTTCCTAGTGCCAGATTGAAGTTCCTGCAATTTTCTCTGCAAAAGCGATTTGGAGCTACTACCTCCCCATATATAAGGATGGAGAGTAGTTTGCAACTGAAAAGACACATTGTGTTTCCAAGAAGCTAGGTGAAGAACTGCTTTCACTCACACTTCTCTCTCAGAACAGAGCATGTGGAGAGTCTTTCGTTCATCTAGCACAAAGGGAACGAGTTGCAGGATAAACGTTTTGTCTGGTTTCTCAGTCTGTTTCCTTGTGCCGGTTTGAAGTTTCTGCAATTTTCACTGAAACTCAGTGTTGCATCTAGTACTTACCAACATATGAATGGAGTGAAGCTTACAACTGAAAAGAAATTTTGTGTTCCCAACAATCTAGGTGAAGTACGGCTTTCACAAACACATTATCTCTGAGAACTCAGCATTTGGAGAGAAGTTCGTTCATCTAGCCCATAGTGAACGGGTTGCAGGGAAATCTTTTACTCTGGTTTCTCAGTCTGTTTCCTAGTGTCGGATTGAAGTTCCTGCAGTATTCACTATAAAACTGAGTTGGAGCTGATACCTCCCCAGTTATATGGATGGAGTGTAGTTTGCAACTGAAAAGACTCTTTGTGCTCCCAACTATTTAAGTGAAGGACGGCTATCACACAAACTTCTCTCAGAAATGAGCATGTGGAGAGACGTTCATTCAACAATCACAAAGGGAACGGTTTGCAGGAGAAACTTTTAGTCTGGTTTCTCAGCATTTTTCCTAGTGCTGGTTTGAATTTCCTGCAGTTTTCACTGTGAAACCGAGTTGGAGCTAGTACCAACATATATATATACATGCATTGAAGTTTGCAACTGAATAGAATCTTTGTTTTCCCTACAAGCTTGGTGAAGGAAGGCTTTCACACACACTTAACTCTCAGAACTGAGCATGTGGACAGAAGTTCGTTCATCTAGCACAAAGGGAAAGGGTTGCAGGTGAAAATTTTACTCTGGTTTCTCAGTCGGTTTCCTAGTGCCGTTTTGAAGTTCCTTCAGTTTTCACTGTAAAACGGAGTTGGATCTAGTACCTTCCCATATATATGTATGGATTGTAGTTTGCAACTGAAAAGAAACTCTGTGTTCCCAACAAGCTAGTTGAAAGACGGCTTTCACACACAATTATCTCTCTGAAATGAGCATGTGGAGAGACGTTCGTTCATCTAGGACAAAAGTGAAAGTGTGCAGGGGAAACAATTCTTTGGTTTCTCAGCCTGTTTCCTAGTGCTGGTTTGAAGATCCTGCAGTTTTCAATGTAAAACCAAGTTGGAGCAAGTACCGCCCCAAATATATGGATGAAGTGTAGTTTGCAACTGAAAAGAAATTGTGTTCCTCAGAAGCTAGGTGAAAGACGGCTTTTACACACACATATCTCTCAGAAATTAGCATGTGGAGTGACGTTCGTTCATCTCGCAAAAAGGTACCGGATTCCCGGAAAAACTTTATCTTCAGATTCTCAGTCTGTTTCCTAGTGCCTGTTTGAAGTTCCTGCAGTTTTCACAGTAAAACCGAGTTGGAGCTAGTACCTCCCCAAATATATGGATGGAATTTTGTTTGCAACTGAAAGAAACTTTGTGTTCCGAACAAGCTATTTGAAAGACGTCTTTTACACACACATATCTCTCAGAACAGAGCATGTGGAGAGATGTTCGTTAATCTAGCACAAAGGGAATGGTTTGCAGGAGAAACACTTCTCTGGTTTCTCAGCCTGTTTCCTAGTGCTGGTTTGAAGATCCTGCAGTTTTCACAGTAAAACCGATTTGGAGCTAGTACCTCCCCAAATATATGGATGAAGTGTAGTTTGCAACTGAAAAGAAACTTTCTGTTCCCTTGTAGGTAGGTGAAGGGCGGCTTTCTCACACACTTATCTCTCACAACTGAGTATGTGGATAGACGGTCTTTCATCTAGCAAAAAGGAAACGGGATGCAGGAGAAACTTTATGTGTGGTTTCTCAGTCTATTTCCTAGTTCCGATTTGAAGTTCCTTCAATTTTCACTGTAATAACGAGTTGGAGCTAGTACCCACCAATGTATATGGATGGAGAGTAATTTGCAACTGAGAAGAAACTTTGTGTTCTCAAAAAGAAAGAGGAAGGACGGAAATCACACACACCTATCTCTCAGAATTGAGCATTTAGAGAGAAGTTCGTTCATCTAGCACAAAATTAATGGGTTGCAGGAGAAACTTTTTCTCAGGTTTCTCAGTCTGTTTCCTAGTGCCAGTTTGAATATCCTGAAGTTTTCATTGTAAACCCTAGTTGGAGGTAGTACCTACCCTATATATATGTATGGACTGCAGTTTGCAACTGAAATGAAACTATATTTTCCCAAGAAGCTATTTGAAGGACGGCTTTCACATACATTTATCTCTCAGAACTGAGCATGTGGGGAGACGTTCGTTCATCTAGCACAAATTTATCAGTTTGCAGGAGAAACTTTTAATATGGTTTCCCAGTCTGTTTCCTAGTGCCTGTTTGAAGTTCCCGCATTTTTCACTGTAAATCAGATTTGGAGCTAGTACCACCCCATATATATGGATGGAGTGTAGTTTGCAAATGAAAAGAAATTTTGTGTTCCCAACACGCTAGAGGAAAGACGGCTGTCACACACAATTATCTCTCTGAAATGAGCATGTGGAGAGACGTTCGTTCATCTAGGACAAAGGGGACGGTTTGCAGGAGAAACTTATATTCTTGTTTCTCAGTCTGATTTCTAGTACCGGTTTGAAGTTCATGCAGGTTTCACTGTAAAACTGAGTTGGATTTAGAACCTCCCCATATATGTTGATGTTTTGTAGTTAGCAACTGAAAAGAAACTCTGTGTTCCCAACAAGCTAGTTGAAAGACGGCTTTCACACACAATTATCACTCTGAAATGAGCATGTGGAGAGACGTTCGTTCATCTAGGACAAAGGTGAAAGTTTGCAGGAGAAACTTCTTTCTTGTTTATCAGTCTGTTTCCTAGAACCGGTTTGAAGTTCCTGCAGGTTTCACTGTAAAACCGAGTTGGAGCCAGTACCTCCCCATATATATGGATGGATTGTACTTTGCAACTGAAAAGAAAATCTGTTTTCCCAACAAGATAGGTGAAGGACGGCTTGCACACACACTTATGTCTCAGAACTGAGCATGTTGAGAGACGTTCGTTCATCTAGCACAAAGGGAACGGGTGGCAGGATAAACTTTTTTCTGGTTTCTCATTCTGTTTCCTAGTGCCAGTTTGAAGTACCTTCAGTTGTCAATGAAATACAGAGTTGGAGTTAGAACCTAAGCATATATATGGATGGAGTGTAGTTTGCAACTGAAAAGAAACTCTGTTTTCCCAACAAGGAAGGTGAAGCACGGCTTTCACACACACTTATCTCTCAGAACTGAGCATTTAGTGAGAAGTTCGTTCATCTAGCACAAAAGGAACGGGTTGCAGGAGAATTTTTACTCTTGTTTCTCAGTGTGATTCCTAGTGACGGATTGAAGTTCCTGCAGTTTTTAATCTAAAACCGAGTTTTAGCTTGTACATACCCATATATATGGATGGAGTGTAGTTTACAACTGAAAAGACACTATGTGTTCCCAAATATTTAGGTGAAGGGCGGCTTTCACACACACTTATCTCTCTGAAATGAGCATGTGGAAAGACGTTCGTTATCTAGCACTAAGGGAATTGGTTGCAGGGGAAATTTTTGTCTGGTTTCTCAGTCTGTTTCCTAGTGACGGTTTGAATTTCTTGCAGTTTTCACTGTAAATCCGATTTGTAGCTAGTAAATCCCAATATATATGGATGCAGTGTAATTTGCAACTGAAAAGAAATTGTGTTCCTCAGAAGCTAGGTGAAAGACGGCTTTTAAACACACACATCTCTCAGAAATGAGCATGTGGAGTGACGTTCGTTCATCTCGCAAAAAGGTAACGGGTTGCCGGAGAATCTTTATCTCCAGTTTCTCAGTCTGTTTCCTAGTGCCTGTTTGAAGTTCCTGCAGTTTTCACAGTAAAACCGAGTTGGAGCTAGTACCTCCCCAAATATATGGATGGAGTTTTGTTTGCAACTGAAAGAAACTTTGAGTTCCGAACAAGCTAGGTGAAAGACGGCTTTTACACACACACATCTCTCAGAACAGAGCATGTGGAGAGACGTTCGTTCATCTAGGACAAAGGGGACGGTTTGCAGGAGAAAATTATATTCTTGTTTCTCAGTCTGATTTCTAGTACCGGTTTGAAGTTCATGCAGGTTTCACTGTAAAACTGAGTTGGATTTAGAACCTCCCCATATATATTGATGGTTTGTTGTTAGCAACTGAATAGAAACTCTGTGTTCCCAACAAGCTAGTTGAAAGACGGCTTTCACACACAATTTTCTCTCTGAAATGAGCATGTGGAGAGACGTTTGTTCATCTAAGACAAAGGTGAATGTTTGCAGGAGAAACAATTCTCTGGTTTCTCAGCCTGTTTCCTAGTGCTGGTTTGAAGATCCTGCAGTTTTCATTGTAAAACCGAGTTGGGGCAAGTACCGCCCCAAATATATGGATGAAGTGTAGTTTGCAACTGAAAAGAAGTTGTGTTCCTCAGAAGCTAGGTGAAAGACGGCTTTTACACACACACATCTCTCAGAAATTAGCATGTGGAGTGACGTTCGTTCATCTCGCAAAAATGTAACGGGTTGCCGGGGAAACTTTATCTCCAGATTCTCATTCTGTTTCCTAGTGCCTGTTTGAAGTTCCTGCAGTTTTCACAGTAAAACCGAGTTGGAGCTAGTACCTCCCCAAATATATGGATGGAGTTTTGTTTGCAACTGAAAGAAACTTTGTGTTCCGAACAAGCTATTTGAAAGACGTCTTTTACACCCACATATCTCTCAGAACAGAGCATGTGGAGAGACGTTCGTTAATCTAGCACAAAGGGAATGGTTTGCAGGAGAAACACTTCTCTGGTTTCTCAGCCTGTTTCCTAGTGCTGGTTTGAAGATCCTGCAGTTTTCACTGTAAAACCGAGTTGGAGCTAGTACCTCCCCAAATATATGGATGAAGTGTAGTTTGCAACTGAAAAGAAACTTTCTGTTCCCTTGAAGGTAGGTGAAGGGCGGCTTTCTCACACACTTATCTCTCACAACTGAGTATGTGGATAGACGGTCTTTCATCTAGCAAAAAGGAAACGGGATGCAGGAGAAACTTTATGTGTGGTTTCTCAGTCTATTTCCTAGTTCCGATTTGAAGTTCCTTCAATTTTCACTGTAATAACGAGTTGGAGCTAGTACCCACCAATGTATATGGATGGAGAGTAATTTGCAACTGAGAAGAAACTTT
This sequence comes from Camelus ferus, assembly GCF_009834535.1. Classification (NCBI taxonomy): domain Eukaryota; kingdom Metazoa; phylum Chordata; class Mammalia; order Artiodactyla; family Camelidae; genus Camelus; species Camelus ferus. The sequence continues at coordinate 6,160,255 of NC_045704.1, forward strand.
GTGTTCTCAAAAAGAAAGATGAAGGACGGAATCACACACACCTATCTCTCAGAACTGAGCATTTAGAGAGAAGTTCGTTCATCTAGCACAAAATTAATGGGTTGCAGGAGAAACTTTTTCTCAGGTTTCTCAGTCTGTTTCCTAGTGCCAGTTTGAATATCCTGAAGTTTTCACTGTAAACCCTAGTTGGAGGTAGTACCTACCAATAAATATGGATGGACTGCAGTTTGCAACTGAAATGAAACTATATTTTCCCAAGAAGCTAGTTGAAGGACGGCTTTCACACACATTTATCTCTCAGAACTGAGCATGTGGGGAGACGTTCGTTCATCTAGCACAAATTTATCAGTTTGCAGGAGAAACTTTTAGTCTGGATTCCCAGTCTGTTTCCTAGTGCCTGTTTGAAGTTCCCGCATTTTTCACTGTAAATCAGATTTGGAGCTAGAACCACCCCATATATATGGATGGAGTGTAGTTTGCAAATGAAAAGAAATTTTGTGTTCCCAACACGCTAGAGGAAAGACGGCTGTCACACACAATTATCTCTCTGAAATGAGCATGTGGAGAGACGTTCGTTCATCTAGGACAAAGGGGACGGTTTGCAGGAGAAACTTATATTCTTGTTTCTCAGTCTGATTTCTAGTACCGGTTTGAAGTTCATGCAGGTTTCACTGTAAAACTGAGTTGGATTTAGAACCTCTCCATATATGTTGATGTTTTGTAGTTAGCAACTGAAAAGAAACTCTGTGTTCCCAACAAGCTAGTTGAAAGACGGCTTTCACACATAATTATCTCTCTGAAATGAGCATGTGGAGAGACGTTCGTTCATCTAGGACAAAGGTGAAAGTTTGCAGGAGAAACTTCTTTCTTGTTTATCAGTCTGTTTCCTAGAACCGGTTTGAAGTTCCTGCAGGTTTCACTGTAAAACCGAGTTGGAGCCAGTACCTCCCCATATATATGGATGGATTGTACTTTGCAACTGAAAAGAAAAAGTTTTCCCAAAAAGCTAGGTGAATGACGGCTTGCACTCACACTTATGTCTCAGAACTGAGCATGTTGAGAGACGTTCGTTCACCTAGCACAAAGGGAACGGGTGGCAGGATAAACTTTTTTCTGGTTTCTCATTCTGTTTCCTAGTGCCAGTTTGAAGTACCTTCAGTTGTCAATGAAATACAGAGTTGGAGTTAGAACCTAAGCATATATATGGATGGAGTGTAGTTTGCAACTGAAAAGAAACTCTGTTTTCCCAACAAGGAAGGAGAAGCACGGCTTTCACACACACTTATCTCTCAGAACTGAGCATTTAGTGAGAATTTCGTTCATCTAGCACAAAAGGAACGGGTTGCAGGAGAATTTTTACTCTTGTTTCTCAGTGTGATTCCTAGTGACGGATTGAATTTCCTGCAGTTTTTAATCTAAAACCGAGTTTTAGCTAGTACATACCCATATATATGGATGGAGTGTAGTTTACAACTGAAAAGACACTATGTGTTCCCAAATATTTAGTTGAAAGACGGCTTTCACACACACTAATCTCTCTGAAATGAGCATGTGGAAAGACGTTCGTTATCTAGCACAAAGGGAACTGGTTGCAGGGGAAATTTTTGTCTGGTTTCTCAGTCTGTTTCCTAGTGAGGGTTTGAATTTCTTGCAGTTTTCACTCTAAATCCGATTTGTAGCTAGTAAATCCCAATATATATGGATGCAGTGAAATTTGCAACTGAAAAGAAATTGTGTTCCTCAGAAGCTAGGTGAAAGACGGCTTTTACACACACACATCTCTCAGAAATGAGCATGTGGAGTGACGTTCGTTCATCTCGCAAAAAGGTAACGGGTTGCCGGAGAAACTTTATCTCCAGTTTCTCAGTCTGTTTCCTAGTGCCTGTTTGAAGTTCCTGCAGTTTTCACAGTAAAACCGAGTTGGAGCTAGTACCTCCCCAAATATATGGATGGAGTTTTGTTTGCAACTGAAAGAAACTTTGAGTTCCAAACAAGCTAGGTGAAAGACGGCTTTTACACACACAAATCTCTCAGAACAGATCATGTGGAGAGACGTTCGTTCATCTAGGACAAAGGGGACGGTTTACAGGAGAAACTTATATTCTTGTTTCTCAGTCTGATTTCTAGTACCGGTTTGAAGTTCATGCAGGTTTCACTGTAAAACTGAGTTGGATTTAGAACCTCCCCATATATATTGATGGTTTGTTGTTAGCAACTGAAAAGAAACTGTGTGTTCCCAACAAGCTTGTTGAAAGACGGCTTTCACACACAATTTTCTCTCTGAAATTAGCATGTGGAGAGACGTTCGTTCATCTAGGACAAAGGTGAATGTTTGCAGGAGAAACAATTCTCTGGTTTCTCAGCCTGTTTCCTAGTGCTGGTTTGAAGATCCTGCAGTTTTCACTGTAAAACTGAGTTGGAGCAAGTACCGCCCCTAATATATGGATGAAGTGTAGTTTGCAACTGAAAAGAAATTGTGTTCCTCAGAAGCTAGGTGAAAGACAGCTTTTACACACACACATCTCTCAGAAATGAGCATGTGGAGTGACGTTCGTTCATCTCGCAAAAAGGTAATGGGTTGCCGGAGAAACTTTATCTCCAGATTCTCAGTCTGTTTCCTAGTGCCTGTTTGAAGTTCCTGCAGTTTTCACAGTAAAACCGAGTTGGAGCTAGTACCTCCCCAAATATATGGATGGAGTTTTGTTTGCAACTGAAAGAATCTTTGTGTTCCGAACGAGCAATTTGAAAGACGTCTTTTACACACACATATCTCTCAGAACAGAGCATGTGGAGAGATGTTCGTTAATCTAGCACAAAGGGAATGGTTTGCATTAGAAACACTTCTCTGGTTTCTCAGCCTGTTTCCTAGTGCTGGTTTGAAGATCCTGCAGTTTTCACTGTAAAACCGATTTGGAGCTAGTACCTCCCCAAATATATGGATGAAGTGTAGTTTGCAACTGAACAGAAACTTTCTGTTCCCTTGAAGGTAGGTGAAGGGCGGCTTTCTCACATAATTTTCTCTCAAAACTGAGTATGTGGATAGACGGTCTTTCATCAAGCAAAAAGGAAACGGGATGCAGGAGAAACTTTATGTGTGGTTTCTCATTCTATTTCCTAGTTCCGATTTGAAGTTCCTTCAATTTTCACTGTAATAACGAGTTGGAGCTAGTACCCACCAATGTTTATGGATGGAGAGTTATTTGCAACTGAGAAGAAACTTTGTGTTCTCAAAAAGAAAGATGAAGGACGGAATCACACACACCTATCTCTCAGAACTGAGCATTTAGAGAGAAGTTCGTTCATCTAGCACAAAATTAATGGGTTGCAGGAGAAACTTTTTCTCAGGTTTCTCAGTCTGTTTCCTAGTGCCAGTTTGAATATCCTGAAGTTTCACTGTAAACCCTAGTTGGAGGTAGTACCTACCCATAAATATGGATGGACTGCAGTTTGCAACTGAAATGAAACTATATTTTCCCAAGAAGCTAGTTGAAGGACGGCTTTCACACACATTTATCTCTCAGAACTGAGCATGTGGGGAGACGTTCGTTCATCTAGCACAAATTTATCAGTTTGCAGGAGAAACTTTTAGTCTGGATTCCCAGTCTGTTTCCTAGTGCCTGTTTGAAGTTCCCGCATTTTTCACTGTAAATCAGATTTGGAGCTAGTACCACCCCATATATATGGATGGAGTGTAGTTTGCAAATGAAAAGAAATTTTGTGTTCCCAACACGCTAGAGGAAAGACGGCTGTCACACACAATTATCTCTCTGAAATGAGCATGTGGAGAGACGTTCGTTCATCTACGACAAAGGGGACGGTTTGCAGGAGAAACTTATATTCTTGTTTCTCAGTCTGATTTCTAGTACCGGTTTGAAGTTCATGCAGGTTTCACTGTAAAACTGAGTTGGATTTAGAACCTCCCCATATATACTGATGTTTTGTAATTAGCAACTGAAAAGAAACACTGTGTTCCCAACAAGCTAGTTGAAAGACGGCTTTCACACACAATTATCTCTCTGAAATGAGCATGTGGAGAGACGTTCGTTCATCTAGGAAAAAAGGGAAAGTTTGCAGGGGAAACTTCTTTCTTGTTTATCAGTCTGTTTCCTAGAACCGGTTTGAAGTTCCTGCAGGTTTCACTGTAAAACCGAGTTGGAGCCAGTACCTCCCCATATATATGGATGGATTGTACTTTGCAACTGAAAAGAAAATCTGTTTTCCCAACAAGCTAGTTGAAGGACGGCTTGCACACACACTTATGTCTCAGAACTGAGCATGTTGAGAGACGTTCGTTCATCTAGCACAAAGGGAACGGGTGGCAGGATAAACTTTTTTCTGGTTTCTCATTCTGTTTCCTAGAGCCAGTTTGAAGTACCTTCAGTTGTCAATGAAATACAGAGTTGGAGTTAGAACCTAAGCATATATATGGATGGAGTGTAGTTTGCAACTGAAAAGAAACTCTGTTTTCCCAACAAGGAAGGTGAAGCACGGCTTTCACACACACTTATCTCTCAGAACTGAGCATTTAGTGAGAAGTTCGTTCATCTAGCACAAAAGGAACGGGTTGCAGGAGAATTTTTACTCTTGTTTCTCAGTGTGATTCCTAGTGACGGATTGAAGTTCCTGCAGTTTTTAAACTAAAACCGAGTTTTAGCTAGTACATACCCATATATATGGATGGAGTGTAGTTTACAACAGAAAAGACACTATGTGTTCCCAAATATTTAGGTGAAGAACGGCTTTCACACAAATTTCTCTCAGAAATGAGCATGTGGAGAGACGTTCATTCAACAAGCACAAAGGGAACGGTTTGCAGGAGAATCTTTTAGTCTGGTTTCTCAGCCTTTTTCCTAGTGCCGGTTTAAATTTCCTGCAGTTTTCACTGTAAAACCGAGTTGGAGCTAGTACCACCCTATATATATATAGATGCATTGTAGTTTGCAACTGAATAGAAACTTTGTTTTCCCTACAAGCTTGGTGAAGGAAGGCTTTGACACACACTTAACTCTCAGAACTGAGCATGTGGAGAGACGTTCGTTCATCTAGCACAAAGGGAACGGGTTGCAGGAGTAACATTTACTCTGGTTTCTCAGTCCGTTTCCTAGTGCAGGTTTGAATTTCCTGCAGTTTTCACTGTAACACCGTGTTGGAGCTACTACCTCCCCATATATATGGATGGATTGTACTTTTCAACTGAAAGAAACTTTGTGTTCATAACAAAATATATGAAGGAAGGCTTCCTCACACTATTATCTCTCAGAATTGAGCATGTGGAGGGACGTTCGTTCATCTAGCACAAAGGGAACCGGTTGCAGGAGAAACTTTTAATCTGGTTTCTCAGTCTGTTTCCTAGTGCCGATAAGAAGTTCCTGCAATTTTCAATTTAAAAGTGATTTGGAACTAATATATCCCCATATAAATGGATGGAGTGTAGTTTGCAACTGAAAAGAAACTTTGTGTTCCCAACAAGCTAGGTGAAGGTCGGCTTTCATACACAATTATATCTCTGAAATGAGCATGTGGGGAGACGTTCATTCATCTAGCACAAAGGGAACGGTTTTCAGGAGAAACTTTTAGTCTGTTTTCTCAGTCTGTATCCTAGTGCCGTTTTGAAGTTCCTGCAATTTTCACTGTAAAAGCTTTTTGGATCTACTACATCCCCATATATATGGATGGTGTGTAGTTTACAACTGAAAAGTCTCTTTGTGTTCCCAAGAAGATAGGTGAAACAAGGCTTTAACACAAAATATCTCTCAGAACTGAGCATGTGGAGAGACGTATGTTCATGTAGCAGAAAGGGAACAGGTTGCAATGGAAACGTTTAATCTGATTTCTCAGTCTGTTTCCTTGTGCCGTTTTGAAGTTCCTGCCATTTTCACTGAAATTCAGTGTTTGAGCTACTACCTACCCACATATATGGATGGAGTGTAGTTTTCAACTGGAAAGAAACTTTGTGTTCCCAACAATCTAGGTGAAGGACGGCTTTCACAAACACATTATCTCTGAGAATTGAGCATTTGGAGAGAATTTCATTCATCTAGCACATAGAGAACGGGTTGCAGGGAATTTTTACTCTGGTTTCTCAGTCTATTTCTTAGTGCCGTTTTGAAGTTCCTGCAGTTTTCACTGTTAAATCGATTTGTAGCTAGTACCTCCCCATATATATGGATGGAGTGTTGTTTGCAACAGAAAAGAAACTTTGTGTGCCCAACAAGCTATGTGAAGGACGGCTTTCACACACAATTATCTCTCAGAACTGAGCTATTGGAGCGACTTTCTTTCATCTAGCACAAAAAGAACGGGATGCAGGAGAAACTTTTACTCTGGTTTCTCAGTCTTTTTCGTAGTGCCGGTTTCAATTTCCTTCAGTTTTCACTGTAAACCCGAGTTGGAGTTAGTACCAATCCATCTATAAGAATGGAGTGTAGTTTGCAACTGAATAGAAACTATGTGTTACATACAAGCTTTTTGAAGGAAGGCTTTCACACACACTTATCTCTCAGGCCTGAGCATGTGTAGAGATGTTCGTTCATCTAGCCAAAAGGGAACGGGTTGCAGGAGAAAGTTTAAGTGTGTTTTCTCAGTCTGTTTCTTAGTGCCGGTTTGAAGTTCCTGCAGTTTTCACTGTAAAACTGAGTTGGACCTAGTACCTCCCCATATTTATGGAATGAGTTTAGTTTGCAACTGAAAAGATACATTGTGTTCCCAAAAAGCTAGGTGAAGAATGGATTACATACTTACTTATATCTTTGAAATGAGCATGTGGAGAGACGTTCGTTCATATAGCACAAAAGGAACGGTTTGGAGGAGAAAATTTTAGTCTGCTTTTTCAGTCTGTTTCTTAGTGCCGGTTTGAAGTTCCTGCAGTTTTCTGTGTAAAATCGATTTGGAGCTAGTACCTCCCCATATATATGGATATAGTGTAGTTTGCATCTGAAAAGTATCTATTTGTGCAAAACAAGCTAGGTGAAGGACGGCTTTCACACACACTTACCTCTCAGAACTGAGCTTATTGAGAGACTATCATTCAACTTGCACAAAAGGAACGGGATGCAGGAGAAACATTTAGTCTGGTTTCTCAGTCTATTTCTTAGTGCCGTTTTGTTGTTCCAGCAATTTACACTGTAAAACCGAGTTGGAGCTTGTACTTCCCCTATATATATGGATATATTGTAGTTTGCAACTGAAAAGAAACTTTGTGTTCCCAAGAAGCTAGGTGAAGGACGGCTTTCATACACACTTATCTCTCAGAACAGAGCATGTGGAGAGACGTTCGTTCATCTAGCACAAAGGGAAGGGTTTGCAGGAGAAATTTTTACTCTGTTTTCTCAGTCTGTTACCTAGTGACGGTTTGAAGTACCTTCAGTTTACTTTGTAAAACCTAGTTGGAGCTATTACCTACCCATATATATGCATGGAATCTACTTTGCAACTGAATGAAACTTTGTGTTCATAACAAGATATATGAAGGACGGCATTCACACACACTTATCTCTCAGAACAGAGCATGTGGAGAGACGTTCGTTCATCTAGCACAAAGGGAATGATTTGCAAGAGAAACTTTTAGAAAGTTTTCTCAGTCTGTTTCCTAGTGCCGGGTAGAAGTTTCTGCAGTTAACATTGTAAAACCTAGTTGGACCATGTAACTACCCGTATATATGCATGGGGTGTAGTTTGCACCTGAATGAAACTTTGTTTTCATAACAAAATATATGAAGTACGGCTTTCGCACACACTTATCTCTCAGAACTGTGCATGTGGAGAGTCTTTCGTTCATCTAGCACAAAGGGAACGAGTTGCAGGATAAACGTTTTGTCTGGTTTCTCAGTCTGTTTCCTTGTGCCGGTTTGAAGTTCCTGCAATTTTCACTGAAATTCAGTGTTGGAGCTACTACCTACCAACATATATGAATGGAGTGTAGCTTACAACTGAAAAGAATCTTTGTGTTCCCAACAATCTAGGTGAAGTACGGCTTTCACAAACACATTATCTCTGAGAACTCAGCATTTGGGGAGAAGTTCGTTCATCTAGCACATAGTGAACGGGTTGCAGGGAAATCTTTTACTCTGGTTTCTCTGTCTGTTTCCTAGTGTCGGATTGAAGTTCCTGCAGTATTCACTATAAAAGAGAGTTGGAGCTGATACCTCCCCAGTTATATGGATGGAGTGTAGTTTGCAACTGAAAAGACACTTTGTGTTCCCAAATATTTAGGTGAAGGACGGCTTTCACACAAATTTCTCTCAGAAATGAGCATGTGGAGAGACGTTCATTCAACAAGCACAAAGGGAACGGTTTGCAGGAGAATCTTTTAGTCTGGTTTCTCAGCCTTTTTCCTAGTGCCGGTTTGAATTTCCTGCAGTTTTCACTGTAAAACCGAGTTGGAGCTAGTACCACCCTATATATATATAGATGCATTGTAGTTTGCAACTGAATAGAAACTTTGTTTTCCCTACAAGCTTGGTGAAGGAAGGCTTTCACACACACTTAACTCTCAGAACTGAGCATGTGGAGAGACGTTCGTTCATCTAGCACAAAGGGAACGGGTTGCAGGAGTAACATTTACTCTGGTTTCTCAGTCCGTTTCCTAGTGCAGGTTTGAATTTCCTGCAGTTTTCACTGTAACACCGTGTTGGAGCTACTACCTCCCCATATATATGGATGGATTGTACTTTTCAACTGAAAGAAACTTTGTGTTCATAACAAAATATATGAAGGAAGGCTTCCTCACACTATTATCTCTCAGAATTGAGCATGTGGAGGGACGTTCGTTCATCTAGCACAAAGGGAACCGGTTGCAGGAGAAACTTTTAATCTGGTTTCTCAGTCTGTTTCCTAGTGCCGATAAGAAGTTCCTGCAATTTTCAATTTAAAAGTGATTTGGAACTAATATATCCCCATATAAATGGATGGAGTGTAGTTTGCAACTGAAAAGAAACTTTGTGTTCCCAACAAGCTAGGTGAAGGTCGGCTTTCATACACAATTATATCTCTGAAATGAGCATGTGGGGAGACGTTCATTCATCTAGCACAAAGGGAACGGTTTTCAGGAGAAACTTTTAGTCTGTTTTCTCAGTCTGTATCCTAGTGCCGTTTTGAAGTTCCTGCAATTTTCACTGTAAAAGCTTTTTGGATCTACTACATCCCCATATATATGGATGGTGTGTAGTTTACAACTGAAAAGTCTCTTTGTGTTCCCAAGAAGATAGGTGAAACAAGGCTTTAACACAAAATATCTCTCAGAACTGAGCATGTGGAGAGACGTATGTTCATGTAGCAGAAAGGGAACAGGTTGCAATGGAAACGTTTAATCTGATTTCTCAGTCTGTTTCCTTGTGCCGTTTTGAAGTTCCTGCCATTTTCACTGAAATTCAGTGTTTGAGCTACTACCTACCCACATATATGGATGGAGTGTAGTTTACAACTGGAAAGAAACTTTGTGTTCCCAACATTCTAGGTGAAGGACGGCTTTCACAAACACATTATCTCTGAGAATTGAGCATTTGGAGAGAATTTCATTCATCTAGCACATAGAGAACGGGTTGCAGGAGAATCTTTTAGTCTGGTTTCTCAGCCTTTTTCCTAGTGCCGGTTTGAATTTCCTGCAGTTTTCACTGTAAAACCGAGTTGGAGCTAGTACCAACATATATATATAGATGCATTGTAGTTTGCAACTGAATAGAAACTTTGTTTTCCCTACAAGCTTGGTGAAGAAAGGCTTTCACACACACTTAACTCTCAGAACTGAGCATGTGGAGAGACGTTCGTTCATCTAGTACAAAGGGAACGGGTTGCAGGAGAAACTTTTACTCTGGTTTCTCAGTCCGTTTCCTAGTGCAGGTTTGAATTTCCTGCAGTTTTCACTCTAACACCGAGTTGGAGCTACTACCTCCCATTATATATGGATGGATTGTACTTTTCAACTGAAAGAAACTTTGTGTTCATAACAAAATATATGAAGGACGGCTTCCTCACACATTTATCTCTCAGAATTGAGCATGTGGAGGGACGTTCGTTCATCTAGCACAAAGGGTACGGATTGCAGTTGAAAGTTTTAATCTGGTTTCTCAGTCTGTTTCCTAGTGCAGATAAAAAGTTCCTGCAATTTTCAATTAAAAGCGATTTGGAACTTATATATCCCCATATAAATGGATGGAGTGTAGTTTGCAACTGAAAAGAAACTTTGTGTTCCCAACAAGCTAGGTGAAGTTCGGCTTTCATACACATTAATATCTCTGAAATGAGCATGTGGGGAGACGTTCATTCATCTAGCACAAAGGGAACGGTTTTGAGGAGAAACCTTTAGTCTGTTTTCTCAGTCTGTATCCTAGTGCCGGTTTGATGTTCCTGCAATTTTCACTGTAAAAGTGATTTGGATCTACTACATCCCCATATAAATGGACGGTGTGTCGGTTACAACTGAAAAGACTCTTTGTGTTCCCAAGAATATAGGTGAAACACGGCTTTCACACACAATATCTCTCAGAAATGAGCATGTGGAGAGACGTTCGTTCATGTAGCACAAAGGGAACAGGTTGCAATGGAAACGTTTAATCTGATTTCTCAGTCTGTTTCCTTGTGCCGTTTTGAAGTTCCTGCCATTTTCACTGAAATTCAGTGTTGGAGCTAGTACCTACCCACATTTATGGATGGAGTGTAGCTTACAACTTAAAAGAAACTTTGTGTTCTCAACAATCTAGATGAAGGACGGCTTTCACAAACACATTATCTCTGAGAAGTGAACATTTGGAGAGAATTTCGTTCATCTAGCACATAGAGAACGTGTTGCATGAGAATTTTTACTCTGGTTTCTCAGTCTGTTTCTTAGTGCCAGTTTGAAGTTCCTGCAGTTTTCACTGTAAAATCGATTTGGAGCTAGTACCTCCCCATATAAATGGATGGAGTGTTGTTTGCAACAGAAAAGAAACTTTGTGTGCCCAACAAGCTATATGAAGGACGGCATTCACAAACAATTATCTCTCAGAACTGAGCTAGTGGAGCGACTTTCATTCATTTAGCACAAAAGGAACGGGTTGCAGGAGAAACAATTTTTCTGGTTTCTCAGTCTGTTACCTAGTGCTGGATTGAAGTTCATACAGTTTTCACTGTAAAACAGAGTTGGGGCTATTACCTCCCTATATAGATGGATGGAGTGTAGTTTGCAAAAGAAAAGACACTTTGTGTTCCCAACAAGCTAGGTAGAGGACAGCTTTCACACACACTTATATCTATGAAATGAGCATGTGTAGAGACATTCGTTCATCTAGCACAAAGGGAACGTTTAGCAGGAGAAAATTCTAGCCTGGTTTCCCAGTCTGTTTCCTAGCGCCGTTTGGATGTTCCTGCAATTTTCACTGTAAAAGCGATTTGGAGCTAGTTCAACCCCATATATATAGATGGAGTGTAGTTTGCAACTGAATGAAACTATGTGTTCATAAAAAGATATATGAATGACGGCATTCACACACACTTATCTCTCAGATCAGAGCATGTGGAGAGACGTTCGTTCATCTAGAAGAAGGGAAAAGTTTGCAGGGAAACTTTTAGTCTGGTTTCTCAGTCTGTTTCCTAGTACCGGTTAGAAGTTCCTGCAGTTTACATTGTAAAACCTAGTTGGAGCTAGTACCTACCCATATATATGCATGGAGTGTAGTTTGCAACTGAATAAAACTTTGTGTTCATAAAAAGATATATGAAGGACGGCATTCACACACACTTATCTCTCAGAACTGAGCATGTGGTGAGACGTTCGTTCATCTAGCACAACGGGAACGGGTTGCAGGAGAAAGTTTTAGTCTGGTTTCCCGGTCTGTTTCTTAATACCGCTTTCTAGTTCCTGCATTTTTCACTTTAAATCCGATTTGGAGCTTGTACTACAACTATACATATTGATTCAGTGTAGTTTGCAACTGAAAAGAAACTTTGTGTTCCCAAGAAGCTAGATGAATGACAGCTTTCACAAACAATTACCTCTCAGAACAGAGATAGTGGAGAGACTTTCGTTTATCTAGCACAAAAGGAACGGGATGCAGGGAAACTTTTAGTCTGGTTTCTTAGTCTGTTTCCTAGTGCCGGTTTGTTTTTCCTGCAGTTTTCACTGTAAAACCGAGTTGGAGCTAGTAACTCCCCATATATATGGATGGAGTGTTGTATGCAACTGAAAAGAACCTTTGTGTTCCCAACAATCTAGATGAAGGACGGCTTTCACAAACATATTATCTCTCAGAATGAGCATTTGGAGAGAAGTTCGTTCATCAAGCACGTAGTGAACGGGTTGCTGGAGAAACTTTTACTATGGTTTCTCAGTCTGTTTCCTAATGCCGGTTTCATGTTCCTGCAATTTTCGATTTGGAGCTAGTACCTCCCCATATATATGGATGGAGTGTAGTATGCAACTGAACAGACACTTGTGTTCCCAACTATTTAGTTGAAGTTCGGCTTTCACACACAGTTATCTCTCTGAAATAAGCATGTTGATAGACGTTCGTTCAACTAGCACAAAGGGAAGGATTTGCAGGATAAAATTTTAGTGTGGTTCTCAGTCTGTTTCCTAGAGCCGGTTTGAATTTCCTGCAGTTTTCACTGTAAAACCAAGTTGGATGTAGTACTTCCCCAAATATATGGATGGAGTGTAGTTTGCAACTGAAAAGAAACTCTGTTTTCCCAACAAGCTAGGTGAAGGACGGCTTTCACACACACTTATCTCTCAGAACTGAGCATGTTGAGAGACGTTCGTTCAACTATCACAAAGGGATCGGGTGGCAGGATAAACAATTTGTCTTGTTTCTCATTCTGTTTCCTAGTGCCGTTTTGAAGTACCTTCATTTGTCACTGAAATACAGAGTTGGAGTTAGAAGTTAAGCATATATATGGATGGAGTGTAGTTTGCATATGAAAAGAAACTTATTTTTCTCTACAATATAGTTGAAGTACGCCTTTCACACACACATATCTCTAAGAACTGAGCATGTGGAGAGAAGTTCGTTCATCTAGCACAAATGGAACTGTTTGCAGGAGAAAATTTTAGTCTGGATTTTCAGTCTGTTTCCTAGGGCTGGTTTGAATTTCCTGCAGGTTTCACTGTAAAATTGATTTTAAGCTGGTACCTCCCCATATATATCGATGGAGTGTAGCTTGCAACTGAAAAGAAACTTTGTGTTCCCAACAAGGTAGGTGAAGGACGGCTTTCACACACACTTTTCTCTCAGAACTGAGCATGTGGAGAGACTTTCGTTCATCTAGCACAAAAGGAAAGTTTTGCAGTAGAAACATTCTTTGTGGATTCTCAGTCCATATCCTTTTGCTGGTTTGAAGATCCTGCAGTTTTCACTGTAAAACCGAATTGGAGCTTTTACATGACCATATATATGGATGGAATGTAGTTTGCAACTGAGAAAAAACTTTGTTTTCCAAACAAGATAGAGGAAGTATGGCTTTCACACACACTTATCTCTCAGAAATGAGCATGTGGAGAGACGTTTTTTCATCTAGCACAAAGGGAACGGTTTGCAGGAGAAACTTTTACTCTGTTTTCTCAGTCTGTTTCCTAGTGACGGTTTGAAGTTCTTTCAGTTTACATTGTAAAACCTAGTTGGAGTTAGTACCTCCCCATATATATGGATGGAGTGATGTTTGAACTGAAAAGAAACTTTGTGTTCCCAACAATCTAGGTGAAGGACGGCCTTCACAAGCACATTATCTCTCAGAACTGAGCATTTGGAGAGAAGTTCGTTCATTTAGCACGTAGTGAACGGGTTGCAGGAGAAACTTTTACTATGGTTTCTCAGTCTGTTTCCTAGTGCCGGTTTCATGTTCCTGCAGTTTTCACTGTAAAACAGATTTGGAGCTAGTACCTACCCATATATATACAGATGGAGGTTAGTTGGCAACTGAATAGAAACTTTGTGTTCCCTACAAACTTGGTGAAGTTAGGCTTTCACACACACTTATCTCTCAGAACTGAGCATGTGGACAGACGTTCGTTCATCTAGCACAAAGGGAAAGCGTTGCAGGTGAAACTTTTACTCTGGTTTCTCAGTCGGTTTCCTAGTGCCGGTTTGAAGTTCCTGCAGTTTTCACTGTAAAACGGAGTTGGAGCTAGTACCTCCCCATATGTATGGATGGAGTGTAGTTTGCATCTGAAAAGAAACTATTTGTGCCCAACTAGCTAGGTGAAGTACGGCTTTCACACACACTTATCTCTCAGAACTGAGCATGTGGACAGACGTTCGTTCATCTAGCACAAAGGGAAAGGGTTGCAGGTGAAACTTTTACTCTGGTTTCTCAGTCTGTTTCCTAGTGCCGGTTAGATGTTCCTGCAAATTTCACTGTAAAAGAGCTTTGGAGATTGTACCTCCCCATATATATGGATGGATTGTAGTTTGCAACTGAAGAGACACTTTGTTTCCCCAACTCTTTATTTGAAGAACGGCTTTCACACACAGTTATCTCTCAGAAATGAGCATGTGGAGTTACGTTCGTTCAACTAGCACAAAGGGAACGGGTAGCAGGGGAAACTTCAGTCTGGATTCTCAGTCTGTTTCCTAGTGCTTGTTTGAAGTTCCTGCAGTTTTCACTGTAAAACCGAGTTGGAGCTAGTACTTACCCATATATATGGATGGATTCTATTTTGAAACTGAAAGAAAATTTGTGTTCATATCATGCTATTGGGAGGACGGCTTTCACACACACTTATCTCTCAGAACTGATCATGTTGGGAGACTTTCATTCAACTAGCACAAAGGGAATGATTTGCAAAAGAAACTTTTAGAATGTTTTCTCAGTCTGTTCCCTAGTGCCGGGTAGAAGATTCTGCAGTTAACATTGTAAAACCTAGTTGGACCTTGTACCTACCCATATATATGCATGGGGTGTAGTATGCACCTGAATGAAACTTTGTTTTCATAAGAAAATATATGAAGTACGGCTTTCACACACACTTATCTCTCAGAACTGAGCATGTGGTGAGACGTTCGTTCATCTAGCACATATGGAACGGGTTGCAGGAGAAACTTTTAGTCTGGTTTCTCAGTCTGTTTCCTAGTGCCGGGTAGAAGTTCCTGTACTTTTCACTGTAAAACAGAGTTGGAGCTCGTACCTCCCCATATATATGGATGCAGAGTAGTTTGCAACTGAAAGACACTTTGTGTTCCCAAAAAGCTAGGTGAAGTACGGCTTACATACAAACATATATCTCTGAAATGATCATGTGGAGAGACGTTGGTTCATCTAGCACAAAGGGAACGGTTTACAGGGGAAAACATTAGTCTGGTTTCTCAGTTTGTTTCCTAGTGCTGGGTTGAATTTCTTGATGTATTCACTGTAAATCCTAGATGGAGCTTGTACCTCCCCATTTATATGGCTGTTGTGCAGATTGCAACTGAAAGAAACTTTGTTATCCGAAAAAGCTTGCGGAAGGACGGCTTGCACACACAATTATCTCTCAGAACAGAGCATGTGGAGAGCCGTTCGTTCATCTAGCTCAAAGTGAACTTGTTGCAGGGGAAACTTTCAGTCTGGTTTCTCAGTCTGTTTCCTAGTGCCGGATTGAAGTTCCTGCAATTTTCACTGCAAAAGCGATTTGGAGCTACTACCTCCCCATATATATGGATGGAGTGTAGATTGCAACCGAAAAGAAACTTTGTGTTCCCAAGAAGCTAGGTGAAGAACGGCTTTCACACACATTTATCTCTCAGAACAGAGCATGTGGAGAGTCTTTCGTTCATCTAGCACAAAGGGAACGAGTTGCAGGATAAACGTTTTGTCTGGTTTCTCAGTCTGTTTCCTTGTGCCGGTTTGAAGTTCCTGCAATTTTCACTGAAATTCAGTGTTGGAGCTAGTACCTACCAACATATATGAATGGAGTGTAGCTTACAACTGAAAAGAAATTTTGTGTTCCCAACAATCTAGGTGAAGTACGGCTTTCACAAACACATTATCTCTGAGAACTCAGCATTTGGAGAGAAGTTCGTTCATCTAGCACATAGTGAACGGGTTGCAGAGAAAACTTTTACTCTGGTTTCTCAGTCTGTTTCCTAGTGTCGGATTGAAGTTCCTGCAGTATTCACTATAAAACAGTGTTGGAGCTGATACCTCCCCAGTTATATGGATGGAGTGTAGTTTGCAACTGAAAAGACTCTTTGTGTTCCCAAATATTTAAGTAAAGGACGGCTTTCACACAAACTTCTCTCAGAAATGAGCATGTGGAGAGACGTTCATTCAACAAGCACAAAGGGAACGGTTTGCAGGAGAAACTTTAATCTGGTTTCTCAGCCTTTTTCCTAGTGCCGGTTTGAATTTCCTGCAGTTTTCACTGTAAAACCGAGTTGGAGCTAGTATCACCCTATATATATATAGATGCATTGTAGTTTGCAACTGAATAGAAACTTTGTTTTCCCTACAAGCTTGGTGAAGGAAGGCTTTCACACACACTTAACTCTCAGAACTGAGCATGTGGAGAGACGTTCGTTCATCTAGCACAAAGGGAACGGGTTGCAGGAGAAACTTTTACTCTGGTTTCTCAGTCCGTTTCCTAGTGCAGGTTTGAATTTCCTGCAGTTTTCACTGTAACACCGTGTTGGAGCTACTACCTCCCCATATATATGGATGGATTGTACTTTTCAACTGAAAGAAACTTTGTGTTCATAACAAAATATATGAAGGAAGGCTTCCTCACACTATTATCTCTCAGAATTGAGCATGTGGAGGGACGTTCGTTCATCTAGCACAAAGGGAACCGTTTGCAGGAGAAACTTTTAATCTGGTTTCTCAGTCTGTTTCCTAGTGCCGATAAGAAGTTCCTGCAATTTTCAATTTAAAAGTGATTTGGAACTAATATATCCCCATATAAATGGATGGAGTGTAGTTTGCAACTGAAAAGAAACTTTGTGTTCCCAACAAGCTAGGTGAATGTCGGCTATCATACACAATTATATCTCTGAAATGAGCATGTGGGGAGACGTTCATTCATCTAGCACAAAGGGAACGATTTTCAGGAGAAACTTTTAGTCTGTTTTCTCAGTCTGTATCCTAGTGCCGGTTTGAAGTTCCTGCAATTTTCACTGTAAAAGTTTTTGGATCTACTACATCCCCATATATATGGATGGTGTGTAGTTTACAACTGAAAAGAATATTTGTGTTCCCAAAAAGATAGGTGAAGGACGGTTTTAACACACAATATCTCTCAGAACTGAGCATTTGGAGAGACGTTCGTTCATCTAGCACAAAGGGAACAGGTTGCAAGGGAAACGTTTAATCTGATTTCTCAGTCTGTTTCCTTGTGCCGTTTTGAAGTTCCTGCCATTTTCACTGAAATTCAGTGTTTGAGCTACTACCTACCCACATATATGGATAGAGTGTAGCTTACAACTGGAAAGAAACTTTGTGTTCCCAAAAATCTAGGTGAAGGACGGCTTTCACAAATACATTATCTCTGAGAATTGAGCATTTGGAGAGAATTTCGTTCATCTAGCACATAGAGAACGGGTTGCAGGGAATTTTTACTCTGGTTTCTCAGTCTATTTCTTAGTGCCGTTTTGAAGTTCCTGCAGTTTTCACTGTTAAATCGATTTGTAGCTAGTACCTCCCCATATATATGGATGGAGTGTTGTTTGCAACAGAAAAGAAACTTTGTGTGCCCAACAAGCTATGTGAAGGACGGCTTTCACACACAATTATCTCTCAGAACTGAGCTACTGGAGCGACATTCTTTCATTTAGCACAAAAGGAACGGGATGCAGGAGAAACTTTTATTCTGGTTACTCAGTCTTTTTCGTAGTGCCGGTTTCAATTTCCTTCAGTTTTCACTGTAAACCCGAGTTGGAGTTAGTACCAATCCATCTATAAGAATGGAGTGTAGTTTGCAACTGATTAGAAACTATGTGTTACATACAAGCTTGTTGAAGGAAGGCTTTCACACACACTTATCTCTCATGCCTGAGCATGTGTAGAGACTTTCGTTCATCTAGCCAAAAGGGAACGGGTTGCAGGAGAAAGTTTAAGTGTGTTTTCTCAGTCTGTTTCTTAGTGCTGGTATGAAGTTCCTGCAGTTTTCACTGTAAAACTGAGTTGGACCTAGTACCTCCCCATATAAATGGATGGAGTGTTGTTTGCAACAGAAAAGAAACTATTTGTGCCCAACAAGCTATATGAAGGACGGCATTCACAAACAATTATCTCTCAGAACTGAGCTAGTGGAGCGACTTTCATTCATTTAGCACAAAAGGAACGGGTTGCAGGAGAAACAATTTTTCTGGTTTCTCAGTCTGTTACCTAGTGCTGGATTGAAGTTCATACAGTTTTCACTGTAAAACAGAGTTGGGGCTATTACCTCCCTATATAGATGGATGGAGTGTAGTTTGCAAAAGAAAAGACACTTTGTGTTCCCAACAAGCTAGGTAGAGTACAGCTTTCACACACACTTATATCTATGAAATGAGCATGTGTAGAGACATTCGTTCATCTAGCACAAAGGGAACGTTTAGCAGGAGAAAATTCTAGCCTGGTTTCCCAGTCTGTTTCCTAGCGCCGTTTGGATGTTCCTGCAATTTTCACTGTAAAAGCGATTTGGAGCTAGTTCAACCCCATATATATAGATGGAGTGTAGTTTGCAACTGAATGAAACTATGTGTTCATAAAAAGATATATGAATGACGGCATTCACACACACTTATCTCTCAGATCAGAGCATGTGGAGAGACGTTCGTTCATCTAGAAGAAGGGAAAAGTTTGCAGGGAAACTTTTAGTCTGGTTTCTCAGTCTGTTTCCTAGTACCGGTTAGAAGTTCCTGCAGTTTACATTGTAAAACCTAGTTGGAGCTAGTACCTACCCATATATATGCATGGAGTGTAGTTTGCAACTGAATAAAACTTTGTGTTCATAAAAAGATATATGAAGGACGGCATTCACACACACTTATCTCTCAGAACTGAGCATGTGGTGAGACGTTCGTTCATCTAGCACAACGGGAACGGGTTGCAGGAGAAAGTTTTAGTCTGGTTTCCCGGTCTGTTTCTTAATACCGCTTTCTAGTTCCTGCATTTTTCACTTTAAATCCGATTTGGAGCTTGTACTACAACTATACATATTGATTCAGTGTAGTTTGCAACTGAAAAGAAACTTTGTGTTCCCAAGAAGCTAGATGAATGACAGCTTTCACAAACAATTACCTCTCAGAACAGAGATAGTGGAGAGACTTTCGTTTATCTAGCACAAAAGGAACGGGATGCAGGGAAACTTTTAGTCTGGTTTCTTAGTCTGTTTCCTAGTGCCGGTTTGTTTTTCCTGCAGTTTTCACTGTAAAACCGAGTTGGAGCTAGTAACTCCCCATATATATGGATGGAGTGTTGTATGCAACTGAAAAGAACCTTTGTGTTCCCAACAATCTAGATGAAGGACGGCTTTCACAAACATATTATCTCTCAGAACTGAGCATTTGGAGAGAAGTTCGTTCATCAAGCACGTAGTGAACGGGTTGCTGGAGAAACTTTTACTATGGTTTCTCAGTCTGTTTCCTAATGCCGGTTTCATGTTCCTGCAATTTTTGATTTGGAGCTAGTACCTCCCCATATATATGGATGGAGTGTAGTATGCAACTGAACAGACACTTGTGTTCCCAACTATTTAGTTGAAGTTCGGCTTTCACACACAGTTATCTCTCTGAAATAAGCATGTTGATAGACGTTCGTTCAACTAGCACAAAGGGAAGGATTTGCAGGATAAAATTTTAGTGTGGTTCTCAGTCTGTTTCCTAGAGCCGGTTTGAATTTCCTGCAGTTTTCACTGTAAAACCAAGTTGGATGTAGTACTTCCCCAAATATATGGATGGAGTGTAGTTTGCAACTGAAAAGAAACTCTGTTTTCCCAACAAGCTAGGTGAAGGACGGCTTTCACACACACTTATCTCTCAGAACTGAGCATGTTGAGAGACGTTCGTTCAACTATCACAAAGGGATCGGGTGGCAGGATAAACAATTTGTCTTGTTTCTCATTCTGTTTCCTAGTGCCGTTTTGAAGTACCTTCATTTGTCACTGAAATACAGAGTTGGAGTTAGAAGTTAAGCATATATATGGATGGAGTGTAGTTTGCATATGAAAAGAAACTTATTTTTCTCTACAATATAGTTGAAGTACGCCTTTCACACACACATATCTCTAAGAACTGAGCATGTGGAGAGAAGTTCGTTCATCTAGCACAAATGGAACTGTTTGCAGGAGAAAATTTTAGTCTGGATTTTCAGTCTGTTTCCTAGGGCTGGTTTGAATTTCCTGCAGGTTTCACTGTAAAATTGATTTTAAGCTGGTACCTCCCCATATATATCGATGGAGTGTAGCTTGCAACTGAAAAGAAACTTTGTGTTCCCAACAAGGTAGGTGAAGGACGGCTTTCACACACACTTTTCTCTCAGAACTGAGCATGTGGAGAGACTTTCGTTCATCTAGCACAAAAGGAAAGTTTTGCAGTAGAAACATTCTTTGTGGATTCTCAGTCCATATCCTTTTGCTGGTTTGAAGATCCTGCAGTTTTCACTGTAAAACCGAATTGGAGCTTTTACATGACCATATATATGGATGGAATGTAGTTTGCAACTGAGAAAAAACTTTGTTTTCCAAACAAGATAGAGGAAGTATGGCTTTCACACACACTTATCTCTCAGAAATGAGCATGTGGAGAGACGTTTTTTCATCTAGCACAAAGGGAACGGTTTGCAGGAGAAACTTTTACTCTGTTTTCTCAGTCTGTTTCCTAGTGACGGTTTGAAGTTCTTTCAGTTTACATTGTAAAACCTAGTTGGAGTTAGTACCTCCCCATATATATGGATGGAGTGATGTTTGAACTGAAAAGAAACTTTGTGTTCCCAACAATCTAGGTGAAGGACGGCCTTCACAAGCACATTATCTCTCAGAACTGAGCATTTGGAGAGAAGTTCGTTCATTTAGCACGTAGTGAACGGGTTGCAGGAGAAACTTTTACTATGGTTTCTCAGTCTGTTTCCTAGTGCCGGTTTCATGTTCCTGCAGTTTTCACTGTAAAACAGATTTGGAGCTAGTACCTACCCATATATATACAGATGGAGGTTAGTTGGCAACTGAATAGAAACTTTGTGTTCCCTACAAACTTGGTGAAGTTAGGCTTTCACACACACTTATCTCTCAGAACTGAGCATGTGGACAGACGTTCGTTCATCTAGCACAAAGGGAAAGCGTTGCAGGTGAAACTTTTACTCTGGTTTCTCAGTCGGTTTCCTAGTGCCGGTTTGAAGTTCCTGCAGTTTTCACTGTAAAACGGAGTTGGAGCTAGTACCTCCCCATATGTATGGATGGAGTGTAGTTTGCATCTGAAAAGAAACTATTTGTGCCCAACTAGCTAGGTGAAGTACGGCTTTCACACACACTTATCTCTCAGAACTGAGCATGTGGACAGACGTTCGTTCATCTAGCACAAAGGGAAAGGGTTGCAGGTGAAACTTTTACTCTGGTTTCTCAGTCTGTTTCCTAGTGCCGGTTAGATGTTCCTGCAAATTTCACTGTAAAAGAGATTTGGAGATTGTACCTCCCCATATATATGGATGGATTGTAGTTTGCAACTGAAGAGACACTTTGTTTCCCCAACTCTTTATTTGAAGAACGGCTTTCACACACAGTTATCTCTCAGAAATGAGCATGTGGAGATACGTTCGTTCAACTAGCACAAAGGGAACGGGTAGCAGGGGAAACTTCAGTCTGGATTCTCAGTCTGTTTCCTAGTGCTTGTTTGAAGTTCCTGCAGTTTTCACTGTAAAACCGAGTTGGAGCTAGTACTTACCCATATATATGGATGGATTCTATTTTGAAACTGAAAGAAAATTTGTGTTCATATCATGCTATTGGGAGGACGGCTTTCACACACACTTATCTCTCAGAACTGAGCATGTTGGGAGACTTTCATTCAACTAGCACAAAGGGAATGATTTGCAAAAGAAACTTTTAGAATGTTTTCTCAGTCTGTTTCCTAGTGCCGGGTAGAAGATTCTGCAGTTAACATTGTAAAACCTAGTTGGACCTTGTACCTACCCATATATGCATGGGGTGTAGTATGCACCTGAATGAAACTTTGTTTTCATAAGAAAATATATGAAGTACGGCTTTCACACACACTTATCTCTCAGAACTGAGCATGTGGTGAGACGTTCGTTCATCTAGCACATATGGAACGGGTTGCAGGAGAAACTTTTAGTCTGGTTTCTCAGTCTGTTTCCTAGTGCCGGGTAGAAGTTCCTGTACTTTTCACTGTAAAACAGAGTTGGAGCTCGTACCTCCCCATATATATGGATGCAGAGTAGTTTGCAACTGAAAGACACTTTGTGTTCCCAAAAAGCTAGGTGAAGTACGGCTTACATACAAACATATATCTCTGAAATGATCATGTAGAGAGACGTTGGTTCATCTAGCACAAAGGGAACGGTTTACAGGGGAAAACATTAGTCTGGTTTCTCAGTTTGTTTCCTAGTGCTGGGTTGAATTTCTTGATGTATTCACTGTAAATCCTAGATGGAGCTTGTACCTCCCCATTTATATGGCTGTTGTGCAGATTGCAACTGAAAGAAACTTTGTTATCCGAAAAAGCTTGCGGAAGGACGGCTTGCACACACAATTATCTCTCAGAACAGAGCATGTGGAGAGCCGTTCGTTCATCTAGCTCAAAGTGAACTTGTTGCAGGGGAAACTTTCAGTCTGGTTTCTCAGTCTGTTTCCTAGTGCCGGATTGAAGTTCCTGCAATTTTCACTGCAAAAGCGATTTGGAGCTACTACCTCCCCATATATATGGATGGAGTGTAGATTGCAACTGAAAAGAAACTTTGTGTTCCCAAGAAGCTAGGTGAAGAACGGCTTTCACACACATTTATCTCTCAGAACAGAGCATGTGGAGAGTCTTTCGTTCATCTAGCACAAAGGGAACGAGTTGCAGGATAAACGTTTTGTCTGGTTTCTCAGTCTGTTTCCTTGTGCCGGTTTGAAGTTCCTGCAATTTTCACTGAAATTCAGTGTTGGAGCTAGTACCTACCAACATATATGAATGGAGTGTAGCTTACAACTGAAAAGAAATTTTGTGTTCCCAACAATCTAGGTGAAGTACGGCTTTCACAAACACATTATCTCTGAGAACTCAGCATTTGGAGAGAAGTTCGTTCATCTAGCACATAGTGAACGGGTTGCAGAGAAAACTTTTACTCTGGTTTCTCAGTCTGTTTCCTAGTGTCGGATTGAAGTTCCTGCAGTATTCACTATAAAACAGTGTTGGAGCTGATACCTCCCCAGTTATATGGATGGAGTGTAGTTTGCAACTGAAAAGACTCTTTGTGTTCCCAAATATTTAAGTAAAGGACGGCTTTCACACAAACTTCTCTCAGAAATGAGCATGTGGAGAGACGTTCATTCAACAAGCACAAAGGGAACGGTTTGCAGGAGAAACTTTAATCTGGTTTCTCAGCCTTTTTCCTAGTGCCGGTTTGAATTTCCTGCAGTTTTCACTGTAAAACCGAGTTGGAGCTAGTATCACCCTATATATATATAGATGCATTGTAGTTTGCAACTGAATAGAAACTTTGTTTTCCCTACAAGCTTGGTGAAGGAAGGCTTTCACACACACTTAACTCTCAGAACTGAGCATGTGGAGAGACGTTCGTTCATCTAGCACAAAGGGAACGGGTTGCAGGAGAAACTTTTACTCTGGTTTCTCAGTCCGTTTCCTAGTGCAGGTTTGAATTTCCTGCAGTTTTCACTGTAACACCGTGTTGGAGCTACTACCTCCCCATATATATGGATGGATTGTACTTTTCAACTGAAAGAAACTTTGTGTTCATAACAAAATATATGAAGGAAGGCTTCCTCACACTATTATCTCTCAGAATTGAGCATGTGGAGGGACGTTCGTTCATCTAGCACAAAGGGAACCGTTTGCAGGAGAAACTTTTAATCTGGTTTCTCAGTCTGTTTCCTAGTGCCGATAAGAAGTTCCTGCAATTTTCAATTTAAAAGTGATTTGGAACTAATATATCCCCATATAAATGGATGGAGTGTAGTTTGCAACTGAAAAGAAACTTTGTGTTCCCAACAAGCTAGGTGAATGTCGGCTATCATACACAATTATATCTCTGAAATGAGCATGTGGGGAGACGTTCATTCATCTAGCACAAAGGGAACGATTTTCAGGAGAAACTTTTAGTCTGTTTTCTCAGTCTGTATCCTAGTGCCGGTTTGAAGTTCCTGCAATTTTCACTGTAAAAGTTTTTGGATCTACTACATCCCCATATATATGGATGGTGTGTAGTTTACAACTGAAAAGAATATTTGTGTTCCCAAAAAGATAGGTGAAGGACGGTTTTAACACACAATATCTCTCAGAACTGAGCATTTGGAGAGACGTTCGTTCATCTAGCACAAAGGGAACAGGTTGCAAGGGAAACGTTTAATCTGATTTCTCAGTCTGTTTCCTTGTGCCGTTTTGAAGTTCCTGCCATTTTCACTGAAATTCAGTGTTTGAGCTACTACCTACCCACATATATGGATAGAGTGTAGCTTACAACTGGAAAGAAACTTTGTGTTCCCAAAAATCTAGGTGAAGGACGGCTTTCACAAATACATTATCTCTGAGAATTGAGCATTTGGAGAGAATTTCGTTCATCTAGCACATAGAGAACGGGTTGCAGGGAATTTTTACTCTGGTTTCTCAGTCTATTTCTTAGTGCCGTTTTGAAGTTCCTGCAGTTTTCACTGTTAAATCGATTTGTAGCTAGTACCTCCCCATATATATGGATGGAGTGTTGTTTGCAACAGAAAAGAAACTTTGTGTGCCCAACAAGCTATGTGAAGGACGGCTTTCACACACAATTATCTCTCAGAACTGAGCTACTGGAGCGACATTCTTTCATCTAGCACAAAAGGAACGGGATGCAGGAGAAACTTTTACTCTGGTTACTCAGTCTTTTTCGTAGTGCCGGTTTCAATTTCCTTCAGTTTTCACTGTAAACCCGAGTTGGAGTTAGTACCAATCCATCTATAAGAATGGAGTGTAGTTTGCAACTGAATAGAAACTATGTGTTACATACAAGCTTGTTGAAGGAAGGCTTTCACACACACTTATCTCTCATGCCTGAGCATGTGTAGAGACGTTCGTTCATCTAGCCAAAAGGGAACGGGTTGCAGGAGAAAGTTTAAGTGTGTTTTCTCAGTCTGTTTCTTAGTGCCGGTTTGAAGTTCCTGCAGATTTCACTGTAAAACTGAGTTGGACCTAGTACCTCCCCATATAAATGGATGGAGTGTTGTTTGCAACAGAAAAGAAACTTTGTGTGCCCAACAAGCTATATGAAGGACGGCATTCACAAACAATTATCTCTCAGAACTGAGCTAGTGGAGCGACTTTCATTCATTTAGCACAAAAGGAACGGGTTGCAGGAGAAACAATTTTTCTGGTTTCTCAGTCTGTTACCTAGTGCTGGATTGAAGTTCATACAGTTTTCACTGTAAAACAGAGTTGGGGCTATTACCTCCCTATATAGATGGATGGAGTGTAGTTTGCAAAAGAAAAGACACTTTGTGTTCCCAACAAGCTAGGTAGAGGACAGCTTTCACACACACTTATATCTATGAAATGAGCATGTGTAGAGACATTCGTTCATCTAGCACAAAGGGAACGTTTAGCAGGAGAAAATTCTAGCCTGGTTTCCCAGTCTGTTTCCTAGCGCCGTTTGGATGTTCCTGCAATTTTCACTGTAAAAGTGATTTGGAGCTAGTTCAACCCCATATTTATAGAAGGAGTGTAGTTTGCAACTGAATGAAACTATGTGTTCATAAAAAGATATATGAATGACGGCATTCACACACACTTATCTCTCAGATCAGAGCATGTGGAGAGACGTTCGTTCATCTAGAAGAAGGGAAAAGTTTGCAGGGAAACTTTTAGTCTGGTTTCTCAGTCTGTTTCCTAGTACCGGTTAGAAGTTCCTGCAGTTTACATTGTAAAACCTAGTTGGAGCTAGTACCTACCCATATATATGCATGGAGTGTAGTTTGCAACTGAATAAAACTTTGTGTTCATAAAAAGATATATGAAGGACGGCATTCACACACACTTATCTCTCAGAACTGAGCATGTGGTGAGACGTTCGTTCATCTAGCACAACGGGAACGGGTTGCAGGAGAAAGTTTTAGTCTGGTTTCCCGGTCTGTTTCTTAATACCGCTTTCTAGTTCCTGCATTTTTCACTTTAAATCCGATTTGGAGCTTGTACTACAACTATACATATTGATTCAGTGTAGTTTGCAACTGAAAAGAAACTTTGTGTTCCCAAGAAGCTAGATGAATGACAGCTTTCACAAACAATTACCTCTCAGAACAGAGATAGTGGAGAGACTTTCGTTTATCTAGCACAAAAGGAACGGGATGCAGGGAAACTTTTAGTCTGGTTTCTTAGTCTGTTTCCTAGTGCCGGTTTGTTTTTCCTGCAGTTTTCACTGTAAAACCGAGTTGGAGCTAGTAACTCCCCATATATATGGATGGAGTGTTGTATGCAACTGAAAAGAACCTTTGTGTTCCCAACAATCTAGATGAAGGACGGCTTTCACAAACATATTATCTCTCAGAACTGAGCATTTGGAGAGAAGTTCGTTCATCAAGCACGTAGTGAACGGGTTGCTGGAGAAACTTTTACTATGGTTTCTCAGTCTGTTTCCTAATGCCGGTTTCATGTTCCTGCAATTTTTGATTTGGAGCTAGTACCTCCCCATATATATGGATGGAGTGTAGTATGCAACTGAACAGACACTTGTGTTCCCAACTATTTAGTTGAAGTTCGGCTTTCACACACAGTTATCTCTCTGAAATAAGCATGTTGATAGACGTTCGTTCAACTAGCACAAAGGGAAGGATTTGCAGGATAAAATTTTAGTGTGGTTCTCAGTCTGTTTCCTAGAGCCGGTTTGAATTTCCTGCAGTTTTCACTGTAAAACCAAGTTGGATGTAGTACTTCCCCAAATATATGGATGGAGTGTAGTTTGCAACTGAAAAGAAACTCTGTTTTCCCAACAAGCTAGGTGAAGGACGGCTTTCACACACACTTATCTCTCAGAACTGAGCATGTTGAGAGACGTTCGTTCAACTATCACAAAGGGATCGGGTGGCAGGATAAACAATTTGTCTTGTTTCTCATTCTGTTTCCTAGTGCCGTTTTGAAGTACCTTCATTTGTCACTGAAATACAGAGTTGGAGTTAGAAGTTAAGCATATATATGGATGGAGTGTAGTTTGCATATGAAAAGAAACTTATTTTTCTCTACAATATAGTTGAAGTACGCCTTTCACACACACATATCTCTAAGAACTGAGCATGTGGAGAGAAGTTCGTTCATCTAGCACAAATGGAACTGTTTGCAGGAGAAAATTTTAGTCTGGATTTTCAGTCTGTTTCCTAGGGCTGGTTTGAATTTCCTGCAGGTTTCACTGTAAAATTGATTTTAAGCTGGTACCTCCCCATATATATCGATGGAGTGTAGCTTGCAACTGAAAAGAAACTTTGTGTTCCCAACAAGGTAGGTGAAGGACGGCTTTCACACACACTTTTCTCTCAGAACTGAGCATGTGGAGAGACTTTCGTTCATCTAGCACAAAAGGAAAGTTTTGCAGTAGAAACATTCTTTGTGGATTCTCAGTCCATATCCTTTTGCTGGTTTGAAGATCCTGCAGTTTTCACTGTAAAACCGAATTGGAGCTTTTACATGACCATATATATGGATGGAATGTAGTTTGCAACTGAGAAAAAACTTTGTTTTCCAAACAAGATAGAGGAAGTATGGCTTTCACACACACTTATCTCTCAGAAATGAGCATGTGGAGAGACGTTTTTTCATCTAGCACAAAGGGAACGGTTTGCAGGAGAAACTTTTACTCTGTTTTCTCAGTCTGTTTCCTAGTGACGGTTTGAAGTTCTTTCAGTTTACATTGTAAAACCTAGTTGGAGTTAGTACCTCCCCATATATATGGATGGAGTGATGTTTGAACTGAAAAGAAACTTTGTGTTCCCAACAATCTAGGTGAAGGACGGCCTTCACAAGCACATTATCTCTCAGAACTGAGCATTTGGAGAGAAGTTCGTTCATTTAGCACGTAGTGAACGGGTTGCAGGAGAAACTTTTACTATGGTTTCTCAGTCTGTTTCCTAGTGCCGGTTTCATGTTCCTGCAGTTTTCACTGTAAAACAGATTTGGAGCTAGTACCTACCCATATATATACAGATGGAGGTTAGTTGGCAACTGAATAGAAACTTTGTGTTCCCTACAAACTTGGTGAAGTTAGGCTTTCACACACACTTATCTCTCAGAACTGAGCATGTGGACAGACGTTCGTTCATCTAGCACAAAGGGAAAGCGTTGCAGGTGAAACTTTTACTCTGGTTTCTCAGTCGGTTTCCTAGTGCCGGTTTGAAGTTCCTGCAGTTTTCACTGTAAAACGGAGTTGGAGCTAGTACCTCCCCATATGTATGGATGGAGTGTAGTTTGCATCTGAAAAGAAACTATTTGTGCCCAACTAGCTAGGTGAAGTACGGCTTTCACACACACTTATCTCTCAGAACTGAGCATGTGGACAGACGTTCGTTCATCTAGCACAAAGGGAAAGGGTTGCAGGTGAAACTTTTACTCTGGTTTCTCAGTCTGTTTCCTAGTGCCGGTTAGATGTTCCTGCAAATTTCACTGTAAAAGAGATTTGGAGATTGTACCTCCCCATATATATGGATGGATTGTAGTTTGCAACTGAAGAGACACTTTGTTTCCCCAACTCTTTATTTGAAGAACGGCTTTCACACACAGTTATCTCTCAGAAATGAGCATGTGGAGATACGTTCGTTCAACTAGCACAAAGGGAACGGGTAGCAGGGGAAACTTCAGTCTGGATTCTCAGTCTGTTTCCTAGTGCTTGTTTGAAGTTCCTGCAGTTTTCACTGTAAAACCGAGTTGGAGCTAGTACTTACCCATATATATGGATGGATTCTATTTTGAAACTGAAAGAAAATTTGTGTTCATATCATGCTATTGGGAGGACGGCTTTCACACACACTTATCTCTCAGAACTGAGCATGTTGGGAGACTTTCATTCAACTAGCACAAAGGGAATGATTTGCAAAAGAAACTTTTAGAATGTTTTCTCAGTCTGTTTCCTAGTGCCGGGTAGAAGATTCTGCAGTTAACATTGTAAAACCTAGTTGGACCTTGTACCTACCCATATATATGCATGGGGTGTAGTATGCACCTGAATGAAACTTTGTTTTCATAAGAAAATATATGAAGTACGGCTTTCACACACACTTATCTCTCAGAACTGAGCATGTGGTGAGACGTTCGTTCATCTAGCACATATGGAACGGGTTGCAGGAGAAACTTTTAGTCTGGTTTCTCAGTCTGTTTCCTAGTGCCGGGTAGAAGTTCCTGTACTTTTCACTGTAAAACAGAGTTGGAGCTCGTACCTCCCCATATATATGGATGCAGAGTAGTTTGCAACTGAAAGACACTTTGTGTTCCCAAAAAGCTAGGTGAAGTACGGCTTACATACAAACATATATCTCTGAAATGATCATGTGGAGAGACGTTGGTTCATCTAGCACAAAGGGAACGGTTTACAGGGGAAAACATTAGTCTGGTTTCTCAGTTTGTTTCCTAGTGCTGGGTTGAATTTCTTGATGTATTCACTGTAAATCCTAGATGGAGCTTGTACCTCCCCATTTATATGGCTGTTGTGCAGATTGCAACTGAAAGAAACTTTGTTATCCGAAAAAGCTTGCGGAAGGACGGCTTGCACACACAATTATCTCTCAGAACAGAGCATGTGGAGAGCCGTTCGTTCATCTAGCTCAAAGTGAACTTGTTGCAGGGGAAACTTTCAGTCTGGTTTCTCAGTCTGTTTCCTAGTGCCGGATTGAAGTTCCTGCAATTTTCACTGAAATTCAGTGTTGGAGCTAGTACCTACCAACATATATGAATGGAGTGTAGCTTACAACTGAAAAGAAATTTTGTGTTCCCAACAATCTAGGTGAAGTACGGCTTTCACAAACACATTATCTCTGAGAACTCAGCATTTGTGGAGAAGTTCGTTCATCTAGCACATAGTGAACGGGTTGCAGAGAAAACTTTTACACTAGTTTCTCAGTCTGTTTCCTAGTGTCGGATTGAAGTTCCTGCAGTATTCACTATAAAACAGTGTTGGAGCTGATATCTCCCCAGTTATATGGATGGAGTGTAGTTTGCAACTGAAAAGACTCTTTGTGTTCCCAAATATTTAAGTAAAGGACGGCTTTCACACAAACTTCTCTCAGAAATGAGCATGTGGAGAGACGTTCATTCAACAAGCACAAAGGGAACGGTTTGCAGGAGAAACTTTAATCTGGTTTCTCAGCCTTTTTCCTAGTGCCGGTTTGAATTTCCTGCAGTTTTCACTGTAAAACCGAGTTGGAGCTAGTATCACCCTATATATATATAGATGCATTGTAGTTTGCAACTGAATAGAAACTTTGTTTTCCCTACAAGCTTGGTGAAGGAAGGCTTTCACACACACTTAACTCTCAGAACTGAGCATGTGGAGAGACGTTCGTTCATCTAGCACAAAGGGAACGGGTTGCAGGAGAAACTTTTACTCTGGTTTCTCAGTCCGTTTCCTAGTGCAGGTTTGAATTTCCTGCAGTTTTCACTGTAACACCGTGTTGGAGCTACTACCTCCCCATATATATGGATGGATTGTACTTTTCAACTGAAAGAAACTTTGTGTTCATAACAAAATATATGAAGGAAGGCTTCCTCACACTATTATCTCTCAGAATTGAGCATGTGGAGGGACGTTCGTTCATCTAGCACAAAGGGAACCGGTTGCAGGAGAAACTTTTAATCTGGTTTCTCAGTCTGTTTCCTAGTGCCGATAAGAAGTTCCTGCAATTTTCAATTTAAAAGTGATTTGGAACTAATATATCCCCATATAAATGGATGGAGTGTAGTTTGCAACTGAAAAGAAACTTTGTGTTCCCAACAAGCTAGGTGAAGGTCGGCTATCATACACAATTATATCTCTGAAATGAGCATGTGGGGAGACGTTCATTCATCTAGCACAAAGGGAACGATTTTCAGGAGAAACTTTTAGTCTGTTTTCTCAGTCTGTATCCTAGTGCCGGTTTGAAGTTCCTGCAATTTTCACTGTAAAAGTTTTGGATCTACTACATCCCCATATATATGGATGGTGTGTAGTTTACAACTGAAAAGAATATTTGTGTTCCCAAAAAGATAGGTGAAGGACGGTTTTAACACACAATATCTCTCAGAACTGAGCATTTGGAGAGACGTTCGTTCATCTAGCACAAAGGGAACAGGTTTGCAAGGGAAACGTTTAATCTGATTTCTCAGTCTGTTTCCTTGTGCCGTTTTGAAGTTCCTGCCATTTTCACTGAAATTCAGTGTTTGAGCTACTACCTACCCACATATATGGATAGATTGTAGCTTACAACTGGAAAGAAACTTTGTGTTCCCAAAAATCTAGGTGAAGGACGGCTTTCACAAATACATTATCTCTGAGAATTGAGCATTTGGAGAGAATTTCGTTCATCTAGCACATAGAGAACGGGTTGCAGGGAATTTTTACTCTGGTTTCTCAGTCTATTTCTTAGTGCCGTTTTGAAGTTCCTGCAGTTTTCACTGTTAAATCGATTTGTAGCTAGTACCTCCCCATATATATGGATGGAGTGTTGTTTGCAACAGAAAAGAAACTTTGTGTGCCCAACAAGCTATGTGAAGGACGGCTTTCACACACAATTATCTCTCAGAACTGAGCTACTGGAGCGACATTCTTTCATCTAGCACAAAAGGAACGGGATGCAGGAGAAACTTTTACTCTGGTTACTCAATCTTTTTCGTAGTGCCGGTTTCAATTTCCTTCAGTTTTCACTGTAAACCCGAGTTGGAGTTAGTACCAATCCATCTATAAGAATGGAGTGTAGTTTGCAACTGAATAGAAACTATGTGTTACATACAAGCTTGTTGAAGGAAGGCTTTCACACACACTTATCTCTCATGCCTGAGCATGTGTAGAGACGTTCGTTCATCTAGCCAAAAGGGAACGGGTTGCAGGAGAAAGTTTAAGTGTGTTTTCTCAGTCTGTTTCTTAGTGCCGGTTTGAAGTTCCTGCAGTTTTCACTGTAAAACTGAGTTGGACCTAGTACCTCCCCATATTTATGGAATGAGTTTAGTTTGCAACTGAAAAGATACATTGTGTTCCCAAAAAGCTAGGTGAAGAATGGATTACATACTTACTTATATCTTTGAAATGAGCATGTGGAGAGACGTTCGTTCATATAGCACAAAAGGAACGGTTTGGAGGAGAAAATTTTAGTCTGCTTTTTCAGTCTGTTTCTTAGTGCTGGTTTGAAGTTCCTGCAGTTTTCTGTGTAAAATCGATTTGGAGCTAGTACCTCCCCATATATATGGATATAGTGTAGTTTGCATCTGAAAAGTATCTATTTGTGCAAAACAAGCTAGGTGAAGGACGGCTTTCACACACACTTACCTCTCAGAACTGAGCTTATTGAGAGACTATCATTCAACTTGCACAAAAGGAACGGGATGCAGGAGAAACATTTAGTCTGGTTTCTCAGTCTATTTCTTAGTGCCGTTTTGTTGTTCTAGCAATTTACACTGTAAAACCGAGTTGGAGCTTGTACTTCCCCTATATATATGGATATATTGTAGTTTGCAACTGAAAAGAAACTTTGTGTTCCCAAGAAGCTAGGTGAAGGACGGCTTTCATACACACTTATCTCTCAGAACAGAGCATGTGGAGAGACGTTCGTTCATCTAGCACAAAGGGAAGGGTTTGCAGGAGAAATTTTTACTCTGTTTTCTCAGTCTGTTACCTAGTGACGGTTTGAAGTACCTTCAGTTTACTTTGTAAAACCTAGTTGGAGCTATTACCTACCCATATATATGCATGGAATCTACTTTACAACTGAATGAAACTTTGTGTTCATAACAAGATATATGAAGGACGGCATTCACACACACTTATCTCTCAGAACAGAGCATGTGGAGAGACGTTCGTTCATCTAGCACAAAGGGAATGATTTGCAAGAGAAAGTTTTAGAATGTTTTCTCAGTCTGTTTCCTAGTGCCTGGTAGAAGTTTCTGCAGTTAAAATTGTAAAACCTAGTTGGACCTTGTACCTACCCATATATATGCATGGGGTGTAGTATGCACCTGAATGAAACTTTGTTTTCATAACAAAATATATGAAGCACGGCTTTCACACACACTTATCTCTCAGAACTGAGCATGTGGTGAGACGTTCGTTCATCTAGCACATATGGAACGGGTTGCATGAGACACTTTTAGTCTGGTTTGTCAGTCTGTTTCCTAGTGCCGGTTTGAAGTTCCTGTACTTTTCACTGTAAAACAGAGTTGGAGCTTGTACCTCCCCATATATATGGATGCAGTGTAGTTTGCAAATGAAAGACACTTTGTGTTCCCAAAAAGCTAGGTGAAGGACGGCTTACATACAAACATATATCTCTGAAATGATCATGTGGAGAGACGTTGGTTCATCTAGCACAAAGGGAAAGGTTTGCAGGGGAAAATCTTAGTCTGGTTTCTCAGTGTGTTTCCTAGTACTGGGTTGAATTTCTTGATGTATTCACTGTAAATCCTAGTTGGAGTTTGTACCTCCCCATATATATGGCTGTAGTGCAGATTTCAACTGAAAGAAACTTTGTTATCCGAAAAAGCTTGCGGAAGAACGGCTTACACACACAATTATCTCTCAGAACAGATCATGTGGAGAGTCGTTCATTCCTCTAGCACAAAGGGAAAGTGTTGCAGGGGAAACTTTTAGTCTGCTTTCTCAGTCTGATTCCTAGTGCCGGAATGAAGTTCCTGCAATTTTCACTGCAAAAGCTATTTGGAGCTGCTGCCTCCCCATATATATGGATGGAGTGTAGATTGCAACTGAAAAGAAACTTTGTGTTCCCAAGAAGCTAGGTGAAGAACGGCTTTCAGACACACTTATCTCTCAGAACAGAGCATGTGGAGAGTCTTTCGTTCATCTAGCACAAAGGGAACGAGTTGCAGGATAAACGTTTTGTCTGGTTTCTCAGTCTGTTTCCTTGTGCCGGTTTGAAGTTCCTGCAATTTTCACTGAAATTCAGTGTTGGAGCTAGTACCTACCAACATATATGAATGGAGTGTAGCTTACAACTGAAAAGAAACTTTGTGTTCCCAACAATCTAGGTGAAGTACGGCTTTCACAAACACATTATCTCTGAGAACTCAGCATTTGGGGAGAAGTTCGTTCATCTAGCACATAGTGAACGGGTTGCAGGGAAATCTTTTACTCTGGTTTCTCAGTCTGTTTCCTAGTGTCAGATTGAAGTTCCTGCAGTATTTACTATAATACAGAGTTGAAGCTGATACCTCCCCAGTTATATGGATGGAGTGTAGTTTGCAACTGAAAAGACTCTTTGTGTTCCCAACTATTTAAGTGAAGGACGGCTTTCACACAAACTTCTCTCAGAAATGAGCATGTGGAGAGACGTTCATTCAACAAGCACAAAGGGAACGGTTTGCAGGAGAAACTTTTAGTCTGGTTTCTCAGCATTTTTCCTAGTGCCGGTTTGAATTTCCTGCAGTTTTCACTGTAAAACCGAGTTGGAGCTAGTACCACCCTATATATATATAGATGCATTGTAGTTTGCAACTGAATAGAAACTTTGTTTTCCCTACAAGCTTGGTGAAGGAAGGCTTTCACACACACTTAACTCTCAGAACTGAGCATGTGGAGAGACGTTCGTTCATCTAGTACAAAGGGAACGGGTTGCAGGAGAAACTTTTACTCTGGTTTCTCAGTCCGTTTCCTAGTGCAGGTTTGAATTTCCTGCAGTTTTCACTCTAACACCGAGTTGGAGCTACTACCTCCCATTATATATGGATGGATTGTACTTTTCAACTGAAAGAAACTTTGTGTTCATAACAAAATATATGAAGGACGGCTTCCTCACACAATTATCTCTCAGAATTGAGCATGTGGAGGGACGTTCGTTCATCTAGCACAAAGGGTACGGATTGCAGGGGAAAGTTTTAATCTGGTTTCTCAGTCTGTTTCCTAGTGCCGATAAGAAGTTCCTGCAATTTTCAATTTAAAAGCGATTTGGAACTTATATATCCCCATATAAATGGATGGAGTGTAGTTTGCAACTGAAAAGAAACTTTGTGTTCCCAACAAGCTAGGTGAAGTTCGGCTTTCATACACATTTATATCTCTGAAATGAGCATGTGGGGAGACGTTCATTCATCTAGCACAAAGGGAACGGTTTTGAGGAGAAACTTTTAGTCTGTTTTCTCAGTCTGTATCCTAGTGCCGGTTTGAAGTTCCTGCAATTTTCACTGTAAAAGTGATTTGGATCTACTACATCCCCATATAAATGGACGGTGTGTCGGTTACAACTGAAAAGACTCTTTGTGTTCCCAAGAATATAGGTGAAACACGGCTTTCACACACAATATCTCTCAGAACAGAGCATGTGGAGAGACGTTCGTTCAACTAGCACAAAGGGAACGGGTAGCAGGGGAAACTTCAGTCTGGATTCTCAGTCTGTTTCCTAGTGCTTGTTTGAAGTTCCTGCAGTTTTCACTGTAAAACCGAGTTGGAGCTAGTACTTACCCATATATATGGATGGATTCTATTTTGAAACTGAAAGAAAATTTGTGTTCATATCATGCTATTGGGAGGACGGCTTTCACACACACTTATCTCTCAGAACTGAGCATGTTGGGAGACTTTCATTCAACTAGCACAAAGGGAATGATTTGCAAAAGAAACTTTTAGAATGTTTTCTCAGTCTGTTTCCTAGTGCCGGGTAGAAGATTCTGCAGTTAACATTGTAAAACCTAGTTGGACCTTGTACCTACCCATATATATGCATGGGGTGTAGTATGCACCTGAATGAAACTTTGTTTTCATAAGAAAATATATGAAGTACGGCTTTCACACACACTTATCTCTCAGAACTGAGCATGTGGTGAGACGTTCGTTCATCTAGCACATATGGAACGGGTTGCAGGAGAAACTTTTAGTCTGGTTTCTCAGTCTGTTTCCTAGTGCCGGGTAGAAGTTCCTGTACTTTTCACTGTAAAACAGAGTTGGAGCTCGTACCTCCCCATATATATGGATGCAGAGTAGTTTGCAACTGAAAGACACTTTGTGTTCCCAAAAAGCTAGGTGAAGTACGGCTTGCATACAAACATATATCTCTGAAATGATCATGTGGAGAGACGTTGGTTCATCTAGCACAAAGGGAACGGTTTACAGGGGAAAACATTAGTCTGGTTTCTCAGTTTGTTTCCTAGTGCTGGGTTGAATTTCTTGATGTATTCACTGTAAATCCTAGATGGAGCTTGTACCTCCCCATTTATATGGCTGTTGTGCAGATTGCAACTGAAAGAAACTTTGTTATCCGAAAAAGCTTGCGGAAGGACGGCTTGCACACACAATTATCTCTCAGAACAGAGCATGTGGAGAGCCGTTCGTTCATCTAGCTCAAAGTGAACTTGTTGCAGGGGAAACTTTCAGTCTGGTTTCTCAGTCTGTTTCCTAGTGCCGGATTGAAGTTCCTGCAATTTTCACTGCAAAAGCGATTTGGAGCTACTACCTCCCCATATATATGGATGGAGTGTAGATTGCAACTGAAAAGAAACATTGTGTTCCCAAGAAGCTAGGTGAAGAACGGCTTTCACACACATTTATCTCTCAGAACAGAGCATGTGGAGAGTCTTTCGTTCATCTAGCACAAAGGGAACGAGTTGCAGGATAAACGTTTTGTCTGGTTTCTCAGTCTGTTTCCTTGTGCCGGTTTGAAGTTCCTGCAATTTTCACTGAAATTCAGTGTTGGAGCTAGTACCTACCAACATATATGAATGGAGTGTAGCTTACAACTGAAAAGAAATTTTGTGTTCCCAACAATCTAGGTGAAGTACGGCTTTCACAAACACATTATCTCTGAGAACTCAGCATTTGTGGAGAAGTTCGTTCATCTAGCACATAGTGAACGGGTTGCAGAGAAAACTTTTACTCTGGTTTCTCAGTCTGTTTCCTAGTGTCGGATTGAAGTTCCTGCAGTATTCACTATAAAACAGTGTTGGAGCTGATACCTCCCCAGTTATATGGATGGAGTGTAGTTTGCAACTGAAAAGACTCTTTGTGTTCCCAAATATTTAAGTAAAGGACGGCTTTCACACAAACTTCTCTCAGAAATGAGCATGTGGAGAGACGTTCTTTCAACAAGCACAAAGGGAACGGTTTGCAGGAGAAACTTTAATCTGGTTTCTCAGCCTTTTTCCTAGTGCCGGTTTGAATTTCCTGCAGTTTTCACTGTAAAACCGAGTTGGAGCTAGTATCACCCTATATATATATAGATGCATTGTAGTTTGCAACTGAAGAGAAACTTTGTTTTCCCTACAAGCTTGGTGAAGGAAGGCTTTCACACACACTTAACTCTCAGAACTGAGCATGTGGAGAGACGTTCGTTCATCTAGCACAAAGGGAACGGGTTGCAGGAGAAACTTTTACTCTGGTTTCTCAGTCCGTTTCCTAGTGCAGGTTTGAATTTCCTGCAGTTTTCACTGTAACACCGTGTTGGAGCTACTACCTCCCCATATATATGGATGGATTGTACTTTTCAACTGAAAGAAACTTTGTGTTCATAACAAAATATATGAAGGAAGGCTTCCTCACACTATTATCTCTCAGAATTGAGCATGTGGAGGGACGTTCGTTCATCTAGCACAAAGGGAACCGGTTGCAGGAGAAACTTTTAATCTGGTTTCTCAGTCTGTTTCCTAGTGCCGATAAGAAGTTCCTGCAATTTTCAATTTAAAAGTGATTTGGAACTAATATATCCCCATATAAATGGATGGAGTGTAGTTTGCAACTGAAAAGAAACTTTGTGTTCCCAACAAGCTAGGTGAAGGTCGGCTATCATACACAATTATATCTCTGAAATGAGCATGTGGGGAGACGTTCATTCATCTAGCACAAAGGGAACGATTTTCAGGAGAAACTTTTAGTCTGTTTTCTCAGTCTGTATCCTAGTGCCGGTTTGAAGTTCCTGCAATTTTCACTGTAAAAGTTTTTGGATCTACTACATCCCCATATATATGGATGGTGTGTAGTTTACAACTGAAAAGAATATTTGTGTTCCCAAAAAGATAGGTGAAGGACGGTTTTAACACACAATATCTCTCAGAACTGAGCATTTGGAGAGACGTTCGTTCATCTAGCACAAAGGGAACAGGTTGCAAGGGAAACGTTTAATCTGATTTCTCAGTCTGTTTCCTTGTGCCGTTTTGAAGTTCCTGCCATTTTCACTGAAATTCAGTGTTTGAGCTACTACCTACCCACATATATGGATAGAGTGTAGCTTACAACTGGAAAGAAACTTTGTGTTCCCAAAAATCTAGGTGAAGGACGGCTTTCACAAATACATTATCTCTGAGAATTGAGCATTTGGAGAGAATTTCGTTCATCTAGCACATAGAGAACGGGTTGCAGGGAATTTTTACTCTGGTTTCTCAGTCTATTTCTTAGTGCCGTTTTGAAGTTCCTGCAGTTTTCACTGTTAAATCGATTTGTAGCTAGTACCTCCCCATATATATGGATGGAGTGTTGTTTGCAACAGAAAAGAAACTTTGTGTGCCCAACAAGCTATGTGAAGGACGGCTTTCACACACAATTATCTCTCAGA
Source organism: Camelus ferus (assembly GCF_009834535.1). Classification (NCBI taxonomy): domain Eukaryota; kingdom Metazoa; phylum Chordata; class Mammalia; order Artiodactyla; family Camelidae; genus Camelus; species Camelus ferus. The sequence goes on from NC_045704.1 coordinate 6,199,040, forward strand.
ACTGAGCTACTGGAGCGACATTCTTTCATCTAGCACAAAAGGAACGGGATGCAGGAGAAACTTTTACTCTGGTTACTCAATCTTTTTCGTAGTGCCGGTTTCAATTTCCTTCAGTTTTCACTGTAAACCCGAGTTGGAGTTAGTACCAATCCATCTATAAGAATGGAGTGTAGTTTGCAACTGAATAGAAACTATGTGTTACATACAAGCTTGTTGAAGGAAGGCTTTCACACACACTTATCTCTCATGCCTGAGCATGTGTAGAGACGTTCGTTCATCTAGCCAAAAGGGAACGGGTTGCAGGAGAAAGTTTAAGTGTGTTTTCTCAGTCTGTTTCTTAGTGCCGGTTTGAAGTTCCTGCAGTTTTCACTGTAAAACTGAGTTGGACCTAGTACCTCCCCATATTTATGGAATGAGTTTAGTTTGCAACTGAAAAGATACATTGTGTTCCCAAAAAGCTAGGTGAAGAATGGATTACATACTTACTTATATCTTTGAAATGAGCATGTGGAGAGACGTTCGTTCATATAGCACAAAAGGAACGGTTTGGAGGAGAAAATTTTAGTCTGCTTTTTCAGTCTGTTTCTTAGTGCTGGTTTGAAGTTCCTGCAGTTTTCTGTGTAAAATCGATTTGGAGCTAGTACCTCCCCATATATATGGATATAGTGTAGTTTGCATCTGAAAAGTATCTATTTGTGCAAAACAAGCTAGGTGAAGGACGGCTTTCACACACACTTACCTCTCAGAACTGAGCTTATTGAGAGACTATCATTCAACTTGCACAAAAGGAACGGGATGCAGGAGAAACATTTAGTCTGGTTTCTCAGTCTATTTCTTAGTGCCGTTTTGTTGTTCTAGCAATTTACACTGTAAAACCGAGTTGGAGCTTGTACTTCCCCTATATATATGGATATATTGTAGTTTGCAACTGAAAAGAAACTTTGTGTTCCCAAGAAGCTAGGTGAAGGACGGCTTTCATACACACTTATCTCTCAGAACAGAGCATGTGGAGAGACGTTCGTTCATCTAGCACAAAGGGAAGGGTTTGCAGGAGAAATTTTTACTCTGTTTTCTCAGTCTGTTACCTAGTGACGGTTTGAAGTACCTTCAGTTTACTTTGTAAAACCTAGTTGGAGCTATTACCTACCCATATATATGCATGGAATCTACTTTACAACTGAATGAAACTTTGTGTTCATAACAAGATATATGAAGGACGGCATTCACACACACTTATCTCTCAGAACAGAGCATGTGGAGAGACGTTCGTTCATCTAGCACAAAGGGAATGATTTGCAAGAGAAAGTTTTAGAATGTTTTCTCAGTCTGTTTCCTAGTGCCTGGTAGAAGTTTCTGCAGTTAAAATTGTAAAACCTAGTTGGACCTTGTACCTACCCATATATATGCATGGGGTGTAGTATGCACCTGAATGAAACTTTGTTTTCATAACAAAATATATGAAGCACGGCTTTCACACACACTTATCTCTCAGAACTGAGCATGTGGTGAGACGTTCGTTCATCTAGCACATATGGAACGGGTTGCATGAGACACTTTTAGTCTGGTTTGTCAGTCTGTTTCCTAGTGCCGGTTTGAAGTTCCTGTACTTTTCACTGTAAAACAGAGTTGGAGCTTGTACCTCCCCATATATATGGATGCAGTGTAGTTTGCAAATGAAAGACACTTTGTGTTCCCAAAAAGCTAGGTGAAGGACGGCTTACATACAAACATATATCTCTGAAATGATCATGTGGAGAGACGTTGGTTCATCTAGCACAAAGGGAAAGGTTTGCAGGGGAAAATCTTAGTCTGGTTTCTCAGTGTGTTTCCTAGTACTGGGTTGAATTTCTTGATGTATTCACTGTAAATCCTAGTTGGAGTTTGTACCTCCCCATATATATGGCTGTAGTGCAGATTTCAACTGAAAGAAACTTTGTTATCCGAAAAAGCTTGCGGAAGAACGGCTTACACACACAATTATCTCTCAGAACAGATCATGTGGAGAGTCGTTCATTCCTCTAGCACAAAGGGAAAGTGTTGCAGGGGAAACTTTTAGTCTGCTTTCTCAGTCTGATTCCTAGTGCCGGAATGAAGTTCCTGCAATTTTCACTGCAAAAGCTATTTGGAGCTGCTGCCTCCCCATATATATGGATGGAGTGTAGATTGCAACTGAAAAGAAACTTTGTGTTCCCAAGAAGCTAGGTGAAGAACGGCTTTCAGACACACTTATCTCTCAGAACAGAGCATGTGGAGAGTCTTTCGTTCATCTAGCACAAAGGGAACGAGTTGCAGGATAAACGTTTTGTCTGGTTTCTCAGTCTGTTTCCTTGTGCCGGTTTGAAGTTCCTGCAATTTTCACTGAAATTCAGTGTTGGAGCTAGTACCTACCAACATATATGAATGGAGTGTAGCTTACAACTGAAAAGAAACTTTGTGTTCCCAACAATCTAGGTGAAGTACGGCTTTCACAAACACATTATCTCTGAGAACTCAGCATTTGGGGAGAAGTTCGTTCATCTAGCACATAGTGAACGGGTTGCAGGGAAATCTTTTACTCTGGTTTCTCAGTCTGTTTCCTAGTGTCAGATTGAAGTTCCTGCAGTATTTACTATAATACAGAGTTGAAGCTGATACCTCCCCAGTTATATGGATGGAGTGTAGTTTGCAACTGAAAAGACTCTTTGTGTTCCCAACTATTTAAGTGAAGGACGGCTTTCACACAAACTTCTCTCAGAAATGAGCATGTGGAGAGACGTTCATTCAACAAGCACAAAGGGAACGGTTTGCAGGAGAAACTTTTAGTCTGGTTTCTCAGCATTTTTCCTAGTGCCGGTTTGAATTTCCTGCAGTTTTCACTGTAAAACCGAGTTGGAGCTAGTACCACCCTATATATATATAGATGCATTGTAGTTTGCAACTGAATAGAAACTTTGTTTTCCCTACAAGCTTGGTGAAGGAAGGCTTTCACACACACTTAACTCTCAGAACTGAGCATGTGGAGAGACGTTCGTTCATCTAGTACAAAGGGAACGGGTTGCAGGAGAAACTTTTACTCTGGTTTCTCAGTCCGTTTCCTAGTGCAGGTTTGAATTTCCTGCAGTTTTCACTCTAACACCGAGTTGGAGCTACTACCTCCCATTATATATGGATGGATTGTACTTTTCAACTGAAAGAAACTTTGTGTTCATAACAAAATATATGAAGGACGGCTTCCTCACACAATTATCTCTCAGAATTGAGCATGTGGAGGGACGTTCGTTCATCTAGCACAAAGGGTACGGATTGCAGGGGAAAGTTTTAATCTGGTTTCTCAGTCTGTTTCCTAGTGCCGATAAGAAGTTCCTGCAATTTTCAATTTAAAAGCGATTTGGAACTTATATATCCCCATATAAATGGATGGAGTGTAGTTTGCAACTGAAAAGAAACTTTGTGTTCCCAACAAGCTAGGTGAAGTTCGGCTTTCATACACATTTATATCTCTGAAATGAGCATGTGGGGAGACGTTCATTCATCTAGCACAAAGGGAACGGTTTTGAGGAGAAACTTTTAGTCTGTTTTCTCAGTCTGTATCCTAGTGCCGGTTTGAAGTTCCTGCAATTTTCACTGTAAAAGTGATTTGGATCTACTACATCCCCATATAAATGGACGGTGTGTCGGTTACAACTGAAAAGACTCTTTGTGTTCCCAAGAATATAGGTGAAACACGGCTTTCACACACAATATCTCTCAGAACAGAGCATGTGGAGAGACGTTCGTTCAACTAGCACAAAGGGAACGGGTAGCAGGGGAAACTTCAGTCTGGATTCTCAGTCTGTTTCCTAGTGCTTGTTTGAAGTTCCTGCAGTTTTCACTGTAAAACCGAGTTGGAGCTAGTACTTACCCATATATATGGATGGATTCTATTTTGAAACTGAAAGAAAATTTGTGTTCATATCATGCTATTGGGAGGACGGCTTTCACACACACTTATCTCTCAGAACTGAGCATGTTGGGAGACTTTCATTCAACTAGCACAAAGGGAATGATTTGCAAAAGAAACTTTTAGAATGTTTTCTCAGTCTGTTTCCTAGTGCCGGGTAGAAGATTCTGCAGTTAACATTGTAAAACCTAGTTGGACCTTGTACCTACCCATATATATGCATGGGGTGTAGTATGCACCTGAATGAAACTTTGTTTTCATAAGAAAATATATGAAGTACGGCTTTCACACACACTTATCTCTCAGAACTGAGCATGTGGTGAGACGTTCGTTCATCTAGCACATATGGAACGGGTTGCAGGAGAAACTTTTAGTCTGGTTTCTCAGTCTGTTTCCTAGTGCCGGGTAGAAGTTCCTGTACTTTTCACTGTAAAACAGAGTTGGAGCTCGTACCTCCCCATATATATGGATGCAGAGTAGTTTGCAACTGAAAGACACTTTGTGTTCCCAAAAAGCTAGGTGAAGTACGGCTTGCATACAAACATATATCTCTGAAATGATCATGTGGAGAGACGTTGGTTCATCTAGCACAAAGGGAACGGTTTACAGGGGAAAACATTAGTCTGGTTTCTCAGTTTGTTTCCTAGTGCTGGGTTGAATTTCTTGATGTATTCACTGTAAATCCTAGATGGAGCTTGTACCTCCCCATTTATATGGCTGTTGTGCAGATTGCAACTGAAAGAAACTTTGTTATCCGAAAAAGCTTGCGGAAGGACGGCTTGCACACACAATTATCTCTCAGAACAGAGCATGTGGAGAGCCGTTCGTTCATCTAGCTCAAAGTGAACTTGTTGCAGGGGAAACTTTCAGTCTGGTTTCTCAGTCTGTTTCCTAGTGCCGGATTGAAGTTCCTGCAATTTTCACTGCAAAAGCGATTTGGAGCTACTACCTCCCCATATATATGGATGGAGTGTAGATTGCAACTGAAAAGAAACATTGTGTTCCCAAGAAGCTAGGTGAAGAACGGCTTTCACACACATTTATCTCTCAGAACAGAGCATGTGGAGAGTCTTTCGTTCATCTAGCACAAAGGGAACGAGTTGCAGGATAAACGTTTTGTCTGGTTTCTCAGTCTGTTTCCTTGTGCCGGTTTGAAGTTCCTGCAATTTTCACTGAAATTCAGTGTTGGAGCTAGTACCTACCAACATATATGAATGGAGTGTAGCTTACAACTGAAAAGAAATTTGTGTTCCCAACAATCTAGGTGAAGTACGGCTTTCACAAACACATTATCTCTGAGAACTCAGCATTTGTGGAGAAGTTCGTTCATCTAGCACATAGTGAACGGGTTGCAGAGAAAACTTTTACTCTGGTTTCTCAGTCTGTTTCCTAGTGTCGGATTGAAGTTCCTGCAGTATTCACTATAAAACAGTGTTGGAGCTGATACCTCCCCAGTTATATGGATGGAGTGTAGTTTGCAACTGAAAAGACTCTTTGTGTTCCCAAATATTTAAGTAAAGGACGGCTTTCACACAAACTTCTCTCAGAAATGAGCATGTGGAGAGACGTTCATTCAACAAGCACAAAGGGAACGGTTTGCAGGAGAAACTTTAATCTGGTTTCTCAGCCTTTTTCCTAGTGCCGGTTTGAATTTCCTGCAGTTTTCACTGTAAAACCGAGTTGGAGCTAGTATCACCCTATATATATATAGATGCATTGTAGTTTGCAACTGAAGAGAAACTTGTTTTCCCTACAAGCTTGGTGAAGGAAGGCTTTCACACACACTTAACTCTCAGAACTGAGCATGTGGAGAGACGTTCGTTCATCTAGCACAAAGGGAACGGGTTGCAGGAGAAACTTTTACTCTGGTTTCTCAGTCCGTTTCCCTAGTGCAGGTTTGAATTTCCTGCAGTTTTCACTGTAACACCGTGTTGGAGCTACTACCTCCCCATATATATGATGGATTGTACTTTTCAACTGAAGAAACTTTGTGTTCATAACAAAATATATGAAGGAAGGCTTCCTCACACTATTATCTCTCAGAATTGAGCATGTGGAGGACGTTCGTTCATCTAGCACAAAGGGAACCGGTTGCAGGAGAAACTTTAATCTGGTTTCTCAGTCTGTTTCCTAGTGCCGATAAGAAGTTCCTGCAATTTTCAATTTTAAAGTGATTTGGAACTAATATATCCCCATATAAATGGATGGAGTGTAGTTTGCAACTGAAAGAAACTTTGTGTTCCCAACAAGCTAGGTGAAGGTCGGCTATCATACACAATTATATCTCTGAAATGAGCATGTGGGGAGACGTTCATTCATCTAGCCACACAAGGGAACGATTTTCAGGAGAAACTTTTAGTCTGTTTTCTCAGTCTGTATCCTAGTGCCGGTTTGAGTTCCTGCAATTTTCACTGTAAAAGTTTTTGGATCTACTACATCCCCATATATATGGATGTGTGTAGTTTACAACTGAAAAGAATATTTGTGTTCCCAAAAGATAGGTGAAGGACGGTTTAACACCACAATATCTCTCAGAACTGAGCATTTGGAGAGACGTTCGTTCATCTAGCACAAAGGGAACAGGTTGCAAGGGAAACGTTTAATCTGATTTCTCAGTCTGTTTCCTTGTGCCGTTTTGAAGTTCCTGCCATTTTCACTGAAATTCAGTGTTTGAGCTACTACCTACCCACATATATGGATAGATTGTAGCTTACAACTGGAAAGAAACTTTGTGTTCCAAAAATCTAGGTGAAGGACGGCTTTCACAAATACATTATCTCTGAGAATTGAGCATTTGGAGAGAATTTCGTTCATCTAGCACATAGAGAACGGGTTGCAGGGAATTTTTACTCTGGTTTCTCAGTCTATTTCTTAGTGCCGTTTTGAAGTTCCTGCAGTTTTCACTGTTAATATCGATTTGTAGCTAGTACCTCCCCATATATATGGATGGAGTGTTGTTTGCAACAGAGAAGAAACTTTGTGTGCCCAACAAGCTATGTGAAGGACGGCTTTCACACACAATTATCTCTCAGAACTGAGCTATTGGAGCGACTTTCTTTCATCTAGCACAAAAGAACGGGATGCAGGAGAAACTTTTACTCTGGTTACTCAGTCTTTTTCGTAGTGCCGGTTTCAATTTCCTTCAGTTTTCACTGTAAACCCGAGTTGGACTTAGTACCAATCCATCTATAAGAATGGAGTGTAGTTTGCAACTGAATAGAAACTATGTGTTACATACAAGCTTGTTGAAGGAAGGCTTTCACACACACTTATCTCTCAGGCCTGAGCATGTGTAGAGATGTTCGTTCATCTAGCCAAAAGGGAACGGGTTGCAGGAGAAAGTTTAAGTGTGTTTTCTCAGTCTGTTTCTTAGTGCCGGTTTGAAGTTCCTGCAGTTTTCACTGTAAAACTGAGTTGGACCTAGTACCTCCCCATATTTATGGAATGAGTTTAGTTTGCAACTGAAAAGATACATTGTGTTCCCAAAAAGCTAGGTGAAGAATGGATTACATACTTACTTATATCTTTGAAATGAGCATGTGGAGAGACGTTCGTTCATATAGCACAAAAGGAACGGTTTGGAGGAGAAAATTTTAGTCTGCTTTTTCAGTCTGTTTCTTAGTGCCGGTTTGAAGTTCCTGCAGTTTTCTGTGTAAAATCGATTTGGAGCTAGTACCTCCCCATATATATGGATATAGTGTAGTTTGCATCTGAAAAGTATCTATTTGTGCAAAACAAGCTAGGTGAAGGACGGCTTTCACACACACTTACCTCTCAGAACTGAGCTTATTGAGAGACTATCATTCAACTTGCACAAAAGGAACGGGATGCAGGAGAAACATTTAGTCTGGTTTCTCAGTCTATTTCTTAGTGCCGTTTTGTTGTTCTAGCAATTTACACTGTAAAACCGAGTTGGAGCTTGTACTTCCCCTATATATATGGATATATTGTAGTTTGCAACTGAAAAGAAACTTTGTGTTCCCAAGAAGCTAGGTGAAGGACGGCTTTCATACACACTTATCTCTCAGAACAGAGCATGTGGAGAGACGTTCGTTCATCTAGCACAAAGGGAAGGGTTTGCAGGAGAAATTTTTACTCTGTTTTCTCAGTCTGTTACCTAGTGACGGTTTGAAGTACCTTCAGTTTACTTTGTAAAACCTAGTTGGAGCTATTACCTACCCATATATATGCATGGAATCTACTTTGCAACTGAATGAAACTTTGTGTTCATAACAAGATATATGAAGGACGGCATTCACACACACTTATCTCTCAGAACAGAGCATGTGGAGAGACGTTCGTTCATCTAGCACAAAGGGAATGATTTGCAAGAGAAACTTTTAGAAAGTTTTCTCAGTCTGTTTCCTAGTGCCGGGTAGAAGTTTCTGCAGTTAACATTGTAAAACCTAGTTGGACCATGTAACTACCCATATATATGCATGGGGTGTAGTTTGCACCTGAATGAAACTTTGTTTTCATAACAAAATATATGAAGTACGGCTTTCGCACACACTTATCTCTCAGAACTGTGCTTGTGGAGAGTCTTTCGTTCATCTAGCACAAAGGGAACGAGTTGCAGGATAAACGTTTTGTCTGGTTTCTCAGTCTGTTTCCTAGTGCCGGTTTGAAGTTCCTGCAATTTTCACTGAAATTCAGTGTTGGAGCTACTACCTACCAACATATATGAAAGGAGTGTAGCTTACAACTGAAAAGAATCTTTGTGTTCCCAACAATCTAGGTGAAGTACGGCTTTCACAAACATTATCTCTGAGAACTCAGCATTTGGGGAGATGTTCGTTCATCTAGCACATAGTGAACGGGTTGCAGGGAAATCTTTTACTCTGGTTTCTCTGTCTGTTTCCTAGTGTCGGATTGAAGTTCCTGCAGTATTCACTATAAAAGAGAGTTGGAGCTGATACCTCCCCAGTTATATGGATGGAGTGTAATTTGCAACTGAAAAGACTATTTGTGTTCCCAACTATTTAAGTGAAGGACGGCTTTCACACAAATTTCTCTCAGAAATGAGCATGTGGAGAGACGTTCATTCAACAAACACAAAGGGAACGGTTTGCAGGAGAAACTTTTAGTCTGGTTTCTCAGCCTTTTTCCTAGTGCCGGTTTGAAGTTCCTGCAGTTTTCACAGTAAACCGAGTTGGAGCTTGTACCACCCTATATATATATAGATGCATTGTAGTTTGCAACTGAATAGAAACTTTGTTTTCCCTACAAGCTTCGTGAAGGAAGGCTTTCACCCACACTTAACTCTCAGAACTGAGCATGTGGTGAGACGTTCGTTCATCTAGCACAAAGGGAACGGGTTGCAGGAGAAACTTTTACTCTGGTTTCTCAGTCCGTTTCCTAGTGCAGGTTTGGATTTCCTGCAGTTTTCACTGTAACACCGAGTTGGAGCTACTACCTCCCAATATATATGGATGGATTGTACTTTTCAACTGAAAGAAACTTTGTGTTCATAACAAAATATAGAAGGACGGCTTCCTCACACAATTATCTCTCAGAATTGAGCATGTGGAGGGACGTTCGTTCATCTAGCACAAAGGGAACTGGTTGCAGGGGAAAGTTTTTATCTGGTTTCTCAGTCTGTT